>NW_022631074.1:9277575-9719754 GCF_010015895.1 Lontra canadensis | reverse complement strand
ACCTTAATGAAAGCATATCGTGTGGAATGGGTGGGAAGCTGCCTGCTTTGCAATTGCCATTTTTGTTATCTCTCAATATTAATATTTCCCCTTGTCTCCCCCCCCATTGTTTTTAATTTACTTTTTTTCTTTGTGGATATTCCATTTTATCCTGAAAATCCATTCTATTTATTCACAGACATTTGTTTCTTAATACCACTAAAACTTATATGGAATATTCTGAATTTGAGTCCATCTTTTAAACAAACTAATCTAGGTTTAGAGTCCAGACAGCAAGAAATGGGTAGACACTTGCTACATATTTGTGAAAGAAAACTGATAGTGGGAAATTGATCCAAAAACATCTACTGAAGTCTGTTAGGCTTTTCAGTAAATAACTATCTGTCGAACTAGAAACTCTTTAGTGTTTTTGAGAAACCTCTCATTGTTGTCAGAACCTATGGTCACTTTGCCATTGTAGATAGCCAGTCAGCCAGAGCATTACTGCTCTTTTCAAAGACTTAAGTGATATAAAATAAGGAGATTATCTAAGGTCCTTTTCCCCAAATATGGGCATACAGCTTTATTCAAGGTGAAGTATGGCAGCTGTTTACCCAAACTGTGTCTGTCTACAAGAATGGAAGCGAAAAATACAGTGTTTACTTGAAATCTTAACTTTGTAAGCTGTAAGCATTCCAATTCAGCCAGATGAAAGGATTAACCTTATTTTACTTCACCTTTTTTTTAAGCTTTCCTTAATGTCAGTAGGATTTTCAGTTTTTCAGTGCAGCCAAACCATTTTGGATTTTTGCTCCTTGCCTCCTCAAACATCAGGCTTATTAAGAATGCTTTCTTTCTAACACTACTTTGGGGTCACGGAGTAAAATTTTCCAACTCCTAACTTATTTATTATTTATATTTATTTATTATTTATATTTATATATATATATTTATATATTATTTATATTTATTTAAATATATTTATATTTATATTTATATTTATTTATACCATGAAGAAGTTTCCTCCATAATGACCCTCTGGAGCAAGGAAAACTACCACAAGACCTAAAGCTTTGGGTGGTCATTAACTTTCAACTAAGGTTTTTGTTTTTGTTTTTGTTTTCTGAATTTGTATCCCAACTCTTTTTTTTTTTTTTCTTTTCAGCATAACAGAATTCATTGTTTTTAGGTTTTTATTTCTTGTAGTGAAATAAAGTGCCTTCCTTGTCTAAATCCCTTCCTGGTGTGTATCGATGTTATTTAACATCTATTTCAGTCATTTTTTAAAATAAATATGTCTATAAACATTGAACTTTAAAAAATCTTATTTATTTATTTATTCCATTACTGTAGACTTGACAGATTTTTAAAAATGTAACTTAGTAATTTCTTAGTGTAATCTAAATCTGTCTTTTTAAAAAATATAATAAAAAATGAGAAGAAACTCAATTGTGTATCATTTCTGAGTTTATTTAAATCTCAATATTTTAGGTTAAAGAAGTACAGGATTCTGAATGAGTATCTCTGTGGTTCTTCAGAAAATGCCTTGTTTCTGATGTCTGTTTTATCTTCCAAAAAATATGGAAACTCCTTGCCCCATTGGAAAATAAGAGCCTCTTTATTCATTATGTTTCAGAGTTTTAAGAACATGTTTTCAGAGTATTTTTGTGACCCTTTGTGTCCTATTTATTGTGGCTAGATTTTTCAAGTCATATAAAGGCTGTGGGTATTTGTGTTCTATATCACAGAAATAATCAAGTCTGCTTCTGACTTACAGCAGAGCCAGTACTACTCTGCAGCTGATTATTACCTATGCAGTTGCTGCTTACTCATTTTTCTACCTCTTCCTCACTCTTCAAGTATCGTGCCTTTCAGCACTTTCCGTGGAAGGCAGAAAACCTAAACAAAGATGAAAAGCACTTGGGCATTGGGGTTTTAAAATTATTGACTAACATAGCATTTTTATATTAGGAAGTTATTTATGTAGGACAATGTCCCTGCCTCTTGTCAGCCCAAAGCTGTCTGTGAAGGTCAGTCCAATGTCAGTCTTTAATATGCACTGTGGAAAGTCAGGCACAATTGGACTTTGTGAGTTATAGCCTTACTGGTAGCATCCTGAAACATGGAAACGCGGCACCATAAGTCATGGTGTTGAATATATGTTGTAGTTGGTACTTCAAACACATTTCACAATTGCTGAGGTCATCCTCTCTTGCAAAGACTTTATTTGTTAGAAACAGAGGCTGGTTTGTTTCGTTTGATGTGAAAATTAGTTTTCCAGCTGTCTCTTGCTTCTAATTAGGTAGAACCATATGAAATTGCTGATATTTGACTATTTTTGATTAAAACTAATAGTAGAAAATCAGTCTCAAATCAAATTTTGTTAATCTCTTTTCACCTAATCTTTGATAGCAACCCCCAAAGTTAAAACATAATTTTCAGATATTTCTAAAATGAGTTTTATGGTAAGTAAAGAAACATGTTTGAAAATCTTAATTATATGGTTCCTAATCTTATTAAATAATGTGAATAAATATTTTATATCCTTTTGGGAAAGGATTCATTTCATTTTTTTAAATTTTTTATTATGTTCAGTTAGCCAACATGTCGTACATCTTAAGTTATTGTTGTAGTATTCAATGATTCATTAGTCATGTATAGCAACCGCCAAAGTGTCCTTCAAAGAAAGTGACTTTATTGGCAAAAGATGATTAGGCAGAGATTGGTGGAACCATTGGCGAAACATCTTGTTGGTATGCCTGGAAATGCAGGAGATAATAGGGAGGAGCTTGCCTCAATTTAGAAAGAGCCTCAAACATTATCCTCAAAAACCATGCTTCAAAGGGGCTCTAATTTAATTGCTTATGAATGTAGAACAACTTATTCCTCAAGTCATTTGAGAGAGAGCGAGCAAGTGCTCATGCTATTGCTAAGATTGAATGGGGCCTAACATCTGGTTGTGGTCAAAGAAAGATAGAAAAGGACCTATGATAAAACCACGGTCATCCCAAAGGACTGTGTGCACACTGCATCCTCTGAGGAGCAACCATCAGAGTCTTTACACTGCAGAGAAATCTCTCTCTCTCTCTCACACACACACACACTCACACACAAAATATCCACCCAATTCCTAAACAAATAAACAGAGATATAACAAGACCCAAGGATGAATGAGTATCCAGAGTTCTACAATGTATTATCTTAAACGCCAAATTCTCAACAACAAAAAAATCATGAGATAAAGTTAGCAGAGAACACAAACTGCCTGTTAAAGTAATAATATATTGGATTTAACAGGAAAAAAAAACTTAAAAATAAAAAAAAACTTAAAAATAATCATGATAATGTGTTCATAGAACTAAAGGAAACCAGGATTAAATAAAAGAAAGGAAGGTATGAATATAATGTTATGTGAAATAGACTATCAATGTAGAGAAATTATAAAGAAACAAGTGGAAATTCTGTAATTGAAAAGTACAAATGAAATTTAAAAAGTCACTGTGGAAGCTCAACTGTAGATTTAAACTGATAGCAGGAAGATTGGTGAATTTGAAGTTATATCAACAGAGTATGCAGTCCAAAGGATGAAAGAGAAAAAGAATGAGGAGAAATGCACAGACCCAGAGAGAAATAAAGCCAGCAGTAAGTGCATCAGCATGGGCTTTGGGAGTACCAGAAAAAACACATTTCTGATAAAAGACTTGTATAAGAAGATCCAAGTTGTTTGTTGTTTGTTGATAAACGATGAACAGGAAGCACAGAAACAATCCATAAAAATTGGGCAAAAGGCCTGAACAAGAATTTTACCAAAGAAGAAATACAGATGGTAAATAAACATATGAAAATCTGCTCCATATTATTTGCCATAGGGAATTACAAATTAAAACAATTATGGCATAACATAAAAGAAATCTAAAAAAATTTAAAAAGTACCAGGTGTTGGCAAGAATATGGAATGATAGGAGCACACACACATACCTTCCTTCTGCCAGCTGACAGGAACCAGAAGCAATGACATTGTAGAAACAATTAGCATACCTATGGCCCAGATTTTGTTTCTTAATACCATTTTCCAGTCAAAGGAATTAAGTCTACTTGGAAAAATAGCTGATGTGGTGACTCAGGTAGGAAATAAATATGCAGGATGAGCCTGGAACATCTTGTAATGCCAGAAAATAGAAAAAAGAAGAGAAAAGGAAAGAAAGAGGAAAGAAAGAAAGAAAGAAAGAAAGAAAGAAAGAAAGAAAGAAAGAAGAAAGAGACTGAGAAAGAAAGGAAAAAAAGAGAGAGGGCGGGAGGGAGGGAGGGAAGAAGAAAAAAATCAAAGCTAAAGAACAAACAAACACAAAACGTCCCTGCATACACAGTGATGGATGTATACCAAAGCGACACAGGAGCCCATGGAAACAGCTCCCTGTGGCCAAAGCTAGAATGATTTGAGCACCAAAATTAATGGAGTAGTTTTTAATTTTATCCAAGTATAAAATAAATATCCATGATTCTATACTGATGTATATAGAGGATTGAATGTGTAAATAAGTGAGGTGAATAGACAAATCTTCCATGCAGAAGAATTCCATTTTATATAGATAATTTGCCCCATGGAGGTGATCCATTTCTCTCTTCTCTGTAAGTGTGGGCTGTGGATAGTGACTTCTTCCTTACACAACACAGTAAGAGAAGGTGGAGAAAGAGCAGCTCCACCATGGAGAAACCTGGCAAACTCTACCTCAACCAGGTGGTCAAGTTCAACATCAAAAGAGTTACAAGTGATGAGGACAGTATTTGCCACCAGTAGGATGTAAAGAAAATGGTGATTTACCTCTGTGGCTTTTCTCCTAAAAAGCTATCCCCCCAGTCTAATCATGAGAAAACATCAGAAGGATCCCAGTTCAGGGACATTCTACAAAATGCCTGAATAGTGCTTCTCAAAACTTACCAAGGACATCAAAAACAAGGAATGTCTGAAAAAACTATCACAGACACCTGATGACTGAAGGGACATGATGACCAAATATAAAGTGATATGCTGAATGGGATTCTGGATGGAAGGACACTAGGTTAAACTTTGGAAATCTGAATCAAGTTTGAATTTGACTTCATCACAATGTATCAATATTGGCTTATTCATTATAACAAACGTACCATACTAATATAGGATATTAATGACATTGGAAAATGGATGTGTCATATATGGGAATTCTCTATACTATCTTTATTATTTTCTATAAATCAAAATTGGTTGGAAGAACTTTTAAAAATGTATTAAAATCTTTGAGGTAGAGTTTTTGTTTCTCAGAATGAACCCAGAGAACACTTGGGGTAAAACAATCATCAGATTTCTGCTTTCAATGATAATAACTGATTCAAAAAATTAAAGTCATCTGATGCTAAAACTGCTGATGAAAAATTATTATGAAATAAGAAATTCACATGGCCTCAATGTATCACCCCAAAGATTAGATTTTAATAGCAAGGAAATAGTTATCTTTATCATAGTACTGAGGGTACCACCTTAATGAAGTAATCAGTGAACAGCATCAGTTAACAAGACAAGCTAATGTGATAGGCGTCATGATGGGAGAAGAAAACAGTACACCCTGATAGCTGAATTATTTAATTTAATCTAATCAGGAGGATACATTGCAAAAATAGAGATGGTGGGATACTTTAAATGATGTCTGACTCAAATATTTAAAAATTTTAATATGTCATGAAAAGAAAAAAAAAAGCAAGAAATTTGTTCAAAATTACAGGAGATTACAGAATGACAATAAAGCAAATAATGGCCCTTAATTGAACTCTTGATGAAAAAAATAAATTGCTAGGAAGGACATTTTGGGAAAATTGGGAACAATTTTAATATCAACATCATATTAGATGATGCTAAATTTCTTGGGGATAATAATGACATGATGGGGTGCCTGGATGGCTCAGTCAGTTAAGGTCTGCCTTCAGCTCAGGTCATGATCCTGGGATCATGGGAGTCCTGGGATCAAACCCCAAGCACCTGGGGTTCCTGCTTTTCCCCCTCCCACTTGTGCTCCCCCCCGTCAAATAAATAAACAAAATCCTTAAAGAAATGATAGGACAATGTAGGAAATCTCTTTGTTCTTTTGAGATGTATGTTTGAGAATTAATGGATAAATTGTCATAATCTTATATATATGTATAGACATAAGTATGTATATTAAATATGTATATATACACATTTGCAGATGTGTTATTGGGCAAGGTGGTGCAAGTTTAACAATTAATCATCTTGATTTAGAAAAATTCATGGACATTCTCTCAACTTTTTTGTAGGTTTGCAATTTTTAAGAATAAATCTGGAGGAAAATGTCACTGATTTACATTTTTCTAGACCCTCTGCCCTATTTTTCTATTCAGTTAACAGCTTAGTTTCTTGTAATTTTTCCTCTACTGCTACTTTCACTTCTCTATGTTGTCTATAATATGACTTAGTGGTTAAGAACATGGATTTTGGATTTGATCTCTAAATTGATCCCTTAGCTTACCTTAATATTTCTGTGGACAAATTATGAAACCTCTTTGTTTCCCATTTTTTCAGTGGGGTTGTAGAAAATTAAAATATAGAAATAAAAGTTAAAAATGTAATAGATATGTTGAGTAGTTAAATGGATACCAATGAAAAGTTATTTGCAAATTAAAAGGGTGTCTGTGAATTAATTTAAAATAAAGCAAAAATGACAGATGCGGCAAGAGACAAGAATGTGCCTGTTAATATTTATTCAATTGTAATAAAAGCATTTTTAAAACAAGTTTAATGGTAAGAAGATCTACTGGACTTTGAAATGAGAAGGGATGGTTAATTCCAGAGACCCTGGGTCTGCTTCTCTGTGATTCCCTCAGTTATGCCCTCATTAGTATGTTGACTTCATCTCCAGGCTGGTTTCTCTTTTGGTGGCAAAATGGTTCTGGACTGTGCCAGATTTCATATCCACACAGCATGACATTCAGAGGAAGAAAGACTACCTTTTCTTGTGGATCTCTTTAAAATAAAGGAAACATATAACCCAGAAACTTTCACAAAATTACCTCTTGACTCACTGGGCCTGAGTAAGCCATGGACGCTTCCCTTAACAGACCTCTAGGCTTCAGTGTTGCTAAGGGTTGGAAGCAGTTGGCACAGAAATATATAAACAGAATTTGTGGTACCCCTTGAAAAGGGAAAGGGACCAATGCATGTGAATCTGACAACCAAAAGTATCTCCTAAAATAGACAGTGGATACAAAGGAACAGCATTCATTGAACTCAGGTTATCTGTATTCCTTTACACTTTAAAAAAATGTATTTAAGACCCTGTAGAGCTTTGTGTTTGTGGGTTATAGCTAAAAGTATTTACAATATTAGAAATTAAAACCAAGAAATTAAAAATATTCACTGACTTCTTTAAAAATAAAAATAACAGACATGTCATATATTAAACTAAATGATTATATTAATACATATTAACAGAAATGGCTAATGAATGGCCAAATGTGTCAGGTACCTTTTCAAATATTAGTGGTAGGAAATCAGTCACAACCAGGTTGGTACTCACAGGAGGAAGGGAGGCCATCATTTCATTATTGAGTAGTCACAGTTTACTTTTTTTTCTTTAAAATGTGCTTATATCTGTGTCCTCCTCCCCTTTCATCCTCCAGTGTCAGCTCTCATCATCTAATATATGAATTCTGGCAGTTAGCCTCATTGCTTCTAGTTTCATTCCAATCAAATGCCAAATAGAGTCATATTGTCTGGTTCTAAGAAGAATTCAGTGCTGATGCCTCTGAGATAAATTCAGATTCCTTAGGGTGGCATTTAAGATTCTCAGTAACCTGATTCCCTTCCATCCTTATTTTCCATATTCCACAGCAGCTTTTAACTACAATTTTGTCAGCTTTCTGACTCTGTCCATGGTTCACCTCCTTCATCCCAGTTCGCAGTGTCACTCTTATTTCTATAAATATTAACTGTGGTCATACTCGTTCCTTTTTTCCTCCAAACATCATTTTCTAAAAATCATTTTTAAGGCACATTTTACTTCTGATCCTGCATAAGGACTAAATATCCCATGTGACAAGGCCCTCCATTTCCTAAACTTCCAAGCAGCACGGATACAAATTTGAGCTCAATCTGAATCACCTGGTTGAACTTGAGCAAGCCACTCAATGTTTCAAAGTATGAGGATTGTTATTGAGAAAATTCATGAAAAATTATATCTAATAAGTTGGTAGGTAATATCTATTTAAGGTGTAGCTTTGTGCCTAGCACAAAACATGTTTTCAGTAAATTACTTTTTCATTTATATTTGTAAATGAAAGTGATCAATAAATATTTATGTTTAGGTATTTGGAATTTTTACTATTTTGTGCCTCATTTATGCTTACAGCATCTCCAACTTTTTGTTAATGCTATTAATGTATCAGTAATTTACATTGGAATAAGTACAGATGGGTGGAATTCCTAGTAATAAACATGATAAGTAATATCAAAGAGAATAACACCTTCATTATGTATAATGTATTCAAAATTGCACTTCATTTTTGATGGACATCTAATCAAACTACATAAAAATATCCAAATCTGTATGGATTCCTGTATGAATACCAACTATTTCATCTAGAGATTGATAAATCACAAGTATACAGATACACTACTTCAGAAAACATGAGAGTAAAATTGATGAACACTAAAGATCAAAGTAGTCTTTTTTTAATTATAAATCTTTAATAGTATTCTTTTCTTGTCTTTAATAATTTTAATTATGGCAAAATATATATAACAAAATTTCCCCTTTTTAGGGTGAAAATATTCTTTTTTATTAGAAGAATTTATTTATTTATCTGGCACAGAGAGAGAGATCATGAATAGGCAGAGAGGCAGGCAGAGATAGAGAGGGAAGCACGTGCCCTGTTGAACGGAGAACCTGATGCAGGGCTGGATCCCAGGACCCTAGGATTATGACCCAGGTCAAAGTCAGAGGCTTAACTGACTGAGCCACCCAGGTGATGCAAGGATGAAAATATTCTTCTTTTTGAGAATAGGTATACCATGTGAATTAATATTCAAATACAGACTCTTGAAAAAACTTAAAGAAAATTGGGAATCAAATACATACAGTGTACATCTGATAGATGGTGTTGTTTAAGAACCTGGAATGTGCCAGACTTTGTAAGATTATGCTTTGGAATTCCAGAAAATTGTCAACAATATTAAATGGAGGTGATCTCTACATATACTGACATGTATTCCTTGTATTTGTTGTATTTGTTGAAAATTGTAACTCATTACTCTTTAAAACAATTAGTTAATAGTTTAGCTAATTTTTTGTGGCAGTTTGTGACCTCAATAATAATCATTTAATTCATTCTTGAGGGGAGCTAGTAGCTAAGATATTGGAAAACATTGTAGTGGAATCTCTCCTTGCAGAACTCATTTATTTGATTTCTATACTAACATGTATTAGGAATTGAATATTTTATGGACAAAGTGGTCCTTTTCTACTTTCTCAATATTGCATGATTTTGAAAACATTTTTTTAATTTAAATTAATTTTCCACAGGGGATGATATTTCTTTTAGAATTTTATAAAATTTTCTTTATAATTTTTTTCATAGCATTTATTACTTCCTTATTTCTTAGACTATAAATAAAAGGGTTTAATAAAGGGATCACTAGAGCATAAAAAATAGCACCAGGTATTTCTTTGTCCTCTTCTTTAACTGACTGCGGTCGAATGTACACAAAGAGAAGAGAACCATAGAATATTGAGACAGAGAGAAAGTGGGATGCACAAGTAGATAAGGCTTTGCCTCTTCCCTCTTTGGATTTCATTTTGAAAATCATGAAAAGGATGCAGAGATAAGAGATTAGGACTATGATAACAGAGAAGACTAAAACTGCACCTGCAAAGATAAATATCATCAATTCATTGATATAAGGGTCAACACAGGAAAGTCTGTATAATGGAAAAACATCACAAAAAAAGTGATTAATTTGATTTGACCCACAGAAAGTTAACCTAAAGAGAAACCCTACATGAATCATGGGATGCAGGTTTCCAGCTATGTAGGCCCCTGTGGTCATCTGAATGCACACTTTCTTTGACATCATGGTGTGGTACTGCAGTGGGCTACATATGGCCACATAGCGATCATAGGCCATTGCTGCCAGAACAAAGCAGTCTGTAGTTTCAGCCAGGCAGAGAAAATAAAATTGTGCCATGCATTCATAAAGGGAAATCATTCTGTCCTTTGAAAAGAAGTTCTCTAACATTTTGGGGGTAATGGCACAGGAACAACAGGAATCCATCAAAGCCAGGTTGCCCAGGAAGATGTACATTGGTGTGTGAAGACGACGCTCCATAAAAATCAATGCCACCAGGCCCAGATTCCCCACCATAGTGATCACATAGATAGTGAGAAACACCACAAACAGGAGGCTCTTCAACTCTGGGCGATCTGTAAATCCTATGAGGATAAATTCAGTGGTCAAGGAGTAGTTATCTTCAGTCATATCCACCTTCTCTGTTGAGATAGGAATTCTGGAGATATAAGATTCTAATTTAGAGTGTGTATAACTTTCCTTCCAACATTTTGTTTTTACAACAAAGAGAAGAGCTTCTTAAAACTCCACCTAGTATCTCTGGATACAGGCACACAAACCTCTAGGGTTAGTCATTCCCCTAACATGTCATTTTATAACCTCAATTCTGAAAATCAACATTCCTGTGAATATTTTGTAATTGTAAGAAGAATGCTTACAATGGAAAATGTCTGTTTTCATGAATTCATGTATGAATACTGTACAAATCTTGCATACTCATATTTGGTTCATAGTTGACAAATAATTTCAGTGTCAATTTTTGTATAAATGATCACCATCAATTTATAAAATAAATTCACCATCAATTTTCAAGTAAACACATTTTTGTAACTGAGCACAAAGATTTCATACACTCTCCTGGTGGAGTGAATGCCTGAAAATAGCATTCAACAAGTATTAAATTTCTATCTTAGGAACTGTATGAAGATCACAAAGGTTTAAGAATAGGACCTTCATCTTTAAAGAAAATTACTTTGGCTATCCAAAGAAGTAAATGTCTGTATATTTTCACCTCTTTCATTACTTTCTCTGGGATTAGATCCATTTCCATAAAAACTGATTTTGTCCATCCCATCATTCCTGTTGATTTTTCCCGGATATCTCAGTCCTCTTCTTCTTTATGTAAAGCAAAGATTACATATAATGTTACTTAAGAAAGTTTTAAATAAATGCGCCAGACCACCCTGATTTTTACTTCCTGCATTCTCAAGCATATCCTATATATGCAACACAATCTAGTATTGCTTCTATATAATCTACATGGCTTTTTTCCTTTATGCACGCACAGTTTCCTTATTAGAATTGTAAACATTTGAGCTTAGTTATGACTTATGAGTTGTTTGTTTCCTCTATAGAGGAAAAAGGTAGTGATTCCAGTCCTAGCTTCAAACACCTGAGACAGGTGAACTTGTCAGTATACTACCACTGATCCTTAGTGATCTTTTTGCTTTCTGCAAATTGAGACTGCTAATTTTGAACAAGAGCCTACAATGGAAATTCTTGGAAATCTATCATTAAAAAAATTTTGTATCCTTTTTTTATCTGAATTGACCCATCTACTATTTTCCTGCTTCCTAAGAAACTTATATAAGATTTTCTGATGTATATCACAGTAGTTTGAAATCCAGTAAAAATAAGCTTGCCTGTATATTTTAGTTTTGTACTACTTAGAAAAAGAGAAAAAAATCTTAACATGATTTTTGAGATGGGGCTCCTGGGTGGCTCAGATGGTTAAGTGTCCCCCTTTGGACCAGGTCATGATCTCCAGGTCCTCTAACTGAGCCCCATGTCTGGCTCCCAGCTCAGCAGGGAGTCTGCTTCTTGCTTCCCCTTCCCCTCTCCCCCAGAGTGAGCTCTCTCTGTCTGCCTCTCTCTCAAATGAATAAATTTAAAAAAATTAAATATGATTTTCAAAACCAAATTTTGTTTTGCCTCAAAGTCTGTTTTTTATCATGATGTTGGGATCCATTAGGATATTTTGACCAATGTGTATAATTATGTAAATCCTCTGGTCAAAATGGGTTCATTTTTCCATAATGAAAACATCAAAATATAGGCACAGGTGGAACGTTTTATTTTCTTGTTTTAAAGTACTAAAGATAAGCCATTTAACTATTCAGCTATGTTAGAATTAACTTTCAATGTACTTGCCTGAATTATTTAACAGAATTAAGCTGCATTCTTACCTGTATGTTTCAAAGATACACCTTATAATCAGAAAAGGTCAGCATGAACTGAGTTTAAATCTCGTGCTAATTTGCCATAGCCTTCAGTTGTGAGAAGAGCTAGAAAAGTGAGAAGTTGAAATCTGATAACAATGTAAAAAGAATAACTAATTCAGATAAATCAATACTCATGGATACTAATGGCAAAGGTAAAGATAAATTTGAATACTTCCTTTACCTGAGTGCTCTGAAAAGAGTCTTACAACATCAGGTTGCTTTTTGTTAATGGTGGTATGTCTTGTAAAATTTCAGGATATAAATTATGGTCTCAAAAACATCTGGGATTAAAAGAATGAAAATCTAGGAGACTACTAAAAGGTCAGTGTCAAGAATTATGTTCGTTACAAGTGCAAAGTTAAACTTTCCCATCAAATGCTTATGGGACTTCCCATGATGATGTCAGTGTAATTCTATGGGGAGATTCAGCTCCCAAAACATATTAACTCTGTGACATAAATTAAAGATGACCTGTGAGACAATGAGGTTAAAGTAAATGACCTTCACTAAAGTCACTAAGTCATTTGATGATCATCATCTTGCTGGTTCTTATGTAACTGACATCATTTTTAGAATTGTGTTAATTATCTTGTGCATAAAATGTAAAATGAGCCAAAGAGAGTGTTGGGTCAGTTTGGACAGTTACTGGAGAGATTAATATGGTTTATAAAAGACGATTAGCATTTAGAGAGGGGAACAAAGGTGTGGGGGGTTTAGCTAGGCTCATCAACTCCTTCACTCTGAGTTGAATTTGTTCCATGTATTGCAAAACCCTCATGAAGACTGCTGTTACCATTTAGCCATATATATGATTTACTGAGTTGTGCTCTGTTCTTTTCAGTTCACCCTAGTTACATTATCCTTCTTGCCCTGCTTTCCCACTTCACACCACTAATCATATAAATATATTGTATCATTAATAAAATTTAATTTAATATAAATACTATACATAGAGTATATATAATATAGACAACATAGAGTTGTCTCTAATCCATCACTTGTTGCCTGCAGCTACAATTAGCTATTATGCTCATTCCTACATTTCTAACACCATGAAAGATGATACTTTGTGGTGCTTAAAAAATATTTGTTGGATGATTAAAAAAATGAAGCCTACTGCTCAGGAATTTGTAATGATCTATTTTTAGTGTTAAAATCAAATCCATTTTTTTATTTGTTTTTGCTTTTGTTTTTGTTTTAGATTTTACTTATTTATTTGAGAGAGAGAGAGAATGAGAGAGGGGGGGGAGCAGAGGAAATAGAAAGAGAGAGAGAAGCTGACTCTATGCTGAGCAGAGAGATGGACATGGGGCTCTGGGGCTTGGTCTCAGGACTCCAGGATCATAACCTGAGTCGAAGGCAGAAGCTTAACTGACTGAGCCATGCAGACATTCCCAAATCCATTTTTCTTATTTTGGTATTCCTGATTTTTCTTCTTTTGGTATTCCAGATTCTCCACAGTCAGCCAGTTTCCTATCCATCACTTTCCTTTTTTCCTATTATGTCAGGGCACTTGGCCATGTACATGCCTTCACTGTCCTTCTGTGCTTCAGCTAATTCACTGATAATGTTTACATCATCTAAAACTCCTTCTCTCGTTCCTTCTATCTCAATACTACTCATCCTTGAGCTCAAATCAGATCTCCTCCATGAGAACTTTTCTAGGTTTTTAAAAGAGATTTGATTTTTTTCTTTTCCTGATTTACATGATACTTAACTGATTTATAATGCATTCACCACTGTATCAGGTGCAACTCATATATGTCCTGATTGTAAAAGACTAAATATTAACTCACCAGTCATGTCATGCATCTTTTTGAGAAAAGATCAACAGACTGAGCTAGATCCTCAATACCTGCTGCACTAACTGTTAACATTTCCATTATGTTCAACTTTTATAAAGTACTTTCAGTATGCAGGGTATTGGAAAGGACAATGGGGATTGTGACACAGGATGTGAAAATGGTGGAGATAAGTTCTCAGTTTTTCTATATGGCTCCATCAAGAAACTCATCATTTAGTGGGAAGAAAGAAAGGCACCTACATTGCTAACTAGTGTGCAATTTAGGCTGTAATAAAAAAAAAGTGTAAACATGTTATATAATAATATACTGAGGGACGGGAATGGTGACCTGGAGGAAGAAAGAAAGGTTTTCCAGTGGAAGTGTAATTTCAGATAACTTTATAGGATAAGCAGGGTACTAATTAGAGAAGAACATGAGGAAAACCAATAGGTTGAGGGAACCATGTATAAAAGCCTGGACTCTGAAAACAGTCAGACCTAATTTTAAAAAAGGATAGTAAACTGGAGTGGCTGAAGCTTACTCATACATGATACATGGAGACCCAACAGGTAATATAAAAAGAAAAGGAAAATAGTCTGGAAATTGTTCTATTTGATTCCTTTCCATTTATCTTCTCTGCTCTGCCAGTTTACTAAAACCCTCTCCAAGGACACAACCAACTTTAAATGCCAACCCCAAAGAATATCTAATTATTTTCCTAACCAACTGTAGTGTTTGGTACTATTGAAGTCTTCTCTGGCTTCTTACGGTAACCCTCTCTGCTTCTGTCCTTGATTGCTGCATCTCAGTGTTTTATACTAGGTCATGTTTCCCTCTTTGCCCTGAATGATGCTTCTTTCTGATTGTATCCTTGACCTCCCTCTTCTTTCATTCTAGACTTTTCCCCATATTAGCTCATCTGCTCTTGTGTTTTCAGCAACCTTTCATCTGCTGATGGCTTCGCTGGAGGAGATATTTCAAACGATTTTGGTGTACATTCATATTAATAAGATCATTGGTAGTATGTTCTAAATATATATATTCTTACCTACAAATTAGATAGGTGTACCACTATACTAAAATATTATGCATTATAAAACATGAAAAGAGAAATTTAATACCAGAAATGGTATCAAATTTTTTAATTTTATGTATTAATAATATTAAAACATTGTTTACTCTCCACTACCACTATTATTAATTAATCATTCTGGTCAGAAAAAATGTGATATATGGCTTATTATTTAAATTGTAGCTTAACACTGTGGTACAACAATTCAAGCACTTGTTTGAATTTATTTCCAAACATCTTAAAATCCTACAAAGTTGAAAAGATACTATACACTGATATATCTGCTCAAATGGGAGAAGAATACAAATTTTGAGTGGGTCTCAGAACAAGAAAGTGATCTTCAGCAGGTCCATACTGACTCAGCAGCCAATAGTATTAGAAATATCTGAGACACAGCAATAATATGGATGTTCTGGGGGGAAAGCATTTATTGTGATCCACTCCTCCCTTTCCTCGGGCTTGGGGATATCCCTCAGGAGCAGATGATCTGCTCTAATCTTGTGATGTGTACTTCCAGAGTACAGAGTAGTTAAAGGTTTTGAAGAGTTAAACATCTTTTAAACAAATACATGTTTAAACTAAACTAATTGACTAGCTTCTTCCTGCTATTTTGTCATAGCCCAACCCAGAAGTCAATCCTAGCAACAAGAACAAAAATAATTCACTTTAAGTGTATGATATAAGCAACTGTTATATATATTATATAAATATATATTATTTTAATTATATTTATATTATTTATAAATATGTAATAAATATAAATCTAGACAGACACATGAACACAAACATATACAAGTGCATATATGCAGATCTAGATATATACTGGATTTGCACATACTCTTGTAGCAATGACAATCCATTAAAAATTATGGAGAAGAGATATGGTTTAATCAGAGTCGTTTCTGAAGAATAACAAGATGGCTATGTTATGGAAGGAATAGTATCAGGATGTAAAAGATAAGTAACCAAAGTTTTGCGAAACACAGAAGCAGGGCCAAGGCTGCAGGAGTATAAGTACTAAAGAGTGTGGAGTTTCAGTGTTGAGAAAGGCAGGGCAGGAATGGACTTGAAGGTGGGTCACTCATTATACTCAGAGTATGGGGTACAAGAAAGCTAACATTTAAGAATTCTTAGGACAGAGAACATCCAAAATCTTGCTCATTTTCATGTCTTTCCCAACCACCCACTAGGCGCTCTGACATCATATTACCTTAACATTACTTGAATTTTGGAAATATACTTTTTTTTTTTAAATATCTCACTTTATCACTGAAGAAAGACATTACATTTTGTTTTTGAGTTTCAAAACATAAATGCTGATTATTGCCAGGGTCTTTTTACTTGCTCCCCTTTCCTCTGCTCCAGCTGTAAGTTCTTCAGTTGCTGTGTGAAAGATCACAGTGTCACAAACTTGCCTTGTCCTTAAGAGAGACAACTTTCTTCTGAAATAAGGCAGTGGGGCCAATATCTTCAGCAAATGTCTCTACCGCATTTCAACTGGGGTTGAAAGTGTTTCTGTGCCTTCTGAGTTTTGGATGATTGGCCCACTATACGGTGCTGGCGCTGATTAGAACAGTTTTCATCTGGTGGCAGAGCTCATGGTTCTAAGTGGCACAGTATTATCTTTTGTAGACCAGACAATGCCACAAATGGGTAAGAGGAATAATCACATACATTGCCTCATTTTAAATTTGTCCAGGCATTCAGCTATATAAACTATTCCTATACACTTGGTCCTAAATAACAAAGTGACTGGGGAAAATACAAGGGAGCACTAAAGAAATTTATCTCAAATTACTGCAGGGAATTGAATTTGTGGCTCAGTTGAAATAGGTAACCACTTCTATTTAACAGGCTATGAATAGCTATCAGATAGCATTGTAATGTGTGTTCTTTAGGATGACCTTTGGCAAGTTATGGTGGGTCCTGAGGCACTTGAGGCCACAACTGATGTACTACTTTCTTGTGAATTTTTCTGTCAACATTCTCTGTGAATCAGACAAATCAGAAGGCTGGTGTCTTTTTTTTTTTTCTTTTTTTAATCTTCTTAATTTCTTTTCAGTGTTCCATAATTCATTGTTTATGCACCACACCCCGTGCTCCATATAATACATACGTGCCCTCCATAATACCCACCACCAGCCTCACCCAACCTCTCACCCACTCCCCTCCAAAACCCTCAGATTGTTTTCTCAGAGTCCACAGTCTCTCATGGCTCATCTCCCTTTCCAATTTCCCTCAACTCCCTTCTCCTCTCCATCTCCCTGTGTCCTCCGTGGAAATATACTTTTAAAGCCCTCATGTCATCAACATGTTTTAAAAATTACATGTTACTGTTGTACCTTACTAGCATCATTCTTTTTTTTTTTTAAAAGGAAGATTGACCGTTTCCTTCCTATTCTGCTACTTCCCTTTTCATCTCTATGACCATCTCACTTAAAATTCTGAAGTCTCCTCTCTTAGCTTTCTGAATTAGTGGAGTTTTACAGATTAACCTACAACATACAAACACAGCTAGAAGAGGCATGTAGAAGGCATATAGACAATGAGAGGCAATCTTACCCTTCCGCCTGCCTCGCTCCATCTCATTTCTCATACACACACATTGGGCTAAGACCATCTCTTACAATTTGCCTTGACCCTCACAGTTTTAACTCCCTGCTTATATTTTCCTAATCGCTCCTCCATTTCTTTTGGTTTCCCTCAGTGCCATGAGAGTTGTTGAACCCCCACATGAAGTGAAATTCACCATGCCACAAAATAAAGTGGAATGAGAGACCTTTCGATGGCTAGCAGAATTCTTGGGATTTGTTGCCATTTGTTCAAACATAAACCTTCCTCCTCTATGGAGTTAAATGTGTGTGGCCCTCGCTCCAGGCTATATGGCTATAAAATGATCAAAGACATCATAATCAATTCCTGTTCAGAGGAAATACACGCTATAATACTGAATGATTTTGTAAAACTGCAAGAAAGAATATGTAAGCATATAAAATGCTTTTATTTGTTTTATGCTTCAATTATTCTAGTATGATATGAACACATGTAATAAATCATTAAAACCTAGGGCAATTCTAATTGGAAAATCTTTGCACTCTTACAAAACAGAACACATATAACCTGCATAATTTGTGATGCTTTTAATGAAAAAGAGAATGGGTAATAGTGTGAGATCTAAATGCTTCTCTTTAATATTTTTCTTAGTGAATCTATGACTTTTTTTATTTCTCAGGCTATCTAGATCATTAGATTTAAAAAAGGAATTATGACAGTGCAAAACAGAGAGTCCATCATATCTTGATCATCCCATTATGCAGATCCAGGACACACATACCTGAAGAGAAGAAGGCCATACCATAAAGACACAGACAAAAGATGGGCTTCATAGGTGGAAAAGGCTTTTTTAACGCCTTGCAGAGACTTCTTCTTTAGATTGTAAAGAGAGTAAGTGTATAAGAGACCAGACAATCAGAATGGTAAATACCTGTATTGACCCAGAGAAAATAAAAACCATCAGAACATTAAGTGAAGGGTCAGTACAGGAAATCTTAAACAATGGCATGATGTCACAGTAAAAGTGATTTATGTTAGAATTACAAAAGGTTAATCTGAATAAGAAACCTATATGAATTAAAGAGTGAACAAAGCCACCTACAAATGATGAGAATAACAGTCAAGTGCAAAGTCTATAGGTCTTAATCACTGGATAAGTAATGGTTTGCATATGGGTACATATAGATCCTATGCCATTATTGCCCAGAGAAAACATGCTGTGATTCCCCCAATGCAAAGGGGAAAAAAATGCATCATGTACTCAGAGAGAGAGAGATCATCTTACTCTAGGCTAGGAAGTTGATGAGCATATCTGTCAAAATGGGCAGAATGCTCATGAGAATTGGCCACATTGTGCAGCAATTCGGGTCCCGCGCTCTCCCGGTGTTTGCAGCCCATTCACCCTAGGTGCTTGTTGCAACCCTCGGGGACCATGGGATGGGCCCATGTGGCTCCCCTGAGGGACCCCACTGAGTAAATCTCCCCAGGGGCAGAGTTGAGCAAAGGGATCAAACTGAGCGACAGGCTTTGGGTTTGTGGCCTGGTGGCAGCCTAAGGTGGGGGTGGCCTCAGGGGGTATGCAGGTTTCTCCCACTCTGAGTGTTCTGCACATCTCCAAAGGGCACAGATTCCTACTGGGTGGCAGATGGAGTCCTGGGGTTTGGCTCAAGAGTCACCAGTCTGGATGGCTTGGTGGCCAGGGCTCTGGGGACGGAAACCTGAAAACCCAACTTAGATTACGGTTAGAGCCTAGGGACATAGCAGGCCTGATCTGCCGGTGCTGAGGCAGATTCCCAGTGAGCAAAGTAGGGGGAAAGGGGCAGACAGGGCTTCAAAGTCTGGGTTTCTACCCTGGGGGGCCACCCAACATGGGGTTGGCCTCCTGAAACATCTCCCATTGAGGGTTTTGCACAGCTCCAAAATGGTACAGTTTCCTCCTGGGTGGCAGGCAGAATCCTGGGGTATGGCTCAGGAGTCCCCATTCTGGAGGGCTTGGGGCCAGGCCTCTGGGGATGGAAGCCTAAAACCCAACCTAGGGTTAGGGTTAGGGCCTACGTGCATGACAGGGCAGATCTGCCAGCACTAAGACGGGCTTTCCAGGGCTTGAGTAGTGGGAGGGGTTGGATATGATGGGCCTGGCATTTAGAGTGTTTTCTCACAGGGTTCTGGCCCCAACCACTCAGGACCATGGGCCAGGAACATGCAGTTCCCCTGAAGGCTTGCACCGAAAAGCTAGTTCAACAGGTGTTTTGGGCCAATACTCACAAACTTTCTGCCCCAAAAGATATCACTTGGGGCAGAAATCTCGAGAGAATTGGCCAGTGATGTTCGGCAATTCAGGCTGTGTGCACATCAGGTGTTTGGAGTGCTTTCTCTCTAGGTGCATGTTGTACCGTCTGGGACCATGCACAGGGCCCAAGTCACCCCCCAAGGGCCCCCACTGAGGCTAGCATTCTGGGGTAGAGTTGAGGGAGGAGGTCAAGCTGGGTGTCAGGCTCCAGCTTTGTGGCCCAGGTATCACCAAAAGTGATGGTGGCCTCAGGGGGACATGCAAGTTTTTACTGTTGTGACCTCCCCCAGGGTGCTCTGTGCTATTCCTTATATTCTACATATTAGTGAAAATGTATGATAATTTTGCTGCTACTTTTGAGTGTCATTACAAAAGGAAGGACTTGCAAAAGGGGTGGGCTGCTATGCAAGCTGTGCTGGCACTTGGGTTACCCGATCTACCAAAAACAGTGGTGGTCCAATTGGCAATAGCACAGGGGGATGTTGTATGGAGTCTTGGGCTGCTATCTGTGGGTAAATCACAGCACTGACCCTAAATTTTATATTAAGCTCTGCCATCACTGTGGACATCTACTTTCCATTTGATAGAGAGCTATTGGTCTGTTGCTAGTCTTTGGTAGAGATTGAATGCTCAACCATGGGCCGGCAATTTCCCATGAAACCAGAGCTGCCTATCGTGAACTGTGTATTATATGACCCACCAAGACATAAATTTTGGAGTACATGGCCAAAGCATCATCAAATGGATGTGATATACACATGATGTAGCCTGAGGAGGTCCTGAAGGTGTCAGTAAGTTACATGAAGAAGTGGTCCAAATGCCCATGTTCCCCATGCCTGTTAGCCTGGCTTCTCTATTCCAGTCATACTTATGGGCTCCTTCTGAAGGGTTCTCTGTAGTCAGTAAACAGAGGGAGAGATGACCTGGGCCTGGTTTACTGATAATTCTGCAAGATATGCAGGCACCTTTCAAAGTGAATAATTGCAGCACTACTGCGTTGACCTGGGACATCCCTGAAGGACAATAGTGAGAGAAATTCCTTCCAGTGGTCAGAATTTTGAGTAGTGCACCTGGTCTTTCACCTGCCTACAAGGAGGAATAGCCATGTGTTTGGTTATTTAATGATTTAAATGTTTTGAGAAGTGGTTTGGCTGGATGGTCAGGGAATCGGAAGGTTTATGACTGGAAAATGATGCAAGGAAATTTGTGGGAGAGGCAAGAAATGTAGAAATATTTGTGTCCTCTGTGATGCTCAGCAAAGGGAACCTTAGCAGTGGAGGATTTTAATAATCAAGTAGGAAGAATCACCAAATGCGCTCACGGAACAGGGGGCTATGGCAGCAGGAATGGAGGTTTATATATGAGCTCCACAACATGGACCTCTACTCACCATAGACAATCTGGCTACAGCCACTGTTGAATGTCCAGTCTGCCAGCAGCAGAGATTTGAATCTGGGTCCCTGATATGGCACCATTCATTGGAATGATCAGCCATCTACCTCATGGCTGATCGATATTGGCCAGATTCCAATGTATGGAAAGGAAATGTTTTATTCTTATAAGAATAGACACGTATTCCAGATACATATTGTCAGTACTGCGAGTAATGGTCCTGACAAAACTTTATCTGTGGACTAACAGAATTCCTTGTCCACAGTCATGGTATCCCATGCCCACTACTTCTAATTGAGCAATTTACTTCACAGTAAATATAGTCTGGTAATGGCCCCGTGATAACAAACTACCTTGTCTTACTATTTTCCCCACCATCCTGATACAAGGAGTTAGCTAGAATGATAGAATCATCTTTCAAAACTCAGTTATTGCACCTTCTAGGTGCCGTTATCGGGCATGGCTCAGCAAGGCTCTCCAGAAGCCTGTATATTTTCTCAGTCAGTGTCCAATACACAGAATAGTTTCTTCCATAGCTAAAATTCACCAGCCCAGGAATTAAATAGTGAAAATTTGAGAGATACCACTCACTATTACCACCCGTTAATGACACACTAGTGTAATCTTTTCAAGTCTTCTTTTGCCTTTGTGCTCTGCTGACTAAAGGTCTTAGAACCAGAAGGAAGAATGTTTCCACTAGCACACACAACAATGATTCTGTTCATCAGGAAGTTGCAACAGGCACTGGGCCACTTTGTGTTCTTCCTTCCTCTGTATCATTATGCAAAGAAGGGAGTTACCCAGTTAGTGAGACTACCAAGGAGAAATTGGAATAGTTCTCCACAATGGGAATGAGGCCAAGTATGTCAGAAATTCAAATCACTTGGGTTTTTTCTTTAGTAGTACCATTCTCTGAAGTTAAGGTCAGTAGAAAACTCCAACAAACCGATTCAGGCAGGATTGCTAAATCAGACCTTTAAGCAAGAAGGTAGAGAAACCTGACCAGTGAGTGGTTTACTACAGAATAAGGGATTGTGGAATGGGTACTGGAAGAAGAGGTAATTGTAAATAAGAGCTATGACCACATGACTAGTCTCGGAAATGAGGATTGTAATTGCCATAAATATTTAATCCTCAGCTTGTTTAAGAACATTTATGTGTGTGTGTGTGTGTGTGTGTGTGTGTGTGTGTACCCATATTTGTATGTTTGTATATATATAACAAATGTCTTTTCTTTCCTTCCACTTCTATTCTCTTATCATGTAAAATAAAATGTAATGAACTTATGTCATGGTAACTAATTATTGTTAATCTGACATCATAGTTTTTACGTTACCAAATATCAAGGAAGCTCTCATCAGGTATATGGTATAAAATCACTCAAGGAGTTTAACTCATTAACTGGGGAAAGGTATAGTGCATTTTCAGCTTTACACAGCATAGTTGTATCATGTTAGGTGGAATTATGACCTTGCTATTGGCCTTACCTGGCACTTAAGTACGGTTTAAGGAATTGTGTATGGGTGCCAAGTTGGCAGTGGGTGGACTTGTGATGGTTCATTGTATATGCCAACTTGACTATTGCATAAGATGTCTAGGTAATTGGTTAAATATTATTTCTTGTTGTATGTGTGAGGGTGTGTTCAGAAGAAATTGGTATCATGTCAGTTGACTGAGTAAAGTAGAAGGCTTTCCCTGCTGCTGGTGAGAAACATCCTAATCCATTGAGAGCCTGAATGGAACAAAAAGCCAGAGGAGGTTAAATGAACTCTGCCTGACTGGTTGATCTGTGACATTAATACTTTCCTGCCCTTGGTGCTCTTGATCCTCGGTCTTTTCTTCAGAGCCGAAGGGTGGAATTTATACTTTTTATTGGCTTTCTTATTCTCACATTTTAGAATTACATTATTTTTCTTGGGTCTCAAACCTTGCAGACCACAGATCATCGGACTTCTCAGGGTCCCTGTTCACATGAGCCAGTATCTTACAGTATATGTCATATATATATGTATGTATATATATACATACATATATATTCATATTTATATATAATATTTTATATACATGTATATCTTTAACTTAGGGATTGGTATATATTATTGGTTCTGTATTCTGGACAACCCTGAGCTATACAAACTCTACCTGTACATTAGTGACTTATTCTTAATCTGAGAAAGAGACTGAAATATGATGCAATTGTTAGCTATTGAACTGAACTCATTCTTAGAGGGTAACTTTTATGAAGAGGTATCATTACATGTTACAACATGTGTATTATCTTGTATATAAAATTAATTTGAGAAAGATGTTTCAAAAGTTGACCCAGCATGACATTAAATTTTCTAATGAACAGATGGCCTTGTCATTAACCTTTGAGACAGTGGGCTCTTAATTGGCTATCATCATTGTTAATCATGTTTTCAAGAAAAACTTATAGAATCATCCACAATACTTCATTGTTTGAAGCATATGTTCCCTTGAAACCTGCACTGAGCTGCCCAAACAGAGAGAAATGTATTAAAGTCCTAGAGGACAGGAGAAGCTGTTGCCTTCACCCCTTCTCCTCTCTGTAAACCCTGCCCTTCACTTCTAAGGATCTGTGAGACTTCTCCTTGATGGTCCTTGCTCTCTTTCTTGCACAAGTCCCACTACTAACTGCTGCCACTCCCTGGGGAGCTGGTGCCTTTTATTCAGTGTCAATAATCAAAGATTCTGTCCCAGAGAGGGGAAAAGCTGAGATTGGAGAAGGGGCAGAAGCAGTGAAGGCAATGGTAGTACGTTCATAAAGTGATGTTGTTTGGGGTCAGACCCTAATTGTTGTCCTATCAGAGGAAAACAAGACAAGGGGAGCCAAAGAATGAACCATTAGAGCCAGAGACAGGACCAGAGATAGAACTCCAGGGTTCCAGGGTAAACAGAGGGAGATCCAGGGATTAGACATGCTTCCTGGGGATGAGGGAATACAGTCCCATGTCCCCCACCCTTCTTCCACCCCAGCTCCAGCTCTGGCCTTTTCTTTTCATCCCTCTTCCTCATGACAAAAGCTGTGGCCCTAGCCATGTCCAAATGTTCCTGTGTCCCCTGCATTCTCCTACCCTTCCCTTCCTCTTTTTTTCATGGATCCCATTACAATAAATTTTAAATCAAAACCAGTTTCTGGGAAAAAAAATGACAGTGGAAATCTTCACAATACTTGCAGAGTGCTATTTAAGTAAGGAATAGAGAATATGCAGAAACTGCATTTTAACAGGTCTAATATTATTTTTTTAAAGATTTTATTTATTTGTCTGACAGGTAGAGATCACAAGTAGGCAAAGAGGCAGGCAGAGAGAGATTGAGAGTAGGAAGCAGGTTCCCTGCTGAGCAGAGAGCCCGATGTGGGGCTCAATCCTAGGACCCTGGGATCATGACCCTAGCCAAAGGCAGAGGCTTTAACCCACTGAGCCACCCAGGTGCCCCAACAGGTCTAACACTATTTAAAAAGTAGTTATCTAGTATGGTCCCAACCAAACAACATAAACTACTGAAGAAGAACTCTAGAGAAGGAACCCATCAATCTTTATATCCACAAATGCTCCATGTGATTCTGAGGTCAACTAAAGTTTAAGAACCATTATTTTAAAAGAAGAACAATAACAAAGGAAGACCTGGACTACAGAGGTGTTCACACATACTTAATATATACATACTGATAAGACTGTATCCTAGCTAGCTTACAACACAGGTTGTGAAAAACTGTTCAGGATTTGATTGGTATTTTTTTTGAATTTTAAAAATAAGCTCCTTTATCTTATTTTATTATTTTGGGATTTTTTTTCTTGGTTTGTTTTCTTTCTTTTTTTCCTTCTTCTTTCGTAATTTAACGTTTTGATTTAAATTCCAGTTGGTTAACATACAGTGTAATATTTTTTTCAATATAGAATTTAGTGATTCATCACTTACATACAACACCTAGTACTCATCACAAGTGCCCTCCTTAATAACCATCCCCCATTTAGCCCATCCCCTGCCCATCTCCCCTCTAGCAAGCCTCACTTTGTTCTCCTAGTTAGGAGTCTATTTATGGATTGCCTCTCTCTTTTGTTTCCCCCCATCTTCCTTTGTTTTATTTCTTAAATTTCATATGAGTGAAATGATATGCTATTTTTCTTTCTCTGACTTAGTCTAATTCACCTACATCATTGCAAATGGCAAGATTTTATTCTTTTTTACAGCTGGGTAATATTCCATTATATATATACAATGGAATATTAATTCCATTCCACATTCCATATATAATGGAATAATAATATTCCATAATAATATTATTCCACATATATATTCCATGTGAGTGTGTGTGACTATATATACATATATATGTGTGTGTGTGTCTATGTATATATGTATATATATAATGATATATAATAATGTTATATATATTATATATCTATTATATATATAATGAGTGTGTGTGTAAATATCTCAGCTTTTCTTTCTCTATTCCTCATTTAATGATTCAATGATCGTTTTGCATTTTTCCCACAATTTGAGTATTGTTGATGATGCTGCTGTCAATATTGGAATACATGTATCCCTTAGAATTGGTATATTGGTATCCTTTGGGGAAATACCTTGTACTGAAATTGCTGGATCTTAGGGTAGTTCTATTTTTAACTTTTTTAGAAACCTCCATACTGTTTTCCAGAGTGGCTGCACAAGTTTGCATTGCCATCAACCACATCCTCACCAGCATCTTCTGTTTCATTTATCATTAATTTTAGCCATTCTGACAGGTGTGAGCTGAAATCTCATTGTAGGTTTGATTTTTATTTCCCTGATGTTGAGTGATGTTGAACATCTTTCCATGTGTCTGTTAGCCATCTATATGTCTTCTGGAGAAAAATGTCCACTCTTCTTTTCTACCCATTTCTTAACTGGGTTTCTTTTGTTTTTCAGTTGTTGAGTTTGATAAGTTCTTTACAGATTTTGGATATTAACCCTGTATCAGATATGTCACTTGCTAATATCATTTCCTATTCCAAAACTTGCCTTTTAGTTTTGTCAATTGTTTCCTTTGCTGTGCACAAAGCTATTCTCTGGATGAGGTCCCAATACCTCACTTTTGCTTTTCTTCCCTTGCCTCCAGTGTCTAGTAAGAAGTTACTACAGACAATGGAGAGCCCAGGTGACACATTTCATACATATTTTTATTTTTGAAAATATATCCCAAAATTTTACTAACACTTTATCATAGCCACAGTAACATCTTATTTCCCATTCTTTTAAACATTTTATTTAATATAATTTTTTCAGTGTTCCAAAATTCATCGTTTTATGCACCACACCCAGTGCTTCATGCAATATGTGCCATCCATAATACCCACCACCAGGCTCACCTGACCCCTCAACCAAAACTCTCAGTTTGTTTCTCAGAGTCCACAGTCTCTCGTACTTTGTCTCCCCGTCCGATATCTCCCAACTCGCTTCTCCTCTCCATCTCCCCATGTCCTCGTGTTATTTCTTATGCTCCACAAGTAAGTGAAACCATATGATAATTGACTCTCTCTGCTGGACTTATTTCACTCAGCATAATCTCTTCCAGTCTCGACCATGTTGATACAAATGATGGGCATTCATCCTTTCTGATGGAGGCATAATACTCCATTGTATATATGGAGCATGTCTTCTTTATCCATTCATCCATTGAAGGACATCTTGGCTCTTTCCACAGTTTGGCAACTATGGCCATTGCTGCTATGAGCACTGGGGTACAGACGACCCTTCTTTTCACTACATCTGTATCTTTGGGGTAAATTCCCAGTAGTGCAATTGCAGGGTCATAAGGTAGCTCTCTTTTTAATTTCATAAGGACTCTCCACACTGTTTTCCAAAGAAGCTGCACCAACTTGCATTCCCAGCAAGAGTGTAAGAGGGTTCCTTTTCTCCACATCCTCTCCAAAACTTGTTGTTTATTGCCCCAGAAATGAACCTTCAACTCTATATGCTCAAGTGGCCAACTCTTGATTTTGGCTCAGGTCATGATCTCACAGCCCTAGGATTGAGTGCCATGTCAGGCTCCACATTCTGCAAGGAGTCAGATTGAGGATTCTCTCTCTCCCTCAGTCCCTCTCCCTACTCAATCTCTCTCTCTCTCTCACTTTCTCTCTCTCTTTCTCTGGAATAAAAAAAAAAAAAAAACAGAAGTTGCTACAGCTGATGTCAAAGAAGTCATTGCCTGTGTTCTCCTCTAGGATTTTGATGGTTCCCTGTTTCACATTTGGGGCTGCTACCTACTTTGAATTGTTTTGTGTGTATGCTATATGAAAATGGTCCAGTTTAATTTTTCTACATGTTGCTGTCCAGTTTTCCTGAAAACGTTTTTGAAGAGACTGTCTTGTTTCCATTAGATATTCTTTCTTGTTTTGTTGAAGATTAGTTAACCATATAGTTTTGGATCCATTTCTGTGTTCTCTATTCTGTTCCATTGATCTATGTGTCCATTCTTGGGACAGTACCATACTAACTTGATCACTACTGCTCTATAATATAGCTTGAAGTCCAGAATCATGATCCCTACAGTGTTGCTTTTCTTTTTCAAGACCGCTTTGGCTATTTGGGGTCTTTTTGTGTTTCCATACAAATTTTATAATTGTTTGTTTTAGTTCTGTGAAAAATGCTATTGGTACTTTCATAAGGATTGCATTAAATGAGTCAATTGTTTTGTGTGGTAAAGACAATTTAACAATATTTGTTTATCCAGTCCATGAGCATGTAATGTTTTTTCATTTCATTATGTTATCTTCAATTTCTTTCAGAAGTGTTTTAAGGTTTTCAGAGTACACTGTACCTCTTTGGTTAGGTTTGCTCTTAGGCATCCTATGGTTTTGATGCAGTTATAAATGGCATTGATTCCTTTACTTACACTGCTGCTGCTTAATTATCAGTTTATAGAAATTCAACATATTTCTGTATGTTGATTTTGTATTCTGTGAGTTTGCTGAATTCATATACCGATTCTACCCATTTTTTTGATGGAGTCTTACGGGTTCTCTACACAGAGTATCTTGTTGTCTGCAAAGAGTGAGTGTCTGACTTCTTCCCTGCTGGTTTGGAAGCATTTTCTTTCTTTTAGTTGTCTAATCATTGACACTAGAACTTCCAGTACCATGTTAAACATTAGTGGTGAGATTGGACATCCCTGTCTTGCTCTTGACCTTAGAGGGAAAGTTCTCAGTTTTTCCCCAGTAAGGATGATTTTAGCTTGGGTTGCTCATATATGGCCTTTATGATATTGAGGCATATTCCCTACATCCCTACTTTGCTGAAAGTTTCTATTGAGAAAGGATGCTGTACCTTATCAAAAGTTTTTTCTGCATCTATTGAAAGGAGTGTATGGTTCTTGTCCTTTCTTTTACTAATGTGGTGTATCATGTTGATTGATTCATGAATATTGAACCACCCTTGTAACCCAGAAATAAATCCCATTTGATCGTGGCAAATGATCTGTTTAATCTACTGTTGGATTCGATTTGCTATTATATTGCTGAGAATTGTTTGCACCCATGTTCACTAGGGGTATTGATCTGTAATTCTCCTTTTTAGTGGTGTCTTTGGTTTGGGGATCAAGGTAATGCTGCCCTTATAGAATGAGTTCCAAAGTTTTCCTTGCATTTCTGTTTTCTGGAATACCATGAGAAGAATAGGTATTAACTCTTCTTCTTCTTTTTTTTGTTGTTGTTGTCATTGTGAATAAAAACATTTATTTTTTTGAAAAACTGGAATAACAAGCATGTTTCTTTGGCTTCATGAATGAAAAATATGAATGATTATTGTTTTGTTCTGTTTTGTTTTGTTTTGTTTAATTTTTTTTTCAGCATAACAGTATTCCATGTTTTTGCACCACACCCAGTGCTCCATGCAATCCGTGTCCTCTCCAATACCCACCACCTGGTTCCCCCAACCTCCCACCCCCACTTCTTTAAGTGTTTGGTAGAAATTCCCTGTAAAGCCATCTTCCCCAGGCTTTTGTGTGCTGGGAGATTTTTGATTGCTGATACAATTTCTTTCCTGGTTATTGGCCTGATCCGGTATTCTATTTCTTCTGGTTTCAGTTTTGGTATTTATATGTTTCTAGAGATGTATCCATGTCTTCCAAATTGCCCAATTTCTTGGCATATAATTTTTCATAATATGCTCTTATAATTGTTTATATTTCTGTAGTGTTTGTGTTGGTTCCTCATCTCTCATTAGTGATTTTATTTACTAGGGTCCTTTCTCTTTTCTTTTTGTTGTCTGGCTAGAGGATTATCAATTTTATTAATTTTTTCATAGAACCATCTCCTGGTTTCATTGATCTGTTCTACTAGGTTGTTTTGTTTTTATATCATTTATTTCTGCTCACATCTTTATTATTTCCTTCTTCCACTGTCTTTGGATTCATTGGTGGTTCTTTTTCCAGCATCTTTAGGTTTAGGGTTAGGTTGTGTACTTGAGATTTTTCTTATTTCCTGATGTAGGCATGCATTGCTATATATGTCCCTTTTATGACCTCTTTTTCTGCTTCCCAAAGGTTTTGGATCATTGTGTTTTCATTTTTCATGGTTTCAATGCACTTTTTAATTTCTTCCTTTATTTCTTGGTTGATGCATTCATTCTTTAGTAGGATGTTCTTTATCCTCCATTTATTTGTGGCCTGTCCACATTTTTTCTTGAGATTGACTTCAAGTTTCATAGCTGTCAATAGGCATGGATGATCACAGTCTTTTTGCAGTTATTTAGCCTGATATGGGACCTGGTATGTAATCTATTATGGGGAATGCCCCTTGTGTACTTAAAAAGAATGTGTATTCTGCTGTTTTAGAATGAAATGTTCTGAATATATCTGGTAATTTGATCTTGTCCACTGTGTCATTTAATGCCATTGTTTCCTTGATGATTTTCTACTTAGATGATCTGCCCATTCCTGTAAGTGGGGTGTTAAACTAGTAAAAACTACTATTTTTAGTACCAATGAGTTCCTTTATGTTTGTCATTAACTGTTTTATACACTTGGGTGCTTCCCAATTTGAGGCATAAATATTTGCATTTGTTAGATCTTTTTGTTGGATAGATCCCTTCATTATGATGCAGTCACCTTCTTCATCTCTTTTTACAGTCTGTTTTAAAATCTAGTTTGCCTGGTAAAGTATGGCTATTCTAGCTTTCTTTAGTCATCCTTTTGTGTTCTAAACATTTCTCTGTCCCCTCACTGTCAATCAGCAGGTATCTTTAGGTCTAAAATGAGTCCCTTGTAGGCAACATATAGATGGGTCTTTTTAAATCCATTCTGATACCTTATGTCTACTTTTTTTGTTTTATTCAAATTCAAGTTAGTTAACATGTAATGTATTATTAATTGGGGGGTAGAATTTAGTGATTCATCAGTTGCATATAACGCACAGGGCTCATTATATCAAGTGCCCTTCTTAATGTCCATGACCTATTTACCCCATCCCCCTGGTAACACCCCCTTCCCCAGGAAAACCTCTGTTTGTTATCAGTAGTTAAAAGTCTCTTATGGTCTGTCTCTCTCTCTGTTTTTAATCTTATTTTATTTTTCCTTCCCTTTCCCTATGTTGGAATTAGAGTGTATTATGCTAAGCAAAATAAGTCAGTCAGAGAAACACAAGGTATGATTTCACTCATGTGGAATTTAAGAAAGAAAAGTTATCTCTTTTGATTGGTACATTTAGTCCATTTACATTGAGAGTAATTATTGATAGAAATTTTCTGCCATTTCATTTTTTTTTTTTTTGTCATTGTTTCTGGAGTTTTTCTTTTCGTTACTAGCCTTTGTTGCTTTTGGTTTTTCTCTTCTCCTCACAGTTCCCTTTAATATTCCTTGCAGGGCTGGTTTAGTGGTCATGAGCTCCTTTAATTTTGTCACTTTCAGTTCTGAATGATAGCCTTGCTAGATAAAGCATTCTTGCCTCCATATTTTTCTCATTCAGTAGAGTGAATACATCCTACCACTCTTCTGGCTTGTCAAGTTTCTGTGGAGACATCTGCTGTTAACCTTATTTCTCTTCCCTTGTAAGTTAGAGACTTCTTTTGTCCTGCTGCTTTTAGGATTTGTTTTCTTTATCTCTATATTTTGCAAATTTAACTAGTAGGTGCTAGTGTTGGCCTGTTTTTGTTGATGTTGTGGGGGTTCTATGTGACCCCTGGATTTGAATGTCTATTTTCTTCCCTTGATTATGGAAGTTCTCAGGTAGAATTTGCTCAAATTGCACTTGGATGGGAGGGGGGTGGGAGGTTGAGTGAGCCTGCTTGTGGGTATTAGGGAGGGCACATATTGTATGGGGCACTGGGTGTGGTGCATAAACAATGAATTCTGGAACACTGAAAAGAAATTTTTAAAAAAGACTACTTGAGGAAAAAAAAAAGAAAATCATAAGGAACATTGGGATACATATGGCCCTTCTTCTCAGTAAATCTGTGGCTTTGGACAAATCATGAGAGACTGTGGACTCTAAGAAACTGAGGGTTTTAAGGGGAGAGGGTTGGGGGGATGTTGAGCCTGGTGGTGAGTATTAAGGAAGGCATGTACTGCATGGAACACTGGGAGTGGAATATAAGCAATGAATCTTGGAACACAAAAAATAAAATTTTAAAAAATAAAATTACATAAGTAAAAAAAATCAAAAGGAAAATGCATTTGTAGTACGGTATGTAGTTACTGAAAAAATCCACATATAAGTAGAACTCTGCATTTCAAACCTGTGTTGTTCAAGAGTGAACTGTACAGCAGTTCTACATAAATATTGGTTGAGGTCTGCTCTTGGTGGGGAGGTGTGTCCTCAGTTCCCTGGCACTTCTGACCTCACCTGAAGGAGGACAGAATGGGCTCTGGTGGCCAAAGAGAAAACAGGTTCTGCTAGTTGGAAATCTGAAAGATTTCCATGAAGGAATATACGTACTTTGTTTTCTTCTATTTTTCTTCTGGAACTCCTGTGATATAATGTTATTATGCTTTATGGAGTCACTGAAGTCTCTAAATTTACTTTTGTGATCCAGGACTTCCCTTTTCCTCTTCTGTGAAGTTGCGTGATTTTCTATCATTTAACTCTACACCACTTATCTTCCTCTGCTTCTTCCAAAAATGTAGATAATTTAAGAAAAAATCAGCACAATGGGAATGTTATATAGCAATAAGAATTAAACCACAGACCTATACAATAACATGGATTCTCTTGTGAAAAGTAGTAATGATGTCTGGACTCTGCTATATTCACTCCCTTTGCCTGGACTTGAAGGTATCGCTCAGAGAAACAAACACATAGCAGTTGACCTGTTCTAATCTCATGATCAGAAACACCAGAAATACATATTAATATTTGTTTTAAATGTTTTCCTGTTTTGTATCTTTAAACAAACTCCTAATTGAAGAGCTTCTCCCTGAAGTTGTGCTGTACTCTGTCCCTGGAGCTGATCCTCATGATAAGAAGAATAAGAATAATTCACTTTAAGTGTATGATACTCGTGATTGTCCTGGAAGAAGTTCAAGAAGGTGAACTGGCGTGTCCCTGGCACTCCAGGCCTAGTAATCACCCAAGACTTATTACAGTATGAGAATGAGTGGTTCATTCTCACTTCATTTGAAATATTTGTGCTGTCAGTTTCATTTTCAATTTACATATGTTTTGTAAACAGTTATTTACTAACTCATGGATTTCAGCCACTGTGCTAAGCACCATAAAAGATTGGAAGAGTACTAGGACTTCTAAAGTGTAATCTAAGGAAGTTTATAAGCTAAAAATAAGTATTACACAAGAGCATTAGTGACCTAAAAGAATAAAGGAAATATACAATGCCTCAACCAATACCTCTTTGAGGTAATCTGGAAATACATCAAGGAAGCTGTAACATTTAAGATAGATCTTGAAGATAGGATCCATTTCAATTATAAGTGAAAGTGAGTGCAATTCAGAAAGGATTCTTTGTAGAAAGACCTGTATCAACAAAATAGTGTACCTAAGAAGAAAGAGTCCAGAAGAATTTCAGTAACTCATACCAGCATAACACAGAATCCATTAGGCGTGTTTTAGGAGATTTCAGAGTGAAATCAAGGTTTTGGGGGAATGAACCTCAAGTATTGCCAGGGAGAACAAGTGTATATGTCCACACACATACACAATTATTAAAGATGTGCATAAAAAGACTTTAGGACTGAAGTCACTAACACTAGAGCAATTATAACTGCAAAAAATTGTTTAAAACTAGTCAACACAGGGGCATGAAAGTGGCTCAGTCAGTTGGGTTTCTGACTCTTGATCTCACCTGAGGTTTTGATCTCAGGGTCATTAGATCAGGCCCTGTGTTGGGTCTCATACCAGGCGTGGAGCCTACTTTAAGACAACAACAACATCAACAACAACAGTGGCATCTGGGTGGCTCAGTTGATTAAGCTCATTTGGTTCTGCCATCGGCTCAGATCATAATCCCAGAGTCATGGGTTATAGCCTTGCATTGGACTCCCTGTGGGGTGGAGAGTCCACTTCTCCCTCTGCTCATCTCCCCCACTCCTGTGTGCTCTCTCTTCCTCAAATAAATAAATAAAGTCTTTAAAAATTATTTATAACAACAACAACATACTAATCAACACATAGCAAATATATAATCTACCAGGGATATATACAATCTATATAATATGTATGTAGGTATCTTTGTATATCATTCATTTTGTACACGTACATGTAGAATAAAATATGCATATGCATATATAGAGTTCTAGTTATATATGCCATATATAATAATCTGGTAGATATGACAACCCATAAAAAGTTGCTAAGTGGGATATTATTTAGTCAATGTTTTGGAAGAAAGAATATTAACAGGATGTAGAAGTAACAGGATTACAGCAAATGGCAGAAATGAGCAGTCTTAGTGTGAAGACCTCAGTTATAACAGTAGAATGGTGTATGTAATCAGTGGTGAGAGAAGAAGGGCAAAGGTGAACCTGAAGTCTGATCAATCATTATACATTTTGATCTCTGTTCACTCAAATACAACCCTGACTCCAATGTGGAATGAATGTAATGTGAGTCTTTGGGGTGCATAGCTGTATGGTTGTCAGATATATCATATTCAAATTCTTTTTTAAAGAAATTGCCCAATTTCAATGCTTAATGCATTTATGAGGCCACATTGAAACATGCAAGCATGTGAAATATTGTGTTTCCTTTTAAATTATTTTTATGTCATGAATGCTTGATTAAAATTACCTCTATGTTTTGACTACATATACATATATTTGTTTTGTAATCTCACCTTAAGTCATTTAAACATTAGGACAATTACAACCACAAAAAAATGAACACTAATCAACACCTAGCAAAAATGAAATCTGTACAGTTTGTCATTCTAGTGAAGCAAGAACAAATAATAATGTGAATTCTAAGAATTTCTCTTCAATATTTTCCTCAATGAATCTATGACATTCTTATTTCTCAAACTGTAGATAATTGGATTTAACAAGGGAATTATGCTAGTGTAAAATAGAAAGTCCATCATATCTTGGTCTTCTGATTGTGTAGATACGGGGCGCACATACATGAAGACAAGAGCACTGTAGTATAAGGAGACAGATAAGAGATGGGCTCCACAGGTAGAGAAGGCTTTCTTTATGCCTTGTAGAGACTTCTTTTTTAAGATTGTAGAGAGAACTAGTGTGTAGGAGACAAGAACTATCAGAATGGTGAATATCTGTATTGACCCAGCAAAAACAAATACTATCAGATAATTGATAGAAGGGTCAGTGCAAGAAATCTTAAGCTATGGTATAATGTCACAGTAAAAGTGATGTACTATTATGGAATTGCAGAAGGTTAATCTGAATAAGAAAGAACTATGAATTATGGCATGAAGAAGGCCACCTGAGAGTGACAAAACTAACAAGCAGACGCACAGTGTATTTGACATAATCACTGGATAATGTAATGGTTTGCAAACGGCGACATAGTGATCATATGCCATTGTTGCCAGCAGAAAGCATTCCACTGTTATACTCACTGCAAAGGAAAAAAAATTGTATCATGCATTCTGAAAGAGATATCATTTTAGTCTTGGCAAAAAAGTTGACCAGCATCTTGGGGGATTCTGTGGATGATATCCAAGCATCCACAAATGCCAAACTCCCAAGAAATAAGTACATGGGGATGTGAAGCTGAGAGTCATTCCATATGAGAGCAATTAGGCTAAGGTTCCCCACAATGGTGAGAAGATAGATAACCAAGAGCATTAGGAACAAGGGGATTTGCCACTGCGGTTCATATGTGAGTCCTCTGAGAGTCAAATCTGTCAGCAATGTTGCATTTCGAAGTCCTTTTCCATTTTCTTTTTCTATATCCTCACAGAGTGTTGCCTGAAATGACATTTAGTAAATTGGAAAAAAGTCACTCAATTTATAACATGAAAATATGGAAAGGAGAGTTGAAATAAAATTATGCACATCAAAATACCATCTCAATTTTGTGTATTGCCTCTCTGTTGATTGGAATCTATTTTGAGGGCTTTAAAATGAGTGCAATTATTTCAATTTTTTTTAAAGATTTTATTTATTTATTTGACAGAGAGAGAGATCACAAGTAGACAGAGAGAGAGGAGGAAGCAGGCTCCCTGCTGAGCAGACAGCCCGATGTGGGGCTCGATCCCAAGACCCTGAGATCATGACCTGAGCTGAAGGCAGAGGCTTTAACCCACTGAGCCACCCAGGTGCCCCAATTATTTCAATTTTTAAAATGTGCAGCAATGAACAGAATTGGAAAAATGAAAGACATTGTAGTACATCCTAAATTTATGGGATAGGATCTGCATAATTTGGAAATTTTATGTTTGGGATGTGGGTGTAGGGTATAGGGAAAAGGATCTTGAAGCGCCTCAGTAATAAAATGAGTTAAATGGCATGTGGAGGATCATGAACATTATTCCTTAGGGAATAAGCAAGCACTGAAACTAAGAGAAAAGAACAGTAAATTCTTTTTAAAATGAATATATGGAGGTGTAGAAAATAGGTCGCAAAGAGTTTGAAATTAGGGTCAGGAATACTTGTAAAAACGTTACTATATTCAGTGTTCTCAAAGCAGAACCTATAGTAAAACGTCAAATGTATATTTTGCATAAAATGTCCTCTAGATCACACATTCTGGGGAAAGTTTTATGAAAAATATAGATTTGAGGTTTTACTGTAGACATTGATTTAGTGAGTCAAGTATTAAGGCTAATAATCTGTATTCTATTTGAACTATAGGTGACCCAAACACATGTGACATGGCTAATCTATACGTGAAATGACATTGAGATTGGGGGGAAGATGAAGAGACAGATGGAAAGTTTTCAGAAGGCAGATGCAGTGCCTCTGACATTGAAGGCTTAGTCAGTGAAGAATGGAATCATCACTTGGCATCACTTGGCATCCCTTGGCAACTTTCGTAGATTCTCATCAAAATTTGGTTGAGAACTCAGGTGCAGTGGTCAGTTTGTGGACATCCAGTGCATGTGTACTTCGTAGTCTGAGTCTACTGCAGATCATGAATTGAAAATCATTGGGGTAGACTGAAGGCATAGTTATGTATGACCTATGTATTGGAGAATACATAAAGTGAAGAGAATGGTGAATAACTAAACTGACAACGTATATTAAAGTGGAGTGAAGTTATATATCTCCTTTAGGTAGCCAAACTGATCCTATTTTCTACCACATAATTTTGATTCCAGCAAACTCTACCACCCATTGTAGGACCCAAAAGTGTTACGGTTGACTTTCCTATCTCCCTGACATCTAGGGTGAGGGGACATGATGTAGGTTTGGCAACTCTACATCACTCACACTAGAGTTGAAATTTGGAATGAGGGAGAAAAAGGGACAAGGACAAAAGATAATCTGAATTGCAAAGGCAGCCAAGGCACAAGATGAAGGTTCCAGCAAATGCACCCTGCATCCACACCAGTGACTCTGTCCATGAGAACAGTGGCATTCTCACATAGCAGTGGTGACAACAGCCCCATGGAGTCAATGTTGGAATATAATTTTTGCTATTGGCAGATGACCATGCTTGCTTCTGTTCCTGCCCGTTTTTTCTCAGCAGAGTCCTTTAATTTCCGAGCATTTCCATGTTAGATTCCATTCCAAAAAATAATTTCTTGTTGAAACTAATGGTTCTGACTAGCAGTGAATAAAGACAGGGAGAGACCAGGAAAGGATAGTGAGCAGAATGATCAAGATAAGTGTCAGGAACACAAAGAGAGGAAGATAGTCAAGAACTTCAAAGAAAATTATGGTACCAATCACTAAAATAAATGCTTTGGTAGGATAAGGAGTGAACAGGTGTGATTAAGCATGGAAACTAAGAGATGGCTTTAGTGAGAGCAATTTCTGTCCTGTGATGCAGTGGAGGCCAGAGCATAATGAGCAGTGAGTGGGAAACAATTGCACAACAGTGAGAAGGGAAGCAAGACTGAATATTCCAAGAGTGTGGACAACAGTTGTTATATGTCTACTGCGGGTGGACAAATAGAACGTTTTTCCTTCATATTACTTTATTAAAAATTTTCAAAAGAGATGGGGCGCCTGGGTGGCTCAGTGGGTTGGACCGCTGCCTTCGGCTCAGGTCATGATCTCAGGGTCCTGGGATCGAGCCCTGCATCGGGCTCTCTGCTCAGCGGGGAGCCTGCTTCCTCCTCTCTCTCTGCCTGCCTCTCTGCCTGCTTGTGATCTCTCTCTGCCAAATAAATGAATAAAATCTTTAAAAAAATTTTTTTCAAAAGAGAGAAATGGAGAGAAAGCCATAAAAAGAAGAAAGAAGACAGTCTAAGAAGTTTGGGTGGGTGAAAATCACAAGATGCAGGAACAGAAATAGGCAGAGAATAATAGACTCATGGCTAGATGAGTGTGGGAAAAACAAACAGAAAAGAAAGATTAAGAATCTATCAGGGATGACTGTGTGGCTCAGTGGGTTAAGAGGCAGACTTTCGATTTCAGTTCAAGTCATGATCTCAGAGTCCTGGTATTAAACCACACATTGGACTATGTACTCAGTGGGGCATCTGCTTGAGGATTCTCTCTCTCTCTCTCACTCAGTCCTTCTATCTACTTGCACTCTCTCTCTCTCTCTCTTTCTAAAATAAAGAAATAAATCTTTAAAAGAAAAAAACAATGTATCAGAGAAAGACTATGGACAACAAAAAAGTAAAGGCCCAGGATTTAAGGATAAATGTTTATTTTAACCCTGGGTGTTGTTTAAAGTTGTCAACAATAGGAATCTTTTCTTTCCTTATTTTATTCAAATTTCCAAATTTATTTTTCCATAGAATATGTGTATGTAACAGATTTTCTGGTTAAATTTTACATCACAAACTTTGCTCAGAAATATATTAGCACTGCCTGAAAGGTTTTTCATATTTAAAAGTTGCTTCACATTTGCTATAACAGTGATTAGGACTGACTTTTTCTAGAAATCCTTATAGTTTTACTTGAGAACATCTTTTCTTTACCAGTGTTTTTGCAGAAAAAAATTGAGGCAGAATGGAATGGAATACAGATGATATAAAGAAGAAAGCTACTAATCTCACATGATAAAGGTATTTTTATTGGAAAAAAAACTCCTTTCTAGGCAATTCCAAATCACTATATAATGAAAAAAATCTCAAATTCAGTTTGTGTTCATTTTATTAAGCTATAAATGCTGGAAAGAGAAATAAAGGAGCACCTACTGCCCATTTCCTACTACATGTATATAAATAGTCAATGAAATGCTTGTCAAAAATGGGAGATAGGAAAGAGTAACTACACAATTGACTCACCTTAAAAGTTTGAATCAGAATATGTGATCAGTTAAACACAATGGAGCTTTTAATCAGAATAAGCAGAAAGATTACTTATGTAGGAATCACTATGAAATGAGATTTAATATAGTTTAAATTGTTTAACACTCTAGTTCACGAATACTTATAAATTCCTTAGAGATATGTTAAGAAATAATAAAACATTGTTAAAGGGAGTATTCAGTCTTACAGCTATTTTGCTTACTAAAGGATAGTAATTAAAATTTAATAAGTAAATTATTCACTATTTGTTTTCCATTACTCACCTGGCTTTTAGGCTCTTGTAAACCCAATGTAAAATTATTATATGAGTATATCAAATTTATATATAAAAAATAATGAATTTTATAGTAATCATTTCTCTCTTACCCATATCAAATAAGAAATTGAGAAAATTCTTTTGAAGTGTTAGGTTTTCTAAAGGAGATAAGAAATAAAGTAGCACTGAAACGACCATAACATGTGTAGTAACTTCTTGCACACTGATTCACTTTGGAGGCTTCCTTTAACAAGCTCAGGAGAATGTTGTTTATACCAATTCGTTTCAAGCACAAGACTCAGTCAATTGTACAACTGTGGGCTTCTTGCCAGAATAGGAAGGAATGAAAAACTAAAATTCTCCCAATAGCACCTAAGGCGTCCCTTTAGGACAAAACTAAATTGTTCTTCTGGACAATGTCAACTTGAACATGTGTGAAAAGTCCAGGTAACTCATAGGGCATTATAGACTCTGAAATCGTAAACATCAAGTCATCATAGATATTATATTTTATGCCCCTATTTTCCACTACTAATGACACCTCTGACATATTTATGCAAATTTCCATGTATAAATGTTGATGCTCTGAGTGCTTTGCTTAGTATGATCACATCTGAGCCAATCGTACATGATTTTAATGAGACCAAAGTTCTGCATTCCCTTCAGGGGAACCTCAAATACAGGTGTCCTTCTCATGCAAAGTGTAGCTCACATTTCAGAACTACACTGAACTTCGCACTTTAATTTGTAAACAGGTGAGAAATGTTACTTCACAGAGGTCAAGGGAAGATAAAAGGGAAAACAAAACAAAGGACCATAGTGGGAGGTGGCATATACCAATGCTTCTCAAACATTAATGCCTATGAATATCCTAGCAATTTTCTTAAATTGCAGATTCTCACTTGATAGGTAAGGGAGGATGTCTGAGAGTCTTAATTAACAAGGTGATGACCTGGACATTTGCCACCTTTAGGGCCTTCCATCCTTGGAGAGCCTAGATGATCTCAGAGCTAGATCATTGGAGAGGCACACAAAGAAAAGTGGTAAATGTAGCTGGCATCCAAAGAGAAGCAAGAGGAGCCAGATGGGATGAGAAAGACCAACATGGTTGGGCTCACATGGGATCTGGAGGCTAGGTCAGGCCCATTGTTCTTGTTCCCACTTTTAAGGACTACTAGTGAGATATTTTGAATATGGTGGTAAAGTGTTCATATTTACCTTTCAACATGAAGAGAGAAGTAACATAATGTTCACTCAGAAAATAATGACATTACATATGTCAAAAGAGTACAATGTACAAATAGCAATATTTTGATTTGGTATCTAAAGAGGAGTAAAAGCGCTTAACCTCCTCATGGGATTTGATGGCAGCTAGGGGGAAAGAAAAGGGCCTATATTTTGATGGAGTCATTAATCAGTTATTCTGTGTGCTTAGACTTTGCTTGTGAAAGCCAAAGAAAATGAGGGAAATAAACTACATGGATAAAAGAGAAGCCCTGTCAAAACTCAGTAGAAGGGTGTGTAAGCAAAATATGCACTGGAAATTTCAACATAATCCAAACTTGAGTTAAATTTAATTCTTCTCTTCAATTTTGCGTATTTATCTCTCACCTCATATTGTGGTCCATCTATGGGTACAAAAGTCTGTAGAGCTAATTCCAATATTAGTAGTCTTCTCAATTTTAGTTATTCTCTTAAAGATATTTATTTATTTATTTATTTGAGAGGGAGAGAGCACAGAGGAAGCATGAGAGGGAGAAGCAGACACCCCACTGAGCAAGAGCTGGATGCAGGACTCAATCCCAGGACCCTGACATCATGACCTGAGCAGAAGGCAGATGCTTAACCAAATGAGCCACTCAAGTGCCCCTCAATTTTAGTTATTTTAAATGGTGGGTCAGTGTATCTCACTATAGTCATTTGCATTTTCCCAATGATGAATTTTATTGAACATATTTTTGTGTCCCCATTTGATACCTGTGTATCTTGTTTACTAAGTTTCTACTCAAATATTTTCTTTTTTTTAATTTTATTTTTTATAAACATATAATATATTTTTATCCCCAGGGGTACAGGTCTGTGAATCTCCAGGTTTACACACTTCACAGCACTCACCTTAGCCTTGAGATTCTTCTTATATTCTGCTTATGAGGTTATTATCAGATACATGACTTACAAATATTTACTCAAAGACCTTGATCTTCTTTCCCTGCCATAAGTTATCACATTTATTCCTTATGCAGCAACTACTGTAGACCTATTGGTAGATGTTTGTGTACCAGAAGTTGAGAAATATATTCAACAAAATTCAAGGCCCATTTATCTAGGTGAAATTTCTAGCCATCCATTGGTGGGTCATGGGAGACATCTCTTCTAAGGTAAAGGATAAGTTGCTGCATCTGGCCCTCTTACAACCAAAAGAAAGGTACAACACCTATTGGGAGCCTGAGGATTTTGGAGCCAATGTCATCTTCATTTGGGTGTATTATTCCAATCCATTAACCAATTGTCCAGGAACGCTGTTAGTTTTAAGTGTGACTCTGAACAGGAGAAGGATTTGCAAAGGTGTAAGCAGCTGTACAAGGTACTCTACTCCTCAGGTCACATGACCCACCAAAACTAATGGCAGTTGAAGGCATAGTGGGAGATAAGGATACTTTTTGGGGACTTAGGCAGGTCTCTAGGCAAATCACAGCACAGGCCCCTAGGTTTAGAGCTAAGCCATGCTATCACTACAGACAATTACTCTCCATTTGAAAACCAGAAGGATGGAACTAGAAAGAACTAGAACTGGAAGGATGGATTTGTCATTAACTGAAATGGGTAAGAGGGTGGTTTGAAGAGTAGCTTTGGCAAAGAAAATCAAAGTTCCTATTTATTTAGGTCTTTGTCTTCTCCTCCTTCCTAGTCTTCTTGCATATCTATTCTCATTCATTTTACTGCTCCAACTTTTCTTTTTCTTCCTTGTGCCCATGACTTAGACCTACCACTGAGAACCACTGACATTCATTGAGCATCAGTGAATCCTCTGTGTCACTCAAGGCCAAAGAGGTTGTTGTCGTCTGGGAACATCTTTCTATATCACTTTTTATTTCAGAGAGTAATTACTGAAAGGGATTTTTGTTAAAGGTTTATAATTCAAACAACAAGCAGTATTGTTATTTGTGTTGCAGAGTCATGTGATGTGGTCACCATGCATGAGTTTCATACTTAATGAGCAGTTCGTGGAGAAATTTGTTGATCTTAGAAACCATTAGAGAGGGATTCATCTGCTTCAGACCTATGAGTACATTGATCTCAGCAGTACAGTTGGGGGAAAAAGAAAATAAATCTGCCAATTGTTGATCTCTGTTATTGACCTAGATGAGTCAGTACATTGCATCAACTTGGAATAAGATTTCTAGTGATATTGCAGTGAACTCTGTTCTGTTGATAATATATTGTAAAGTTAGATACATACTTACCAAATTGGAAATATGGAGTTGAGAGAAGCAGTGAACACATTGGATGACAGACTATAGACGTCCCCAAAAGATGTCATTAGTGGGCCATTTTAAATGGAAAATTTATATTTTATTTTATTTTTAATGTACAAAGAAATTTTACTTTCTGTTCTTGGTAACAAGTAAATGCATCATGATCAGCAACCCCTGAATCTTCTCTTCATATTCTTTTTTTTTTTTTCCCCTTAATAGAACAGTGCTCCTTGTAATAAGGTTTTTCTCTCCTCTCTTTCCCTCAGTGGCATCTAGGAAAAATAGTCAGTTAAAGTTTGTGCCCATGAATTACTAAGATCTTTCCATCTTCTCTGAGGGAAAGAGATTTATGTGATGAAACCAATAGCTTTTTAAAATTTTTTTTAATTTAACATGATTTTTCTCCTTCCCTAGTCATCTTATTTCATTTCCCCTCTTCCCCCCATGATCTACCACCCTGCCTTTCAAATTCCCTACACCAGAAAGATAATATGATAATTGTCTTTCTCTGACTGACTAATGTTGCTTAACATAATACATACTCATTTCATCCACAATGTTGCAAATGGCAAGATTTTGTGTTTTTTTTAATGGCTGCATATTATTCCATTTTATATTTACCACATTTTTATCCATTCTTCTGTTGATCAACATCTAGGTTCTTTCCATAGTTTGGCTGTTGTGGACATTGCTACTATAACCATTCAGGTACACGTGCCCCTTCGGATCACTACATTTCTAGGTTTAGGGTAAATAGCCAGTAGTGTGATTGATGAGCCATGGGGTAGCTCTATTTCCAACTTTTTCAGGAATCTTCATACTGTTTTGCAGAGTGGCTGCATCAGCTTGCATTCCCACCATCATAGTAAGAGGGTCCCTCTTTCTCTTCATCCTCTCCAACACCTGTCATTTCTTGACTTGTTAATTTTAGCCATTCTGACTGGTGTGAGATGGTATCTCACTGTGGTTTTGATTTGTAATTCCCTGATGCTGAGAGGTGTTGAGCACGGTCTCATGTATCTCTTAGCCATTTTAGATGTCTTCTTTGCCAAAATGTCTGTTCATGCTTTCTACCCATTTGATTGGATTAATTGTTATTTACGTATTGAGTTTGATAACTTCTTTATAGATTTTGGAAACTAGCCTTTTATCTGATATGTCATTTGCAAAAATCTTTTCCCATTCTGTTCATTGTCTTTTGGTTTTGTCGACTATTTTCTTTGCTTTGCAAAAGCTTTTGGTCTTGATGAGGTCCCAATAGTTCATTTTTGCCCCTTCTTCCCTTGCCTTTGATGATGTTTCTAGAAAGAAGTTGCTGCAGCTGAGGTCGAAGAAGTTGCTGCCTGTGTTCTCTTCAAAGATTTTGATGGATTTCTTCCTGTCTCACGTTGAGTCTTTCATCCATTTTTGAGTCTATTTCTGTGTGTAGTGTAAGGAAATAGTCCAGTTTAATTGTTCTGCGTGTGGCTTTCCAATTTTCCCAACACCATTAGTTGAAGAGGCTGCCTTTTTTCCATTGGATATTCCTCTGGCTTTGTCAAAGATTAGTTGACCATAGAGTTGAGGGTCCAATTCTGGGCTCTCTATTCTGTTCCATTGATCTATGAGTTTATTTTTGTGCCAGTAGAATACTGTTTTGATGATTATAGCATTGTAATAAAGCATGAAGTCTGAATTGTGATACCATGAACGCTGGTTTTCTTATTCAACATTCCTCTGGCTATTTGGGGTCTTTTCTGGTTCCATATAAATTTTAAGGTTATCTGTTCCATTTCTGTGGTAAAAAAAAAAAAAAAAAACAAAAACGTGGTCTTTTGATAGGGATTGCATTATATGTGTAGATTGCTTTAGGTACCATAGACCTTTTCACAATATTTTTCCTTGCAATCCATGAGCATGGAATGTTTTTCCATTTCTTTGTGTCTCGCTCAATTTCTTTCATGAGTAATTTATAGAACAAGAAAGGTCTCAAGTACACAACCTAACCCTACACCTGAAGGAGCTGAAGAATGAACAGCAAAGAAAGCCCAAATCCTGAAGGACCTGGAGAAAGAATAGCAAAGAGAGCCTACACTCAACAGCAAAGAAAGCCTCAACCTAAACAGAAATAATTAAGATCAGAGTAGAAATCAATGAAGTAGAAACCAAAAGAACAATAGAACAAATCAACGAAACTAGGAGCTGGTTCTTTGAAGGAATTAATAAGATTGACAACCCCCTGGCCAGACTTATCAAAAAGAAAAGAGAAAGGACCCAAATAAATAAAGTCATGAATGAAAGAGGAGAGAGCACAACCAACACCAAACCAAAGAAATATAAACAATTATCAGAGCATATTATGAGCAACTATACGCCAGAAAATTTGACAATCTGGAAGAAATGGATGCATACCTAGAGACATATAAACTACCAAAACTGAACCAGAAAGAAATAGAAAACCTGAACAGACCCATAACCAGGAAGGAGATGGAAACAGTCAACAAAAATCTCCCAACAATCAAGAGACCAGGGCCAGACAGTTTCCCAAGGGAATTCTACCAAAAATTTAAAGAAGAATTAATAGCTATTATCCTGAGTCTGTTACAAATAATAGAAATGGAAGGGAAACTTCCAAACTCATTTTATGAGGCAGCATTACCCTGATCCCAAAACCAGACAAAGATCCCACCAAAAAGGAGAATTACAGACCAATGTCCTTGAGGATCACAGATGCTCACCAAAATTCTAGTCAGTAGGATCCAGCAGTACATTAAAAGGATTATTCACCATGAACAAGTGGGATTTACTCCAGGGCTGCAAGGTTGGTTCAACATCCGCAAATCAATCAATGTGATACAATATATTAATAAAAGAAAGAACAAGAACCATATGATACTCTCAATAGATGCTGAAAAAGGATTTGATGAAGTACAGCATCCTTTCCTGATCAAAACTCTTCAAAGTGTAGGGATAGAAGGTACATACCTCAATATCATCAAAGCCATCTATGAAAAACCCACTGCAAATATCATTCTTAATGGAGAAAAAACAGAGTTTTTCCAATAAGGTCAGGAATATGGCAGCAATGTCCATTATCACCATTGCTATTCAACATAGTACTAGAAGTCCTAGCCTCAGCAATCAGACAACAAAAAGAAATAAAAGGCAACCAAATTGGCAAAGAAGAAGTCACACTCTCACTCTTTGCAGGTGATGTGATACTTTATGTGGAAAACCCAAAAGACTCCACTCCAAAACTGCTAGAACTCATACAGGAATTCAGGAAGTGTCAGGATATAAAATCAATGCACAGAAATCAGTTGCATTTCTATACACCAACCGCAAGACAGAAGAAAGAGAAATTAAGGAGTCAATCCCATTTACAATTGCACCCAAAGGTATAGGGTACCCAGGAATAAACCTAACCAAAGGGACAAAGATCTGTACTCAAATATTAAATTTAGATAAATAATAAATTCCTATATTTGAGATAAACATTTCAGTTACCTGAGTTCAAATAGGGATATCTGAAAAAAGTTGATTACACGGCCTATATGAATCAAAGTTCAGGGCTACGAAAAATGTTAATCCAGTCTTCTCTAGTAGTAACAAAAGTATAGATATCATAATAATGAAAATACTTATTAGGAGCATTCTGTTCTTTGATTGTCAGACTACCTAGGAAATAATGTCTTCATATTTGGACCTGATATTCAGGCCGTAGAGACTTTCTGGAGCTTATGCATAGAATGACCATGTCATGAGAAGAAGTATTGAATAAATATGGCAAATAGAGTATTAACAAAAGTATAGATATCAAAATAATGAATATATTTATTAGGAGCATTCTGTTCTTTGATGGTCAGACTACCTAGGAAATATTGTTTTCATATTTGGACCTGATATACAGGCCGCAGAGACTTTCTGGAGCTTATGCGCAGAATGACCATGTAATGAGAAGAAGCATTGAATAAATATGGCAAATAGAGTTGACCCTTGAATAATGTAAGGGTTAGGAGCACTGTCTCTTTCACTTAGTCAAAAATCCACGTGTAGCTTTTGACTCCCCCAAAGCATAACAACTAATAGCCCACTCTTGATCAGAAGCCTTACCAATAACATAAAATGGTCAATTGAGACATATTTTGTATATTATAAGTATTATATGCTGTATTCTTACATAAAGTAAGTTAGAGAAAAAAGAATGTTACTATGAAAATCATAAGGAATAGAATATACATTTACAGTACTGTTCTATTAAAAATCTGCATGTATGTCAGCCTGTACACTTAAACCATGTTATTCAAGGTGTTCAATTTTGTATTGCAAATATATAGGAAGAAGTTTACTATTGACAGAGTTTGAAGGGAAACTGGAGAAAAGACTTGTGTAGTTCCAAAAAGTTAAATGAGGCCTAGAAAATCAAATTTGGTTTAGAGTTGTTATTAAGACATTACTAATAATTAAAATAATGTAAAAATGGGAGGGGTTGGTTTATAAAGTCATCAGCTATCTTCCATGACGTTGAGGAAATTATGGTAATTAAAGCTGCCACTTATTGAGTGCTGAAATCCTCTGCTTTATGCTCTATGTATATTCTTTCAACAGAATTTTTATAATCACCATTCATTAACTTCTTATTCCTGCCTTGAGATCCTATAAGGATATAGATTTATTTGCAAGTGGAGCCAGAAGGTTTTATTTCAAATGCTGGATATACCACTTACTGTGTTACCTTGTACAAGTTATTTGTATCTCTTGCCTGAGTGCCCTCATTTATAAAATTTATAAATCCTTCATAGGGCTTCAGGGAGGATTAATACACAAAGCATGTGCAGAACAGTCCTGACACAGTGAGCCTCAGTAATTATTAACTGTTAGTGTGCTTTTACTTTTATCGGGTAGCATCTTTTTGAACAAAGTGCTTTAAAGAAGAATCCCCAATATTAAAGTATTCTTTTCTCAGTTTTTTTAAAAAAGATTTTAAATTTAATTTATTAATTTGCACCTTCTCTCTTTTCTTTTGGATTAGTTTGGCCAATGGTTTACCAATCTTATTGATTCTTTCAAAAAAAACAATTTCTACTTTCATTGATGTGTTCTACTGTATCTCTAGTTTCTCTCTCATTGATCTCTGTTCTAATCTTGATTATTTCCGTTCTTTTGTGTGGAGTTGGCTTAATTTGTTGTTGATTCTCCAGTTCTTTAAGGTGTAGAAACAGCTGGTGTATTCTAGATTTTTCAATTTTTTTGAGAGAGGCTTGGATGGCTATGTATTTCCCCCTTAGGACCGTCTTTGCTGTATTCCATAGGTTTTGGACCAAAGTGTCTTCATTCTCATTAGTTTCCATGAATTGTTTAAGTTCTTCTTTGATCTCCTGGTTGATCCAAGAATTCTTAAGCAAGGTGGTCTTTAGTTTCCAGGTGTTTGAGTTCTTTCCAAACTTTTCCTTGTGGTTGAGCTCCAGCTTCAAAGCATTGTGATCTGAGAATATGCAGGGAATAATCTCAGTCTTTTGGTATAGGTTGAGACCTGATTTGTGACCCAGTATGTGGTCTGTTCTTGAGAAGATTCCATGTGCACTTGAGAAGAATGAGTATTCTGTTGTTTTAGGGTGGAATGTTCCATATATCTATGAGGTTCATCTGGCCCAATGTGTCATTCAATGTTCTTGTTTCTTTATTGATTTTCTGCTTGGATGATCTGTCTATTACTGAGAGTGGCATGTTAAGATCTCCTACTATTAATGTATTCATATCAGTATGACTCTTTATCTTGATTAACAGTTTTCTCATATAATTGGCTGCTCCCATATTGGGGGCATAAATATTTATAATTGTTATATCATCTTGGTGGATATCCCTTTAAGAATTATGTAGTGTCCTTCTGTATATCTGACTACAGTCTTTAGTTTAAAATCTAATTTATCTGATATGAGAATTCCTACCCCAAAAAGGGAGATATCACAACTAACACCAAGGAAATAGAAACAATCATCAGAAATTATTATCAACAGTTAAATGCCAATAGGTTAAGCAACCTAGATGAAATTGTTGTCTTCCTAGAAAACTATAAACTTCCAAAATTGAACCAGGAAGAAATTGACAACCTGAATAGACCGATATCTAGTAATGAGATTGAAGCAGTGATCAAAAACCTCCCAAAAAACAAGAGCCCAGGACCTGGTGGATTCCCAGGGGAACTGTACCAAACTTTCAAAGAAGAAATAACACCTATTCTCCTAAAGCTGTTTCAAAAAATTGAAGCAGAAGGAAAACTTCCAGACTCTTTTTATGAAGCCAGCATTACCCTGATCCCCAAACCAGGCAAAGACCCCACCAAAAAGGAGAATTTCAGACCAATATCACTGATGAATATGGATGCTAAGATTCTCAACAAGATCCTAGCAAACAGGATCCAACAGCACATTAAAAAGATTATCCACCATGACCAGGTGGGATTCATCCCTGGGTTACAAGGATGGTTCAACATTCACAAATCAATCAGTGTGATAGAACAAATCAATAAGAGAAGAGACAAGAACCACATGGTCCTCTAAACTGATGCAGAAAAAGCATTTGACAAAATCCAACATCCGTTCCTGATTAAAATGCTTCAAAGTATAGGGATAGAGGGAACATTCCTGAGCTTCATAAAATCTATCTATGAAAAACCCACAGCAAATATTATTCTCAATGGGAAGAAGCTCAAAACCTTCCTGTTGAGAATAGGAACACGACAAGGATGCCCACTCTCACCACTCTTGTTCAACATAGTATTAGAAGTCCTAGCAACAGCAATCAGACAACAAAGAGAAATAAAATGTATCCAAATTGACAATGAAGAAGTCAAACTCTCTCTCTTCGTAAATGACATGATGCTTTATATAGAAAACCCAAAAGACTCCACCCCAAACTACTAGAACTCATACAGCAATTCAGTAATGTGGCAGGATACAAAGTCAATGTACAGAAATCAGTTTCTTTCTTATACACTAACAATGAAAACACAGAAAGGGAATTTAGAGAATCGATTCCATTTACTATAGCACCAAGAACAATAAGATACCTGGAAAGAAACCTAACCAAAGAGATAAAGGATCTGTACTCGAGGAACTACAGAACACTCATGGAAGAAATTGAAGAAGACACAAAAAGATGGAAGACCATTCCATGATCTTGGATCGGAAGAATAAGCATTGTTAAAATATCTATACTGCCTAGAGCAATCTATACTTTTAATGCCATTCTGATCAAAATTCCACCAGTATTTCTCAAAAAGATGGAGCAAAAAATCTTAAAATTTGTATGGAATCAGAAGAGACCCTGAATTGCTAAGGAAATGTTGAAAAAGAAAAACAAAACTGGCGGCATCAAGTTTCCTGATTTCAAGCTTTACTACAAAACCGTGATCACCAAGACAGCATGGTACTGGCATAAAAACAGACACATAGACCAGGGGAACAGAATAGAGAGCCCAGATACGGACCCTCAACTCTATGGTCAAATATCTTCGACAATGCAGGAAAAAATATACAGTAAAAAAAACCACAGTCTCTTCAATAAATGGTGCTGGGAAAATTGGACAGCTATATGTAGAAAAATGCAACTCGACCATTCTCTTACACCATACACAAAGGTAAAGTAGAAATGAATAAAAGACCTCAATGTGAAACAGGAATCAATCAGAATCATAGAGGAGAACATAGGCAGTAACCTCTTCGATATTAGCCACAGCAACTTCTTTCAAGATATGTCTCCAAAGGCAAAGGAAACAAAAGTGAAAATGAATTTTTGGGGCTTCATCAAGATCAAAAGCTTCTGCACATCAAAGGAAACAGTCAACAAAACAAAGAGGCAAACCACGGAATGGGAGAAGATATTTGCAAATAAGAGTATGAGAAAAGGCTGATATCCAGGATCTATAAAGAACTTCTCAAAATCAACACACACAAAACAGATAATCATGTCAAAAAATGGGCAGAAGACATGAACAGACATTTCTCCAATGAAGACATACAAATGGCTATCAGGCACATGAAAAAATGTTCATCATCACTAGCCATCAGGGAGATTCCAATTAAAGCTACATTGAGATATCACCTTACACCAGTTAGAATGGCCAAAATTAGCAAGACAGGAAACAACATGTGTTGGAGAGGATGTAGAGAAAGGGGAACCCTCTTACATTTTTTTTTTTACTCTAGCAAGTTGACTTTATTTTTTTTATTTTTTTATTTTTTCAGTGTAACAGTATTCATTATTTTTGCACCACACCCAGTGCCCCATGCAATCCATGCCCTCCCTAATACCCACCACCTGGTTCTCCCAATCTCTCACCCCCCACCCCTTCAAAGCCCTCAGATTGTTTTTCAGAGTCCATAGTGTCTCATGGTTCACCTCCCCTTCCAATTTCCCTCAACTCCCTTCTCCTCTCCATCACCCCTTGTCCTCCATGTTATTTGTTATAATTCTTAAACAATCACATATTGTTGCCCTGTCATGTTACCTGAAATCTCTTACTATGCTCTTACCTAGTTATGTTTTGTTTTCCTCCAAGGTCTATGTACACTGGGCTCACTGAGTTGTTATGTTGCTGGAACTGAGCTACTCCACCAGAAGCTAGAGCTGCCTGAGAATGTGTCTGGTGAATTTGGGTGGTTCTTCTGTCTGGCTTGTGTCTCAGCTCCCTTACAGTTCATGGCTTCTGCTCTCTCACCTGGGCTGCTCATACCAACTGGAAAGAGTACACCTTAATGAAAGCATATCGTGTGGAATGGGTGGGAAGCTGCCTGCTTTGCAATTGCCATTTTTGTTATTTCTCAATATTAATATTTCCCCTTGTCTCCCCCCCCCGATTGTTTTTAATTTACTTTTTTTCTTTGTGGATATTCCATTTTATCCTGAAAATCCATTCTATTTATACACAGACATTTGTTTCTTAATACCACTAAAATGTATGTGGATTATTCCGAATGAGTCCATCTTTTAAACAAACTAATCTAGGTTTAGAGTCCAGACAGCAAGAAATGGGTAGACACTTGCCACGCATCTGTGAAAGAAAACTGATAGTGGGAAATTGATCCAAAAACATCTACTGAAGTCTGTTAGGCTTTTCAGTAAATAACTATCTGTCGAACTAGAAACTCTTTAGTGTTTTTGAGAAACATCTCATTGTTTTCAGAACCTATGGTCACTTTGCCATTGTAGATAGCCAGTCAGCCAGAGCATTACTGCTCTTTTCAAAGACTTAAGTGATATAAAATAAGGAGATTATCTAAGATCCTTTTCCCCAAATATGGGCATACAGCTTTATTCAAGGTGAGGTATGGCAGCTGTTTAACCAAACTGTGTCTGTCTACAAGAATGGAAGTGAAAAATACAGTGTTTACCTGAAATTTTAACTTTGTAAACCATAAGAATTCCAATTCAGCCAGACAAGAGGATTAACCTTATTTTACTTCACCTTTTCTGTTTTTGTTTTTTTTTTTTTTGTTTCTTAGCTTTCCTTAACATCAGTAGGATTTTCAGTACAATCAAACCATTTTGGATTTTTGCTCCCTGCCTCCTCACACATCAGGCTTATTAAGAGTGCTTTTTTTCTAAAACTACTTTGGGGCCACAGAGTAAAATTTTCCAACTCATATCTTATTTATTGCAGCTCAGTACCATTAAGAAGTTTCCTCCATAATGACCCTCTGGAGCTTAGAAAACCTACCAAAAGACCTAAATTTTGGGTGCTCATTGATTTACAGCTAAGGTTTTTATTTCTTGTGGTGAAATGACATGTCTTCTTTGTCTAAATTCCTTCCTGGTGTGTATCAACATTATTTAATATCTTCTAATTCAGTCATTTTTTAAATAAATATGTCTATAAACATTGAATTTTTTAAAATCTTATTTATTTATTCCATTACTGTAGACTTGACAGATTTTTTAAAAATGAAATTTAGTAATTTATTATAATATCCTAAATCTGTCTTTTTTAAAATAAAATTAAAAAAATAAGAAGAAACTCAATAGTATATCGCATCTGAGTTGATTTAAATCTCAATATTTTAGGATAAAGAAGTACAGGATTCTGAACGAGTGTCTCTGTGGTTCTTCAGAAAATGCCTTGTTTCTAGAGTCTCTGTTTTATCTACCAAAAAATATGGGAACTCCTTGCCCCATTAGAAAATAAGAGCCGGGGCACCTGGGTGTCTCAGTGGGTTAAAGCCTCTGCCTTCGGCTCAGGACATGATCCCAGGGTCCTGAGATTGAGCCCTGCTCAGCAGGGAGCCTGCTTCCTCCTCTCTCTCTGCTTGCCTTGCTGCCTACCTGTGATCTCTGTCTGTCAAATAAATAAAATCTTAAAAAAAAAAAAAAAAAGAAAAGAAGAGCCTCTTTATCCATTATGTTTCAGAGTTTTAAAAACATGTTTTCAGGGGAGTTTTGTGACCCTGTGTGTCCTATTTAAAGTGGCTAGTTTTTTAAAAAGTCATATAAAGGCTATGGGTGTTTGTGTTCTATAGCACAGAAATAATCAAGTCTGCTTCTGACTTACAGCAGAGCCAGTACTACTCTGCAGCTGATTATTGCCTATGCAGTTGCTGCTTACTCACTTTTCTACCTCTTCCTCACTCTTCAAGTATCATGTCTTTCAGCACCTTTTGTGGAAGACAGAAAACCTAAACAAAGATGCAAACCACTTGGGCATTGGGGTTTTAAAATTATTGACTAACATGGCATTTTTGTATTAGGAAGTTATTTATTTAGGACAATGTCCCTACCCCTTGTAACCCCAAAGCTGTCTGTGAATGTCAGTCCAACATCAGCCTTTAATATGCACTATGGAAAGTCAGGCACTATTGGACCTCATGAGTTACAGCCTTACTGGTAGCATCCCGAAGCATGGAAAGCCTGCACTATAAGCCCTCGTGTTGAATATATGTTGTGGTTGGTATTTCAAGCACATTTCACAATAGCTGAAGTCATCCTCTCTTGCGAAGACTTTATTTGTTACAACACATGGGCTGGGTTGTTTTGTTTGATGTGAAAATTAGTTTTCCATCTGTCTCTTGCTTCTAATTAGGTAGAACCATATGAAATTGCTGATATTTGAATATATTTTATTAAAACTAATAGTAGAAAATAAGTTTCAAATCAAATTTTGTTAATCTCTTTTCACCTAATCTTTGATAGCAATCCCCAAAGTTAAAACATAATTTTCAGATTTTTCTAAAATGAGTTTTATGGTAATTTAAGAAACATGTTTGAAAATCTTAATTTTATGATTCCTTATCTCATTAAATAATGTGAATAAATATTTTTATATCCTTTTCAGAAGAGATTAATTTCTTTTTTTTAATTTTTTATTATGTTCAGTTAGCCAGCATGTAGTACATCTTAAGTTATTGTTGTAGTGTTCAATGATTCATTAGTCATGTATAGCAATGGCCAAAGTGTCCCTCAAAGAAAGTGACTTTATTGGCAAAAGATGATTAGGAGGAGATTGGTGGAATCATTGGTGAAACGTCCTGCTGGTTTGCCTGGAAAAATGCAGGAGAAAATGGGAGGAGTTTGCTTCAATTTAGAAAGACTCTCAAACATTATCCTCACAAACCATGTTTCAAAGGGGCCCAAATTTAATTGCTTATGAATGTAGAACAGCTTATTCCCCAATTCATTTGAGAGAGAGCAAGAGAGTGCTCGTACTATTGCTAGGAGTTAATGGGACCTAACAGCTTGTTGTGGTCAGAGAAAGATAGAAGAGGACTTATGATAAAACCATGGTCATCCCAAGGGACTGTGTGCATACTGCATCCTCTGAAGAGCAACATCAGAGTCTTTACACTGCAGAGAAATGGACTTCACACACACACACACACACACACACACACAAAATATCTACCCAATTCCTAAACAAATAAACAAAGATATAAGAAGATCCAAGAATGAATGAGTATCCAGAGTTCTACAGTGTATATTATCTTAAATGCCAAATTCTCAACAGCAACAAAAAAGTCATGAGATAGGGAAAAATTAGCAGAGAACATAAACTGCCTGTAAGGGTAATAATATATTGGATTGAACAGAAAAAAAAAAAATGGGAATGCAAGTTGGTGCAGCCACTTTGGAGAACAGTGTGGAGATTCCTTAAGAAATTCAAAATAGAGCTTCCCTATGACCCTGCAATTGCACTACTGGGTATTTACCCCAAAGATACAGATGTAGTGAAAAGAAGGGCCATCTGTACCCCAATGTTTATAGCAGCAATGGCCATGGTAGCCAAACTGTGGAAAGAACCAAGAAGCCCTTCAATGGACGAAGGGATAAGGAAGATGTGGTCCATATACACTATACAATATTATGCCTCCATCAGAAAGAATGAATACCCAACTTTTGTAGCAACATGGACGGGACTGGAAGAGATTATGCTGAGTGAAATAAGTCAAGCAGAAAGAGTCAATTATCAAATGGTTTCACTTATTTGTAGAGCATAACAAATAACATGGAGGACATGGGGAGATGGAGAGGAGAAGGGAGTTGAGGGAAATTGGAAGGGGAGGTGAACCATGAGAGACTATGGACTCTGAAAAACAATCTGAGGGTTTTGAAGGGGCGGAGGGTGGGAGGTTGGGGGAGCCAGGTGGTGGGTATTATGGAGGGCACGTATTGCATGGGGCACTGGGGGTGGTGCAAAAACAATGAATTCTGTTTGGCTGAAATGAAATTTTAAAAAATAAAAAAAATCATGATAAATGTGTTCATAGAACTAAAGGAAACCAGGATTAAATAAAATAAGGAAGGTATGAATGCAATGTTATGTGAAATAGACTATGAAGGAAGAGAAAATATAAAGAAACACGTGGAAATTCTGTAATTGAAAAGTACAAATAAAATTTTAAAAATATCACAGAAGCTCAACTGTAGATTTAAACTGACAGCAGGAAGATTGGTGAATTTGAAGTTTTATCAACAGAGAGTATGCAATCCAAAGGATGAAGGAGAAAAAGAATGAGTAGAAATGTACAGACCCGCAGAGAAATAAAGCCAGCACTAAGTGCATCAGCATGGGCTTTTGGAAGTACCAGAAAAACACATTTCTGATAAAAGACTTGTATAAGAAGATCCAAGTTGTTTGTTGTTTGTTGATAAACAATGAACAGAAAGCACAGAAAGAATCCAATAAAAATTGGACAAAAGTCCTGAACAAGCATTTTACCAAAGAAGAAATACAGATGGTAAATAAGCATATGAAAATCTGCTCCACATTATTTGCCATATGAAATTATGAATTAAAACTATAAGGGCATAACATAAAAGAAATCTAAAATTTAAAAAATAGAAAAAAGATACCAGTTGTTGGCAAGAATATGGAATGATAGGAACACACACACATACCCTAGCTCTGCCAGCTGACAGAACCCAGAAGCAGTGACATTGCAGAAACAATTAGCATACCTATGTCTCAGAATTTGGTTCTTAAGACCATTTTCCAGTCAAAGGAATTAAGTTTACTTGAAGAAATAGCTGATGTGGTGACTAGGGTAGGAAATAAATATGCAGGATGAGCCTGGAACATCTTGTAATGCCAGAAAATAGAAAAAAGAAGAGGAATAAAGAAGAAAGAAAAGAAAGAAAGAAGAAAGAAAGAAAGAAAGAAAGAAAGAAAGAAAGAAAGAAAAAGAAATGAATAAAGAAAGAGAGGGAAGGAGGAAGAGAGAGGGAGGGAGAGAGAGAGAGGGAAAGAGGGAGAGAGAGGGAAGGAGAGAAGGAGGGAAGGAGGGAAGAAGAAAAAAATCAAAGCTAAAGAACAAACAAACACAAAACTTCCCTGCATACACAGCGATGGATGTATGCCAAAGGGACACAGGAGCCAATGGAAACACCTCCCTGTGGCCAAAGCTAGAATGATTTGAGCACCAAAATTAATGGAGTAGTATTTAATTTTATCGAAGTATAAAATAAATATCCATGATTCTATACTGATGTAAATAGAGGATTGAATGTATAAATAAGTGAGGTGATTACTAAAGGGACATGATGACTACATATAAAGTGATATGCTGAAGGGGATTCTCGATGCAAGGACACTAGATTAAAATACGGAAATCTGCATCAAATATGAACTTCACTTCATCACAATGTATCAATATTTTAACAAAAGTACCATACTAATGAAGGATGTTAATGACATGGGAAAGTGGATATGTCATATATGGTAATTCTCTATACTATATTATTTTCTATAAATTAATATTGTTTGAAGAACTTTTAAAAATGAATGAAAATCTTTGAGGTAAAGTTTTTGTTTCTCAGAATGAAGCCAGAGAACACTTGGGGAAAAACAATCACCAGTTTTCTTCTTCCAATGATAATAATTGATTCAAAAAATTAAAGTCATGAGATGCTAAAACTGTTGATGAAAAATTATATGGAACAAGAAATTCACATGACCTCAATGTATCACCCTAAAGATTATATTTTAATAGCAAGGAAATAGTTATCTTTATCCTAGTGCTGAGGGTGCCACCTAAATGAAGTAACCAGGGAACAGCATCAGTTAACAAGACAAGCTGATGTGATAGGCCTCATGATGGGAGAAGAAAAGAGTACACCCATGATTGCTGAATTATTTAATTTAATCTAATCATGAGGATACATCACAAAAATAGAGATGGTGGGATACTTTAAATGATGTCTGACACAAATATTTAAAAATTTTAAAATGTCATGAAAGGAAAAAAAAGCAAGAAGTTTGTTCTACATTACAGGAGATTAAAGAATGATAATAAAGCAAATAATGGCCCTTAATTGAATTCTTGATGAAAAAATAAATTGCTAGGAAGGACAATTTTGGGAAAATTGGGAACAATTTCAATATGAACTTCATATTAGATGATGCTAAATTTCTTGAGGATAATAATGATATGATGTGGTGCCTGGATGACTCAGTCAGTTAAGGTCTGCTTTCAGCTCAGGTCATGATCCTGGAGTCCTGGAATCAAACTCCAAGCACCTAGGGTTCCTGCTTCTCCCCCTCCCACTTGTGATCCCTCTCTCTTTCTCTTTCCCTCTCAAATAAATGAACAAAATCCTTAAAAACATGATAGGACAATGTAGGAAGTCTCTTTGTTCTTTTGAGATGTATGTTTGAGAATTAATGGATAAATTGTCATAATCTTATATATAATGTATAGATATAAATATGTATATTAAATACATGTATATACACATTTGCAGATGTATTATTGGGCAAAGATGGTACAAGTTTAACAATTAATCATCTTGATTTAGAAAAATTCATGTACATTCTCAACTTTTCTGTAGGTTTGAAATTTTTCAAAAAAATCTGGAGGAAAATGTCACTGATTCACATTTTTCTGGATCCTCTGCCCTATTTCTCTATTCACTTAACAGCTTAGTTTCTTATAATTTTTCCTCTCTTGCTACTTTCACTTCTCTATGTTGTGTATAACATGACTTAGTGGTTAACAACATGGATTTTGGATTTGATCTCTAAATTGATCCCTGAGCTTGCCTTAATATTTCTGTGGAAAAATTATAAAACCTCTTTGTTCTCCATTTTCCTGTGGGGTTGTAGAAAATTAAAATATAGAAATAAAAGTAAAAAATATAATAGATATGTTGAGTAGTTAAATGGATACTGATGAAAAGTTATCTGCAAGTTAAAAGGGTGTCTGTGAATTAATTTAAAATAAAGCAAAAATGACAAATGAGGCAAGAGACATGAATGTGTCTGTTAATATTTATTCAATTGTAATAAAAGCATTTTTAAAACAAGTTTAGTGGTATGAAGATCTCTTTGAAATGAGAAGGGATGGTTAATTCCAGAGACCCTGGGTCTGCTTCTCTGTGATTCCCTCAGTTATGCCCTCATTAGTGTGTTGACTTCATCTCCAGGCTGGTTTCTCTTTTGGTGGCAAAATGGTTCTGGACTGTGCCAGATTTCATATCCACACAGCATGACATTCAGAGGAAGAAAGACTACCTTTTTTTGTGAATCTCTTTTAAAATAAAGGAAACATATAACCCAGAAACTTTCACAAAATTACCTCTTTTGACTCACTGGGCCCAAGTAAGCCATGGACACTTCCCTTAACAGACCTCTAGGCTTCAGTGTTGGTAAGGGTTGGAAGCGGGTGGTGCAGAAATACATAAACAGAATTTGTGGTACCCCTTGAAAAGGGAAAGGGACCAATGAATGTGAATCTGACAACCAAAAGTATCTTCTAAAATAGAGAGTGGATACGAAGGAACAGCATTCATTGAACTCAGGTATCTGGATTCTTTTAAAGCTTTTTAAAAATGTATTTAAGACCCTGTAGAGCTTTGTGTTTGTGGGTTACAGCTAAAAGTATTTACAATATTAGAAATTAAAACCAAGAAATTAAAAATATTCACTGACTTCTTTAAAAATAAAAATAACAAACATGTCATATATTAAATTAAATGATTATATTAAAATATATCATCACTAGCCATCAGGGAGATTCAAATTAAAACCACATTGAGATATCACCTTACACCAGTTAGAATGGCCAAAATTAGCAAGACAGGAAACATGTGTTGGAGGGGATGTGGAGAAAGGGGAACCCTCTTAAACTGTTGGTGGGAATGCAAGTTGGTGCAGCCACTTTGGAAAACAGTGTGGAGATTCCTCAAGAAATTAAAAATAGAGCTTCCCTATCACCCTGCCATTGCACTACTGGATATTTACCCCAAAGATACAGATGTAGTGAAAAGAAGGGCCATCTGTACCCCAGTGTTTATAGCAGCAATGACCACGGTCGCCAAACTGTCGAAAGAACCAAGATGCCCTTCAATGGACGAAGGGATAAGGAAGATGTGGTCCATATACACTATGCAGTATTATGCCTCCATCAGAAAGGATGAATACCCAACTTTTGTAGAAACATGGACAGGACTGGAAGAGATTATGCTAAGTGAAATAAGTCAAGGAGAGAGAGTCAATTATCATATGGTTTCACTTATTTGTGGAGCATAACAAATAGCATGGAGGACAAGGGGAGATGGAGAGGAGAAGGGAGTTGAGGGAAATTGGAAGGGGAGGTGAACCATGAGAGACTATGGACTCTGAAAAACAAGCTGAGGGTTTTGAAGGGGCGGTGTTGGGAGGTTGGGGGAACCAGGTGATGGGTATTAGAGAGGGCACATATTGCATGGAGCACTGGGTGTGGTGCAAAAACAATGAATACTGTTATGTTGAAAAGAAATAAAAAATTTCAAAAAATAAAGACCTTCTACAGATCAACACCCAAAAAACAAATAATCCAATTAAAAAAAAATGGGCATATGACATGAACAGCCATTTTTCCAAAAAAGACATACAGCTAGCCAACAGACACATGAAAAGGCTCTCATCATCACTCATCAGGAAAACACAAATCAAAACTGCAATGAGATATGATGTCACATCTGTCAGAATGCCTAAAATAAAAAACAAACAACTGCTGTTGAATATGTGGAGAAAAAAGAAACACTCTCACACTGTTGTGAGGGGGAATATAAACTGATGCAGTGCTGTGGAAAAGAGTATGGAGGGTTCTCAAAAAGTTAAAAATAGAACTACCATATTATCCAGCAAGTGCACTACTGGGTATTTACTCAAAGAAAACAAAACACTAATTCGAAGAGATGCAGGCACCCCTATGTTCATAGGGGAATTATTTACAATAGCCAAGATATGGAAGCAGCCCAAGTGTCCATCAATTGATGGCAAAGAAGTTGTGATAGATAGATATAAATACATAGATATAGATAGATATAGATATAGATAGATAGATATAGATGTATATGTGTGTGTGTGTGGAATATTATTTAAACATCAAAAATAATGAAATCATGCCATTTCAAGGACATGGATGGTGCTAGAGCATATAATGCTATGTAGAATAAGTCAGAGAAAGATACATACCATATGAGTTCACTCATATGTGAAATTTTTAAAAATATTTTATTTATTTATTTGATAGAGATCAGAAGTAGGCAGAGAGGTAGGCGGGGGATGGGGGGAAGCAGGTTCCTCGCTGAGAAGAGAGCCCGATATGGGGCTTGATCCCAGGACCCTGGGATCATGACCTGAGCTGAAGGCAGAGGCTTAACCCACTGAGCCACCCAGGCACCCCTCATATGTGAAATTTAAGAAACAAACCAAATAAGCAAAGGGTGAAGGGGGAAGAGAGTGAGAGAGACAAACCAATGTTCAACAGATATCAAAAGAAGGTATCCTTCTGGATAGTAAATTATTTGGGGTAAAACACAGGACCCAGTAGAAGAATTGTGAGGAAGGAGACTTCAGAGTCAAATCAAGATTTTATTGGGAAGTACCTCAATTACTGCCAGGGTCACAAATCCAGGGTAATAATATAGATGTAGATGTGTTTATGTAATCCATTCATGTACTTGGACATTAAATATATACATATGCATATATAGAGTTCTAGATATGTATGCTATATATGTACTAAATCTAGTAGATATGACAATCCTTGTAAATCTATTCAGGAGGGATATTACTTAGGCTCTGTTTATGAAGAATAGTCTAATAGCAATGCTTGGGAAATAAAAAGAATATCAATAGGATGTAGAAGTAACAAGAATATAACAAATGACTGATGTGAGTAATCTTAGTGTGGGACCCTTAGCACTATCAGAAGGGCTGTATATGGAACCAGTGGTGAGAGCGGAAGGGCAGGAGTGGACTGAAATTTGATCACTCATTATACTTTTTTGCCTCTGTTCACTGAAACATAAACCTGACCCCACTGTGAAGTGAAATGTGATGTGAGGCTTCAGGTTGCACAACTGTATCCCTATAAAAGACTCACATTCAAATTCTTTTCAGAGGAATTAGGATATTACAGTGGCTAATACATTTATGAAGCCACATTGAAAACATTATAACATGCAAAATTAACAACACAGTAAACAATGTGTTTTGAAGAGGATGTGGAGAAAGGGGAACCCTCTTACACTGCTGGTGGGAATGCAAGTTGGTGCAGCCTCTTTGGAAAACAGTGTGGAGGTTCCTTAAGAAATTAAAAATAGTGCTTCCCTATGACCCTAAAATTGCACTACTGGGTATTTATCCCAAAGATACAGGTGTGGTGAAGGAAAGGCCATCTGTACTCCCATGTTCATAGCAGCAATGGCCATAGTCGCCAAACTGTGGAAAGAACCAAGATGCCCTTCAACGGACAAATGGATAAGGAAGATGTGGTTCATATACACTATGGAGTATTATGCCTCTATCAGAAAGGATGAATACCCAACTTTTGTAGAAACATGGACAGGACTGGAAGAGATTATGCTGAGTGAAATAAGTCAGGCAGAGAGAGTCGATTATCATATGGTTTCACTTATTTGTGGAGCATAGGAAATAACATGGAGGACATGGGGAGATGGAGAGGAGAAGGGATTTGGGGGAAATTGGAGAGGGAGACGAACCATGAGAGACTGTGGACTCTAAAAAAACAATCTGAGGGTTTTGGAGGGGTGGGGGTGGGAGGTTGGGTGAGCCTGGTGGTGGGTATTATGGAGGGCACGTATTGCATAAAGCCTTAGGTGATGTGCATAAACAATGAATTCTGGAACACTGAAAAGAAATTTTTTTAATAAACAAAAATTTAAAAAACATGTAAAATATTTTTCTTAATTATTTTGGTATGACATGAAAACTTGAGTAAAATTCTGTTTTTCAATAATATATACACATATTTAAGATGGTTATTTGTAGTCCCACCTTAAGTCATTTGAACACAAGGACAATTATAACTGCCAAAACCTTTGAACACTAATCAACACATAGCAACATCTAATCTGCACAATTTCATATTATTCTAGTGGAAAAAGAAAAAATCTTCCATAAGTACTAAATATTTCTCTTTAACATTTTCCTCAGTGAATCTATGACTTTCTTATTTCTCAGGCTATAGATCATTGGGTTTAACATGGGAATTATAATAGTGTAAAATAGAGAGTCCATCATATCTTGATTATCTGTTTGTGCAGATCTAGGGCGCACATACATGAAGAGAAGGGGGCCATAGTATAAAGACACAGATAAAAGATGGGCTCCACAGGTGGAGAAGGCTTTCTTTATGCCCTGTAGAGACTTCTTTTTTAAGATTGTAAAGAGAACTAGCGTGTAAGACACAAGAACAGTCAAAATGGTAAATACTTGTATTGACCCAGAGAAAATAAATACTATCAGATAATTAATAGAAGGATCAGTACAAGAAATCTTAAATAATGGTATAATGTCACAGTAAAAGTGATGTACTATGATGGAATTACAGAAGGTTAATCTGAATAAAAAAGAAGTATGAATTATGGCATGAAGAAGGCCACCTAAAAATGACAAAAGTATCAGCTGGATGCATAGTGTATTGGACATAATCACTGGATAAAGTAAGGGTTTGCATATGGCCACATACCGATCATATGCCATTGTTGCCAGCAGAAAACATTCTGTGGTTACGCTGATTGCAAAGGAAAAAAAATGTATCATGCATTCAGAGAGAAAGAGATCATCTTGCTCTCAGAAAAGAAGTTGACTAGCATCTTGGGGGATACTGTGGATGATAACCAAGCATCCACTAATGCCAGACTCCCAAGGAATAAGTACATAGGGATGTGAAGCTGAGTGTCATTCCAAATGAGAGCAATCAGCCCAAGGTTCCCCACAATGGTGAGAAGATAGATAACCAAGAACAACAGGAACAGGGGGATTTGCCACTGTGGTTCATATGTGAGTCCTGTGAGAATCAATTTTGTCAGGAATGTTGCATTATCCTTTTCCATGTCCTCAGTTGGTGTTGCCTGAAATGAAATTGAACAAATGACCCAAAAAAAGTCAGTTTGTAACAGGAATTATAGGGAGGAGAGTTGAATAAAAGTATGTACCTCATAAATACCCTCTCAATTTTTTGTATTACCTCTGTAAGATAGAATTGTTTGGGGGTCCTGGAAATAAATGCAATTATTTCCATTTTTAAAATGTGCTACAATGAACATAATTGAGAAAACGAAAGATATTGTATGTAAATGCTAAATTTATGGGATATGATTGAGTATGAAAGAGAAATTCTGTATCTAGGACATGGATGTAGGGTGAAGAGGAAAGCAACCTGAAGAACCTGGGCAATAAAATGAGTTGAATAACATGTGAAGGATCTTGAACACTTTTCATCAGGGAAGAAGCATGCACTGAAAAAAGGAGTGGCACTGTAAGACTTTTTTTAAATGAGTATGTTATAGCATGGGAAATAGGTTGCAGGGATTTAAAGTTGGGGTCATGAGTACTAGTTAGGAGGATGTTACTACTGCCCACTGGTTCTCAAACCAGGTTATACCCTGAAATTCTCTGAGGAACTCTTGTACAAAATATAGATTGTAAGGCTTTCTTTAGAATTAGATTTAGTGGCTCAAGAATGAAATCTAATAATCTGCATTTTACTCTTGTTTCCCAAGTGTTACAAATACATGTGACATGGCTTGTCCATGAATGAAATGACATTGGGATCAATGGCGAAGATGAAAAGGGAGATGGAAAGGATTTCAGAATGTAGAGACACCACTTCTGTGACACATTGGAGGTAAAGGGGTGGTCAGTGAAGAATAGGAGTCACTTGGTGAATGGGTAGGTTTTCATTTACCCAAAGAAAAGGAAAACACTAATTTGAAATGTACATGCACCCCCTACATTTACTGCATCCTATTTATAGTGGCCAAGATATGGAAGCAACCTATGTGTCTATCTACAGACAAACGAATAAGCAATATGTGGTGTGTGTGTGTGTGTGTGTGTGTGTGTGTGTGTGTGAAAAAATAAATATATATGGAAAATATAACCCAGCTATAAAAAAGGATAAGATCATGCCATTTGACACAACAGGCTAATACAGGCTATTACATTAAAAGAAGTAAGTCAGAATGAGAAAGACAAATACCATATGATTTCACTCCTATGTGGAGTCTAAAAAAATGAATAACAAAGAGCAGAATCAAACCTGTAAATACAGAGAACAACTTATTTTCCAGAGAGATAGGAGTTGGAGGGGTTTGCAAAATGGGTGAAAGGGAGTGGGAGATATTCCAATTATGGAATGAATAAGTCACAGTAATAAAAGTCACAGCATAAGGAATATAGTCAACAATATTGTAAGAGCAATGTGTGGTGACAGATAGTAGCTATACTTGTGGTGAACATAGCAGAAGGTATACATTTGTCAAATAACTAAGTTGTACACCTGAAACTAATGTAACATTGTGTGTCAACTATATTCAAATTTTTCAAAATTCATTGAAATTAGGATGCAATGTCAGTTTGTAGAGAGAGTGTCCTCTGAATATCCAGGTGGTATATACTTCGTAGTAGGAGTCTACCACATGTAATGACTTGGAAGTCATTGGGGTAGCTCCAGGCATACTTATGTAAGACCTAACCATTAGAGAATACACTAAGTGAAGAGAAGAGGGAGGAACTAAACTGACAAAGTATATGAACATGGTTATGGAGGATATGTGTCATTTTCAGATAGTCCTCTTTCTACCACATAATCATGGAGCCAGACAGTCTACCACCCACTCTAGGAGCCAAAAGAGCTACAACAGACTTTCCTATCCCTCTAACAACCACAGTGAGGGGAACTGGAATGTAACTTCGGCAACTGAAACCCATCTACACTGCATTTGGAATTTGGAATAAGGGAGGAAAAGGGAAAGAGGTTTTGAGTTGCTAAGTCAGCCAAAGCTAAGTATGAAGTTCCAGCAAATACACCCTGAATGCACATCCATGACTCTGTCAGTGTGAGCAGTGGCATACCCACAGAGCCCTGGTGACTGATAGCAGCCTTCATGGAGCCAATGTTGGGACATGATTTTTGCTATTGACAGACTATCTTGCTTCCTTCTGTTTCTGCTCATTTTTTCCTCCAGCTGTGATTCCTTTAATCTCCCAGCATTTCTGTTAGATTTCATTCCAAAAAAAAAAATAATTTATTCCTGAAACTAATAGTTCTGACTGGCAGTGAATAAAGACAGGGAGAGACCAGGAAAGGATACTGAGCAGAATGATCAAGAAGAGAAGGGAAACAGGAAAGATGAGTGTCATGAACATAAAGAGAGGGAGATGCTCAAGAAGAACAAAGAAAGTTATGGTGCCAAATCACTTTAAAATAAATGTTCTACCACTGGGGTGCCTGGGTGGCTCAGTCATTAAACATCTGCCTTCAGCTCAGGTCATGATCCCAGGGTCTTGGGATCAAGTCCCGCATCGGGCTCCCTGCTCAGTGGGAAGCCTGTCTCGCCTGCTTGTGTTCCCTCTCCCACTCCCACTGCTTGTGTTCCCTCTCTCCCTGTGTCTCTCTCTGTCAAATGAATTAATAAAATCTTTAAAAAATAAAAATGAAATAAAATAAATGCTCTAGTAGGACAAGGAGCAAACACGTGTGATTGAGCATGGAAGCTAAGATATTTTCAGTGGTTTTAGTGTGAGCAGCTTTCATTATATGATACAGTTGAGGCCACAGAATAATGAGCAGTGAATGGGAAACAAGTTGCACAACAGTTAGCAGGGAAACTATATCAAATGCTCCAAGAATGTGGAGGATAGTTGTTAGATGTCTGCAGTGCTTTGACAAATACAGCATTTATTCCCTAATATTGTTCTAATAAAATTTTCAAAAGAGAGAAATGGAGAGGAAGGCATCAAGAAGAGAAAAGAGAAAAGACAAGAAGGAGGAGAAATTTTAGTGGTGAAAAGATCAGGAGAGGGTGCCCAAGTGGATCAGTTGGCGAAGCATGGTTGGAACTGAAGGGGATTATGCTAAGTGAAATAAGTCAAGGAGAGAAAGACAATTATATGGTTTCACTCATATGTGGAACATAAAGAATAGCATGGAGAACCACAGAGGAAGGGAGGTATGGTAAGAAATCAGAGAGGGAGACAAACTGTGAGAAACTCTGGACTCTGGGAACCAAACTGAGGATTACCGAAGAGAGGAGGGATTGGAGGCTGGAGTAACCAGGTGATGAGTATTAAGGAGGGCATGTGTGGTGATGAGCACTGGGTGTTACATGCCACTAATGAATCATTGAACACTGCATCAAAAACTAATGGTGTATTGCATGGAGCACTGGGTGCGGTGCATAAACAATGAATCCTGGAACACTGAAAAAATAAAATTAAATTAAAAACAAAGAAGCAAACAAAAAACTAACGTACTACTATATGCTGACTAATTGAACATAATAAATAATTTTTTAAAAAGATCAGTAGATGGGGGAAGAGAAATGGGCAAAGAATAACAGACATACAGATGGTTAAGTGTGAGAAAGACTACAGAGAAAAAAGAGGAAGGACATCAGAGAAAGGCTAAGAACAACAAGAATGGAAAGGCCCAGAGAGTTTGGGGGGGGAGGGGCAAATGTTTATCTTCCATTAGTTTTTATTAAGTTGTCAACATTGGAATCTTTTCATTTTCTCTTCTTCAAATTTCCAAATTTATGTTCCTATGAAATATGTGTATGCAAGAGTTTTTTCAGTTTAACTTTATAAACTTTATGCTGTTAATATACTTATGTGTGTATATATATACATATATATATACACACACATATATAAGCACTGCTTGAAAGTTCCACTCATATTTAAAGGTTGTTTTATATTTTTTATTACAGTGATTAAAACTGACTTTTTATAGAAATCCTGCTGGTTTTACTTGAGAGCATGTTTCCTCCATCAGTGTTTTTAGCAGAATAAAATTGAGCCAAAAACCAGAGTAAAATATAAGGGACACAGATAACCAAAGCCAGTAACTGCATTTACTAAAGGCATATTTATTTGGAAAGGACTTCTTCTCATGCAATCCCAAGTCACTAAATAATTGAAAATTCTCAAATTCAATTGGTGTGTGGTAATTATCAAGCCATAAATGTTGGTGCTATGAGGGGACACTTACTGCCTATTTCTTGCTACATATACATATAAATAAAATAGTTTAAAAAAATTATAATGTGGGATAAAGGATAGTTAATATCCAAGTGACTTACCTTGAAACTTTTAATCAGAAAATGTATTCAGTTAAACAGAATGGACTATTAATCACAATAACCTGGAAGATTTCTAACATAGGAATCATTAAGACCTGATACTTAAAGGCAGTTTAAATTTTAAATATTTTCCATTTTAATTCACTATACTTATAAAGTCATTATAATTATGTTAGGGATAATAAAACATTTTTAAAGAGAGTAATTCAATCTCAGAGTTATTTTGCTTATCTAGATTATGGCTATCAACAAAAATATATAGATTATTCACCATTTGCTTTACATTATTCATCTGTTTTTTGGTAACTGTAATCCCAATATGAAACTATTATAACTGTAACAATATTTCCAATTTATATATAAAGAATAATGAATATTATAGAAATCATTTCTGTCTTACCCATATCTTACAAGAAATCTGAGGAAATCACTTCAAAGTGTAGGCTTTCAAAACAAGAAAAAAATACAATAGCTCTGCAATGGCCATAAGGCAACAACTCTTAACACACTTATTCATTTTGGAGACTTCATTTGCTAAAATCAGCAGAATGTTGTTTATATAAATTTGCTTTAAATGCAAGAGTCAACCAATCCTCAGAAAACTACATGCTTTTACAAAAAAAAAAAAACAAAAACTGAAGGACTAGAAAACTAAATTTCTTCTAATAGCACCCAAGGGTTCCCTTTAGGACAAAGGGAACTAAGCTGTTTTTCTGGGCATTGCAGATTAGAATCTGTATGAGAAGTCCAGGTGTCCCAATAGGTTTTACAGACTGAGAACATCATGTCACATATACAGTTCTAGTTACAACCGTTGAAATTGCACACTGCGCTGCTGCTTTCCACCAATAAGAACACTTCTGGCATGTTTAGGCAAACCAGTTTATCTATGAATTGGTGTTGCTTTGAGGACTTTGATTAATATGTTCTTGTCTGAGCTAATCATACATGATTTTATTGAGGCCAGAGTACTAGGGTCCCTTCAGGAGCCATCCCCAAGGACAGTTGTCCTCATGCAAACTGCAGCTCACAAACTAGACCTGACTGCACACTTTAAGCTGAAATTTGATGAGAAATATCAGTAGGCAAAGTTCAGGGGAGTGCAAAGGAAATAATGATAAAGCACTACAGTGAGACATGCCATAGCTCAGTGTTTCTTAATTTTTTTTTAATTTTTTAAATTTCTTTTCAGTGTTCCAGAATTCACTGTTTATGCATCACACCCAGTGCTCCATGCAATATGTGCCCTCCACAATACTCACCACCAGGCTCACCTAACCTCCCACACCTCTCCCCTCCAAACCCTCAGTTAGTTCCTCAGAGTCCACAGTCTCTGATGGTTGGCATACCCCTTCAATTTCCCCAACTCCCTTCTCTCCATCTCCCTATGTCATCCTTGTTATTCTTTATGCTCCACAAATGAGTGAAACCATACGATAATTGACTCTCTCTGCTTGACTTATATCACTCAGCATAATCTCCTCCAGTCCCATCCATGTTGATGCAAAAGTTGGGTATTCATCCTTTCTGATAGAGGCATAATACGCCATACTATATATGGACCACATCTTCCTTATCCATTTGTCCATTGAAAGGCATCTTGGTTCTTTCCACAGTTTGGTGACTGTGGCCATTGCTGTTATGAACATTGGGGTACAGACAACCTTTCTTTTCACCACATCTGTATCTTTGGGGTAAATACCCAGTAGTGCAATTGTAGGCTCATAGGGGAGCTCTGTTTTTAATTTCTTAAGGAATCTCCACACTGTTTTCCAATGTGGCTGCACCAACTGGCATTCCCACCAAAGTGTAAGAGGGTTCCCATTTCTCCTCATCCTCTAACACTTGTTGTTTAGTGTCTTGTTAACTTTAATGCCTGCGAATCTCGTAGAGAGAGAACTTGTTAAAATGCAGACTCTGGATAGGGAGGAGTCAAGATGGCGGAGAAGTAGCAGGCTGAGACTACTTCAGGTAGCAGGAGATCAGCTAGATAGCTTATCTAAAGATTGCAAACACCTACAAATCCAACGGGAGATTGAAGAGAAGAAGGACAGCAATTCTAGAAACAGAAAATCAACCACTTTCTGAAAGGAAGGACTGGCAGAGAAGTGAATCCAAAGGGACGGGAAGATAGACTGCAGGGGGAGGGGTCGGCTCCCGGCAAGTGGTGGAGCAACGGAGCACAAAATCAGGTCTTTTAAAAGTCTGTTCTGCTAAGGGACATCACTCCATGTGGGGTCAGTGTGGCCTCAGGACCCACAGGGTCACAGAAGGATCGGGGGTGTCTGAGTGTCACAGAGCTTGCAGGTATTAGAACGGGGAAGCTGGCTACAGAGACAGAGCTGAGGAGTGAGCTCTCAGCTTGGGGTTACCTTGAACCGGTCGCAGGCTGGGTGAGCTCGGAGCATGGCCAGAGGCCGGGGAGACGGGAGTGATTGGGCGCTATTCTCTGAGGGCACACTGAGGAGTGGGGTCCCGAACTCTTGGTTCCTCCAGGCCGGACACTGGGAGGTAGCCATTTTCATTCCCGTCCTCCGAAAGTCTACGGAAAGCATTCAGGGAACAAAAGCTCCTGAAAGCAAACCCGAACTGATTACTCAGCCTGGTCACTGGTAAGGGCGGTGCAATTCCACCTGGGACAGAGACACTTGAGAATCACTACAACAGGCCCCTCTCCCAGAAGATCAACAAGAAATCCAGCCAGGACCAAGTTCCCCTACCAAGGAGTGCAGGTTCAATACCAAGGAGAACAGCGGAATACTAGAGGAGGAGAAAACAAAGCACCGAACTCATGGCTTTCTCCCCATGATACTTTAGCCTTGCAGTTAATTTAATTTTTTTTTTCTTTTTCAATTTTTTTTTCTTCTTCTGCTAAATTTTTTTTAACTTTTACCTTTTTCTTTTTTAATGATTTTTAACTAGTTTATCTAATATATATATATTTTTTTCTTCTTTTTAATATTTTTTCTCTATTCATTTTATTTTTTTAATTGTTTCTTTTTTTTCTATACCTCTTTTTATCCCCTTTCTCTCCCCCCCTCATTTTGTGATCTCTTCTGATTTGGTTAAAGCATATTTTCCTGGGGTCTTTGCCACCCTTTTAGTATTTCACTTGCTCCTTCATATACTCTTATCTGGACAAAATGACAAGGCAGAAAAATTAACCACAAAAAAAAAAAAAAAAGAACAAGAGGCAGTACCAAAGGCTAGGGACCTAATCAATACAGACATTGGTAATATGTCAGATCTAGAGTTCAGAATGACGATTCTCAAGGTTCTAGCCAGGCTCAACAAGGCATGGAAGATATTAGAGAAACCCTCTCAGGAGATATAAAAGCCCTTTCTGGAGAAATAAAAGAACTAAAATCTAACCAAGTTGAAATCAAAAAAGCTATTAATGAGGTGCAATCAAAAATGGAGGCTCTCACTGCTAGGATAAATGAGGCAGAAGAAAGAATTAGCGATATAGAAGACCAAATGACAGAGAATAAAGAAGCTGAGCAAAAGAGGGACAAACAGCTCCTGGACCACGAGGGCAGAATTCGAGAGATAAGTGACACCATAAGACGAAACAACATTAGAATAATTGGGATTCCAGAAGAAGAAGAAAGAGAGAGGGGAGCAGAAGGTATATTGGAGAGAATTCTTGGAGAGAATTTCCCTAATATGGCAAAGGGAACAAGCATCAAAATCCAGGAGGTTCAGAGAACCCCCCTCAAAATCAATAAGAATAGGTCCACACCCCGTCACCTAATAGTAAAATTTACAAGTCTTAGTGACAAAGAGAAAATCTTGAAAGCAGCCCGGGACATGAAGTCTGTAACATACAATGGTAAAAATATTAGATTGGCAGCAGACTTATCCAAAGAGACCTGGCAGGCCAGAAAGAGCTGGCATGATATATTCAGAGCACTAAATTAGAAAAACATGCAGCCAGGAATACTATATCCAGCTAGGCTATCATTGAAAATAGAAGGAGAGATTAAAAGCTCCCAGAACAAAAACTGAAGGAATTTGCAAACACCAAACCAGCTCTACAGGAAATATTGAAAGGGGTCCTCTAAGCAAAGAGAGAGCCTAAAAGTAGTAGATCAGAAAGGAACAGAGACAATATACAGTAACAGTCACCTTATAGGCAATACAATGGCACAAAATTCATATCTCTCAATAGTTACCCTGAATGTTAATGGACTAAATACCACAATCAAAAGACACAGAGTATCAGAACGGATAAAAAAACAAAACCCATATATGTTGCCTACAAGAAACTCATTTTAAACCCGAAGACACCTCCAGATTTAAAGTGAGGGGGTGGAAAAGAGTTTACCGCATTAATGGACATCAGAAGAAAGCAGGAGTGGCAATCCTTATATCAGATCAATTAGATTTTAAGCCAAAGACTATAATAAGAGACAAGGAAGGACACTATATCATACTCAAAGGATCTGTCCAACAAGAAGATCTAACAATTTTAAATATCTATGCCCCTAATGTGGGAGCAACCAACTATATAAATCAATTAATAACAAAATCAACCAAACACATCAACAATAATACAATAATCGTAGGAGACCTTAACACTCCGCTTACTGAAATGGCCAGATCATCCAAGCAAAAGATCAAGAAGGAAATAAAGGCCTTTAACAACACACTGGACCAGATGGACATCACAGATATATTCAGAATATTTCATCCCAAAGCAACAGAATACACATTCTTCTCTAGTGCACATGGAACATTCTCCAGAATAGATCACATCCTCAGTCCTAAATTAGGTCTCAAGTGCTTTCAAAAGATTGGGATCATTCCTTACATATTTTCAGACCACAATGCTCTGAAGCTAGAACTCAGTCACAAGAGGAAATTTGGAAAGAACCCAAATACATGGAGACTAAACAGCATCCTTCTAAAGAATGAATGGGTCAACCAGGAAATTAAAGAAGAATTGAAAAAATTCATGGAAACAAATGATGATGAAAACACAACGGTTCAAAATCCGTGGGACACAGCAAAGGCAGTGCTGAGAGGAAAATATATAGCGGTACAAACCTTTCTCAAGAAACAAGAAAGATCTCAAGTACACAACCTAACCCTACACCTAAAGGAGCTGGAGAAAGAACAAGAAAGAAAGCCTAAACCCAGCAGGAGAAGAGAAATCATAAAGATCAGAGCAGAAATCAAAGAAATAGAAACCAAAAAAACAACAGAACAAATCAACGAAACTAGGAGCTGGTTCTTTGAAAGAATTAATAAGATTGATAAACCCCTGGGCAGACTTACCAAAAAAAAAAAAAAGAGAGAGAGAGAGAGAAAGGACCCAAATAAATAAAATCATGAATGAAAGAGGAGAGATCACAACTAACACCAAAAAAATACAGACAATTATAAGAACATACTATGAGTAACTCTACGCCAACAAATTTGACAATCTGGAAGAAATGGATGCATTCCTAGAGACATATAAACTACCACAACTGAACCAGGAAGAAATAGAAAGCCTGAACAGACACATAACCAGATTGAAACAGTCATCAAAAATCTCCAAACAAACAAAAGCCCAGGGCCAGACGGCTTCCCAGGGGAATTCTACCAAACATTTAAAGAAGAACTAATTCCTATTCTCCTGAAACTGTTCCAAAAAATAGAAATGGAAGGAAAACTTCCAAACTCATTTTATGAGGCCAGCATCACCTTGATCCCAAAACCAGACAAGGATCCCATCAAAAAAGAGAACTACAGACCAATATCCTTGATGAACACAGATGCGAAAATTCTCACCAAAATATAAGCCAATAGGATTCAACAGTACATTAAAAGGATTATTCACCACGACCAAGTGGGATTTATTCCAGGGCTGCAAGGTTGGTTCAACATCCGCAAATCAATCAATTTGATACAACACATTAATAAAAGAAAGAACAAGAACCACATGATACTCTCGATAGATGCTGAAAAAGCTTTTGACAAAGTACAGCATCCCTTCCTGATCAAAAGTCTTCAAAGTGTAGGGATAGAGGGCACATACCTCAATATTATCAAAGCCATCTATGAAAAACCCACTGCAAATATCATTCTCAATGGAGAAAAACTGAAAGCTTTTCCACTAAGGTCAGGAACACAGCAGGGATGTCCGTTTTCACCACTGCTGTTCAACATAGTACTAGAAGTCCTAGCCTCAGCAATCAGACAACAAAAGGAAATTAAAGGCATCCAAATCGGCAAAGAAGAAGTCAAACTATCACTCTTCGCAGATGATATGATACTATATGTGGAAAACCCAAAAGACTCCACTCCAAAACTGCTAGAACTTGTACAGGAATTCAGGAAAGTGTCAGGATATAAAATCAATGCACAGAAATCAGTTGCATTTCTCTACACCAACGACAAGACAGAAGAAAGAGAAATTAAGGAGTCCATCCCATTTACAACTGCACCCAAAACTATAAGATACCTAGGAATAAACCTAACCAAAGAGGCTAAGAATCTATACACAGAAAACTATAAAGTACTCATGAAAGAAATTGAGGAAGACACAAAGAAATGGACAAATGTTCCATGCTCCTGGATTGGAAGAATAAATATTGTGAAAATGTCTATGCTACCTAAAGCAATCTACACATTTAATGCAATTCCTATCAAAGTACCATCCATTTTTTTCAAAGAAATGGAACAAATAATCCTAAAATTTATATGGAACCAGAAAAGACCTCGAATAGCCAAAGGAATATTGAAAAAGAAAGCCAAAGTCGGTGGCATCACAATACTGGACTTCAAGCTCTCTTACACAGCTGTCATCATCAAGACAGCATGGTACTGGCACAAAAACAGACACATAGATCAATGGAACAGAATAGAGAACCCAGAAATAGACCCCAAATCTATGGTCAACTAATCTTCAACAAAGCAGGAAAGAATGTCCAATGGAAAAAAGACAGCCTCTTCAATAAATGGTGTTGGGAAAATTGGACAGCCACATGCAGAAAAATGAAATTGGACCATTTCCTTACACCACACAGGAATATAGATTCAAAATGGATGAAGGACCTCAGTGTGAGAAAGGAATCCATCAAAGTCCTTGAGGAGAACACAGCAGCAGCCTCTTCAACCTCAGCCGCAGCAACATCTTCTTAGGAACATCGCCAAAGGCAAAGGAAGCAAGGGCAAAAATGAACTATTGGTATTTCATCAAGATCAAAAGCTTTTGCACAGGAAAGGAAACAGTTCACAAAACCAAAAGACAACTGACAGAATGGGAGAAGATATTTGCAAACGACATATCAGATAAAGGGCTTGTGTCCAAAATCTATAAAGAACTTAGCAAACTCAACACCCAAAGAACAAATAATCCAATCAAGAAATGGGCAGAGGACATGAACAGACATTTCTGCAAAGAAGACATCCAGATGGCCAACAGACACATGAAAAAGTGCTCCACACCACTCGCGATCAGGGAAATACAAATCAAAAGCACAATGAGATATCACCTCACACCAGTCAGAATGGCTAAAATTAACAATTCAGGAAATGACAGATGCTGGTGAGGATGCGGAGAAAGGGGAACCTTCCTACACTATTGGTGGGAATGCAAGCTGGTGCAACCATTCTGGAAAACAGCATGGAGATTCCTCAAAATGTTGAAAACAGAACTACCCTATGACCCAGCAATTGCACTACTGCGTATTTACCCTAAAGATACAAACGTAGTGATCCGAAGGGGCACGTGCACCCGAATGTTTATAGCAGCAATGTCTACAATAGCCAAACTATGGAAAGAACCTAGATATCCATCCACAGATGAATGGATAAAGAAGATGTGGTATATATACACAATGGAATACTATGCAGCCATCAAAAAAATGAAATCTTGCCATTTGTGACAACGTGGATGGAACTAGAGGGTATCATGCTTAGCATAATAAGTCAATAGGAGAAAGACAACTATCATATGATCTCCCTGATATGAGGGAGTGGAGTTGCAACATGGGGGGTTAAGGGGGTAGGAGAAGAACAAATGAAACAAGATGGGAGTGGGAGGGAGACAAGCCATAAGTGACTTAATTTCACAAAACAATCTGAGGGTTGCTGGGGGGAGGAGGGTTGGGAGAGAGGGGTGGGGTGATGGACATTGGGGAGGGTATGTGCTATAGTGAGTGCTGTGAAGTGTGTAAACCTGGCGATTCACAGACATGTGCCCCTGGGGATAAAAATATATTATATGTTTATAAAAAATAAAAAATAAATAAATAATTAAAAAATTAAAAAGATTTTTTAAAAATGCAGATTCTTTATGAGTAGGTCTGGGTGAGGCCTGAGGGTCTTCAGTCCTAACCTGGTGATTGCTGCCTCTGGACTTGTATCACCCACAACGCCTTTGTCCTTGGAGGGCTAGATTTTCAGAGAGCCCAGATCATGGGAGTAGAACAATCTAACAGATTACAAAGGGAGAAGCTAGGAGTAACCAGATGGTGTGGGAGAGGCCAGCATGGTTGGGATCACACAAGCCCTTGGAGGCTCATTCAGAGACCTTGTATTTTACCCCAACTTAAAGGAAATGGGGGATTTTGAACATGGTGGTATATGTGTTCAGGTTTGCCTTTTGTGCATTACAAAGTAAGTTGTCAATGAGCTTTCCTTCAGAAAAATAAAAATTTATTTCTTTGTGACATTGTGATTTACTACTTGAAGAGTAGAAAAAATCTTCAGCCTTCACATGGGACTTCATTGGCAGCTAGGGGAAAACAAACAGCATCAGTTTTAGCAGACTGATTGATCAATATTCTTGCTTCCTTATAATTTTGATTGTGCAAGCCAAAATGGAGGAGGGAAAACAGCACTGATAAAATAATGTCATTCTGAAAACTTAGTAGAAAGGTGGAGTAAGCAGGATGGTGTGCAGTGATGGCTTCAACATAATGCAAATGGCTTAAACCTACTGACTCCTTCAATTTTGTATAAATACCTCAACTCATTTTGTTGTCTCCCTTGAGCACAGAAGGTCTGTGACGTTGCTTCCCGTAAGAGTAGTCTTCTCTGCCTTGTTAATTTATACAAATGGGTTGTAGTTTTCACATGCATTTTGCTGATAACACACTGTATAAAGCATCTTCTTGTGTCCTGTTTTGATATCTTTATATCTTGTTTGGGGAAGTATATTCAAATCCCGGCCAAGTTTTTAATTGAGTTAATTCTTTTGAGTAAATTTTAATTAGTGTGTTTTGTGAATTCTTCCTATATACAAGTTCAAGTCATTATCAGATATATGATGTACAAATATTTCTCAGGATTCTTGTTGTCTTTTTTCCCACAAAGATATCAAACTGGTCCAGTACACACATGGCATTATGATGTTTGACACCAGTGAGCAAAAAGTAGCAACTGTTCAATGCTTCCTGGTAAGAAATGTGCATGACAGAGGGGGAGAAATAAATCCAACAATATCCAGAATACCTGGCTGGCTCACTGCATAGAGCATGAAATTCTTGATTTGAGGGTTGTGATTTCCAATCCCCCATTGGGTGTGGTGTCTACTTAAAAAAACATATTTAGAGACCTTATACTTGTGAAATTCCTAGGGTTCAGTGATATAGGGCACATGAACATTTCCCTTCTGAGGTGAAGGGTAAGTTGCTGCATCTGGCCCCTCCCATATCCTAAAAAGAGTCACAACACCTAGTGGGTTCCTGTGGATTCTGGACACTGTATCATCCTCATTTGGGTGTATTATACCAGCCCATTTACGAAGTGACCAGATAAACTGCTAGTTTTGAGATAGGCTCAAAACAGGAAAAGGCTTTGTAACAAGTATAGGGTTGCTGTCCATGGCGCTCCACCAATTAGGTCATGTAATTCCTTTTATTTCCTTTACCTTTGGAGACATATCTGGAAAGAAGTTGCTGTGGCTGATGTTGAAGAGGTTACTGCCTATGTTCTCCTCTGGAATTCTGACGGATTCCTGCCTCACATTGAGGTCTTTTATCTATTTCGAGTTTATCTTTGTGTATGCTGTAAGAGAACGGTCGAGTTTCATTCATTTATTCTACCAAAAGCATCATCTTGGACTTTTCAGAATTCCTTATCTACTACCCAAAATCATAGGATTACATGCAGTGTATCTTCTGAACAAGGAATTTACTTCACATCCAAAGAGTGCAGCAAAGGACCCATGACCATAAAATTCACTGGTCTTATCCCCACCTCCATTCTGAAGCAACTTATTTGATAGACTGTGGAATAGCCTTTTTGGAGACTCCTTTATAGCATAACTACATGTGATACCTTACAGCATTAGAGTATTTCCAGAAGGCTGTATGTTTTCTGAGTCAGCAACCAGTGTATTATACTGGTTCAGTGGGACCACTCACTGTTACTCCCAGGAACCCACTGTCATTTTTTTTTTTATTTTATTGGCCACCAGCATAATTTTTGCTTTATGTACCCTTGATCTTATCATCTGGTGGTCTAGAGGTCTTGGAGCCAAAGTGAGGAATGCTGTTATCAGGATACAGAACAGTGATCCATGTAGCTGGAAGGAGAAGTGGACTCCCCACTGAGCAGGAAGTCTGATACAGGACTGTATCCCAGGATCCTGAGATCATGACTAAGCCAAAGGCAGATGATTAACGGACTGAGCCACTAGGTGTCCCTGGAATATGTTGTATATGAAATTTCATTGAGAATGATGATCCAAAAGTTCATTCTACTTAAAAAATTCATTTTTTAACTGAACATAATTTAAAAAAAAAAAGAAATCTGATGCATTAAGAAAAGCTCATTTTTGAATGAACTAAGGTCCCATCTATTAACCTTACCCAAATGCGGCAATGGAGTTTTCATTGGCTATCATCACTTTCAATCATGGTTTCCAAGAGAAAGTTATAAAAGGTCCACAATTCTTCATCCTTTAAAACAAGAGCCCCATTGAAATTTGGACTCACCATCCCAAAGCAGGTAGGAAAGTACAAACCAGAGGGTAGAAACCTTTAGAATATTCACATATTGTGATTAAGTAGGAGAGAGAGGATGTGCAGAAACTCCATTTTGACTGTCTCTAAATATTTTGTTATTATAAAAACTTTGCTTCACTGAGTATTTTAAAACAGTGGTTCCTAAGTATGGCTTCAAGCCAATAGCATTAGCATAACTAAATCAGAAACACTACTGATGGAGCTTATCAATATGCTTTCACAAGTTCTCCCCATGATCTTGATGCCCACTATAATTTATGAACCACCATAGTAAAAGAACATGAATGTCTATGCCAGAGAGATTTTGACATATACTGAGTAAACATACTCAGTAAGATTTTGTCATAGCTGGTCTACAATGAAGACATTGAGAAATACTGTTCTAGTGTTGAATGATGTTTTTCTTAACCTAATTACGGTATTTCCTTGAATACGATGTAAGACAATTTTGTTAGCAATCTCCTGAACAGTAGAAAGTATTGTAAAGTGATGAGAAAAGTGTATGTATACTACATTAATTACATTTAAATAGATATTAAATATGAGTTGTTCTTTTTGAGACTTTTATTCAAGATAGTTAACATACACTATTATATTATTTTCAGGTGTACAATATCATGCTATATATTTCTCAGTTCTCATCAAGATAAGTCCACTCTTAATCTCTTTTTTCTATTTCACACATCCCCCACCCCCACTCACCTTGCATCCACCAGGATGTTCTCTTTATTTAAGTTTCCTTTTATGTTTGTTTGTCATTTTAGTTTTATTTTTCATTTGTTTTGTTTCTTAAATTCTACATATGAATGAAATCATATGGTATTTGTTTCCCACTGATTTATTTCCCTTAACATTGTGCCTTCTAGGTCCTTCCATGTTGCTGCACATCACAAGATGTCATTCTCTTTTATGGCAAAATAATATTCCAGTGTGTGTGTGTGTGTGTGTGTGTGTGTGTACTTCTTCATTATCCATTCATCAACCAATGGACATGAATTGCTCCCATATCGTGGCTATTTTAAATAATGTTGCAATAAAATCCAGTTGCATATATCTCTTTGAAATAGGTTTTCACTTTCTTTGGATAAATACTCAGTAAGGGAAATAATGTATCATATAGTAGTTCTACTTTTCAATTTTTTTAGGAACCTCCATACTGTTTTTTATAGTGGCTGCACCAATTTGTGTTCTCACCAAGTGCACAAGTTTTCCTTTCTATATACATGTTCACCAACATTTATTATTTCTTATGGTTCTGATTATAAGTATTGTGACAGATGTAAGGTGATATCTCATTGTTTTCATTTGCATTTCCCTGATAATTAGTGATGTTGAACATCCATCCATTTATGTGTCCATTGGCCATCTATGTCTTCTTTGGTGAAAATTCTATTTCAGTCCTCTGCCCGTTTTTAATCAGAGTATTTGGGTTTCCTTGGTGTCCAGTTGTGTAAATTCTTTATATATTTTGACTCCTGTTTATCAGACATATCATTTGGAAATATCTCCTCCCTTTCAGTAGGGTGCCTTTTGTTGTTGGTGGTGGTGGTAGTTTCCTTTGCTGTGCAGAAGATTTTTACAGGAATTATGAGATCTTTTAAATCTTCAACTTAAGAAAATTAACCTTCATAATAAAGAACAAGCAAAGTATGTAATCTGTGTTTCCAAGGGATGACTTAATCCCACATCAGCAGCAGTTGTTCTAACTTAACATTGTGATATCACAAACTTAACATTGTGATATCATCCTTTACATCTAAGTATCTATTAAATAATACATATGTAATGTCATATATTCTTTTTAAAGAACTGATAGAATATCTTGTCTATAATATGGGCTTTGCACAGATATATATTTTTTACCTCTTTCCTGACATGCTACTTATATCACAAAAATAGTATACAAAATGAATAGCGCTGTAACAGAAATGAGAATGGGATTACATCAGTGGACAAAGGATTTTGATGGATTTCTGGAAGGAATAAGATAGATGGTATTTAACTGGAGTTCCAACCAGAAGAAATGAATCTACAGACCTGAAATATACAAGAGGAGGCTACAGAGGAAGTCTGAGCTTCTGAGAGACCCCCAGCTCTCTGTCCCATACTCATCCAGCCTACAGTCAGACCTGAGAGGTAACACACCATTCTCAGACTCACAGGTGGATGTCAGACTTCTCATTCAAAGAAAAAGCCAATTAGGAAAACAGACCTTTCTGAGACTGAAGAAATACACAGTAGTAGTTTATATTACTATTTTTGTTTTGGGGTCATAAAAATGAACGAACAAGAAAAATCTAGATAATTAACAGGAAAAATCAGAATGATATGAATATCATAAAACAAAGAATCAATAAGCTGCACACATAAGCAAGATATAAATTCTCAAGTTTAAAGAGTAAAAACAGCTGCACATTAATCCATTCAGTTCCTTTGCTAGGTCTTGGGAGTATCTCTCAAGAAAACAAAAAGAGAGCAGATGACCTGGTCTAATCTTGTGATCTGTACCTCCAGAAGTACATGATAATGATATTTTTCTTTATTTTTTCTTTATTTATTTTAAATATTTCATTTATTTATTTGAGATAAAGCATGAAGAAGCAGAGGGAGGTGGAGGAGATGTAGAGGGAGAAGCAGGAGCCCCATTGAGCAGGAAGCCTGATCTCTGGACTCTGGGATAATGACCTGAGCTGAAGGAAGATGCTTAAGGAACTGAGCAATTTAGGCACCCTGTCTTTCTTTTTTTAATAATGATATTTTTATTAAATAGTTATGTGTGTTATATCTTTAAAGAAGCATCTAATGAAAGGGCTGCTCCTTGATATTGTCTCATACTCCATCCAAGGAACTAATTCTAGTGATAAGAGGAAGAATTCACTTTATGTCTATGATGCTCAAGATTGTCATGAAAGAAACAGGAAGAGGAGTTGGCCTGCAGCAGCCATCCCCAACCTAGTAATTTCCCTGGGCTCATTAACTTACTGAAAAAGAGTGACATGACACATTCTATTGTGTTTTATGTGTTCATGCTGTTACATTTTTAAAATTTCACAGGTAGTTCACAAATACTTAGGACCTCAGTGTAAGTCACTGTCCTATATGCGGAACAAGTTCAGGAGTACTAGGACTTCTAAGTTATATTCTAAAAGAGTGTGTAAAACAAAAATAAGTACTACGCAAGGCCAAGTGTGATCTAAGAAGAATAAATAAACTAATATGCTTCAAATGAGTATGAATTCCTATCCTCTTTGTGGTAATCTGGAAATGCATCAAGGAAGCTATAACACTTACGTTGCTAGACCTTAAAGAAAAAACATCACATCCATTGCAAATACACATGAGTAGTTTTGGAGTGACATGGAGGATTTTATTCTCTATGGAGAGACCTAAATAGGCAAAACATTTGAACCTGAGAGAATGAGGTGTTTCCAGAAGGCTTTCAATAATTCTATATGGGTATAAAACATGGTCTTAGGAGAATTGGAGGGAAAACACTTCAGTGTTAAACCAAGGTTTACTTAAAAACAAAACCTCAAATAATGCCAGGGTGAACAAGTGCAGGCTGAAGAAGATACTGATAGTTACGTGGATATATATGTAAGTGTAGATCTAACTAGATCTGTATTATATATTCTGGACTTACACATGAGCAGAAAAATATATGCATATGTATACATATATATGCATATGTATATACACACATATGTCCACACATATATTTTTTGTATGTTCAACATATATATACACACATATATAATATATACACATATATATTTATATACATATATTTTTGTAGATAGATACATATATATCTACAAAAATATACCATATATGATACTACATAACCTAGTGGCAAAGACAATCTATTAAATGTTATTGAAAATATATCATTAACGTTAGTTATGTTTACAAAGTTTGGGAAGTAAGAGAGTATCAGTAGGATACTGATACTGATACTGAAGAGGATAAGTTATTAGAGTTTTGCAAATCACAGGAGTGGGTAGTCATGGGGATTACAGGCTTAGTGGTCTCAGTAGAACTGTGTATGGAATCAGTGGTAAGAAAGGAAGGGTAGAGGTGGACTGAGATGGATTACTCAGTATACTTTGCAAATGGAGTATGACAAAAAATAACATTTATGGACTTTGAGGCACAAAACACCATAATTCATATAAATTTTCATATCTCTCTTAAGTACCCACTAGGTACCCACTATGACATTAAGTCACCTTAAGATTACTTAGACTTTGGTAACATGCATTTAAAGCCCCTCATTGTCAATAACACATTCCAAAAACTACATATTACTGATTTTAAAATCTTTCTAGCTTAATTTTTTTTTTAAATTCTAGGGATACTGAGACCACTTTCTTCCAAGTTGGCCACTTTTGTCTATATCCACACCAGCTTAAGTCCTTGGTGAATGTGTTAGCTTTCTTTATTAGTGAAGTTTTACAGATTGTCCAACAACATACAAACACAGCTAGAAAGGTCCTATAGTAGGCATCATAGACAGTGAGAGGCAACTTGCCTCTCTCTTCCTCTAAGAAGCACACTAGCCTAAAAACATCTCTTAAAGCTTGACCCTTTCTACATTGTCTTAAAACCCTTGTCATTTTCTTCCCTCATTGCTCTCTTTTCTTTTTATTTCTCTCCGTGATTATCAGGGTTGAAGCCACACGAGAGGTAAAATTCACCATGCCCTAAATAAAGTAGAAAGAAAACCTTGATGGCTAGCAGAACTCTTGGGGTTTTCCTCTGTTCACTCAAACACAAGTCTGGCCTCTACTATCCAGTTAAATGGAACATGGGTCTTGGATATATAGCTGCATAAGTATCAAAGACATCAAAATCAAGTTCTGTTCAGAGGCACTATACTATTTTAGTACTTAATGCATTTATAAATCACACCAAGGAACAGACAAGTCTGTGAAATGTTTTCATTTTTGGTTTGTTTTATTTAAGTATGATATGAAAACTTGATTAAAATTCCTTGTATGTGGGTCCCTTGGTGTCTCAGTCATTAGGCTTCTGCCTTCGGCTCAGGTCATGATCTGTGGGTCCTGGGATTGATCCCCACATTAGGTAGGTGCCGGGGGGGTCCTTGCTCAGCGGAAAGCCTGCTTCTCCCTCTCCCACCCTGCTTGCTTGGATTTGCTCTCTCACTGTCTCTTTCTCTTTCTCTGTCAAATAAATATATAAAATATTTTAAAAAATTTTTTAATAATAAAATTTCTTGTGTGGTTTGAAAAATATACACAATATCTTTTATGAGATTATTAGGTTCTTCCTCCTAGTCATTGAAGACTAAGGTAATTATAACTGCAAAAAAAAATGACTATTACTCAACACATAGCAACATTAGTCCACAGAATTTTCTCATTTTAATGAAAGGAGAATAGATATTAGTATGAGATCTAAAGATTTCTCTTTAATATTTTTCTCAGTGAATCTATGACTTTCTTATTTCTCAGGCTATATATAATTGGATTTAAGAAAGGAATTATGACAGTGTAGAATACAGAACCCATCATATCTTGATCATCTGCCTCTGCAGATCCAGGGCGCACATACATGAAGAGAAGGGGGCCATAGTACAGAGAGACAGATAAGAGGTGGGCTCCACAGGTGGAAAAGGCTTTCCTTATACCTTGTAGAGACTTCTTTTTTAAAATTGTAAAGAGAACAAGTGTGTAAGACACAAGAACAGTTAAAATGGTAAATACTTGTATTGATCCAGAGAAAATAAATAGCATCAGATAATTAATAGAAGGATCAGTACACGAAATCTTAAGTAACGGTATAATGTCACAGTAAAAGTGATGTACTATGATGGAATTGCAGAAAGTTAATCTAAATAAAAAAGAAGCATGAATTATGGCATGAAGAAGGCCACCTAAAAATGACAAAACTATGAGCTGGATGCACAGCATATGGGACATAATCACTGGATAAAGTAACGGTATGCATATGGCCACATACCGATCATATGCCATTGTTGCCAGCAGAAAACATTCTGTGGTTGCACTGATTGCAAAGGAGAAAAATTGTATCATGCATTCAGAGAGAGAGATCATCTTGCTCTCAGAAAAGAAGTTGGCCAACATCTTGGGGGATACTGTGGATGATAACCAAGCATCCACAAATGCCAGATTCCCAAGAAATAAGTACATGGGGATGTGAAGGTGAGGGTCATTGCGGATGACAGCAATCAGACCAAGGTTCCCCACAATGGTGATGAGATATATAACCAAGAACACCAGGAACAAGGGAATCTGCCACTCTGGTTGATATGTGAGTCCTGTGAGAACAAACTCTTCCAGCTCTGTTGTGTTTTTAGTTTCCATATTCTTAAGAGATGGTCTCTGAAATTAAATGTGTAAACGAAAAAGAATATTCATTAATGATTTATAAAAGACGGTTCGGTGAGGGTAATTGATATAAAACCATACACTAGCCTGAAGGCACTTCAATTTTATTTCCTCTAATATGGCAACTATTGGGGGGGAATCATTATATTGCAAAAATATAATTACTTAAGTTCAAACTATGTGCAAAATAAACAGATTTAGAAGATAAGAAAAACATTCTGAACATGAGCAAGTTCTGTATATAGGACATTAATGCAGCATGAAAAGTAAAAATGTTAGAAAGGCCAGGATCATCAAGTGATCAATTCCCTGTGAAACATCTTCAGCTGTGTCCTTCAAACAACACGTGGAACTGAACAAACACATGGGACTGAAAGCTTTTAAGAAAGGGAGTGTCATCCTCAGATGTTTATTAAATTAAATATTTGCTTGTAGAAAATAGGCTGAAGGGAGGGGAAACTAGAGGAAAAAACACTAAACAGGAGCCATTTTATTGTCCAGCAATTCCCAAACCAAATTATACAAGAAAATTGGCTAGGACAGTTTTTGTACAAAATATAAGTTTTGAGATATTGCCATACAAATTGATTCAGATCTCATGAATTGGTTGGAATAATACGCATTTTGTAAAAGCTCCCTGGTTGATTGAACAGCATGTGCAGTTCTTGGTCTGTGTGCAATATGACACTGGGAATAAAGAGGGGACAAAGAGGTAGCTCAAAGTAAATCAGAATGTGCAGTCACTAGGATTCAGTGACATATTAGATGTGAAGGGACTTGGTCGGTATAGGAAAAAGAAGATATTTGGTACTTGGGTAGATGGTCATCAAGCATTGAGATTGAGGACTCAGGTGTGATGGGCAGTTTTTTCAAGGAGCATTCTGAAAACACCCAGGTGAAATGCACTCAGCAGAATAATTCTATGGGAACTTAATAGAAATGATGACTTGGGAGTCATTAGAGTGACTAAAGGCATAGTTTTGTATGACCTATCCATTGAAATGTATAAGGTAAAAGAGAAGGAGGAAAAAGAAACTTGTGGAAGTTAGAGATTACAAAATGGATATACATCATGTATGCATTGGCTAACATTTGATCCTCTATTCTACCATATGACTCTTGGTGGCAAACAGAAGCTGTCATTAAGGCCAGAAGCCAAAAGTTCTATAAACTGACTTTTCCATCATAGAGGACTTGCTGTAGGTTTGCCAGTAAAAGTCACCTATGCTGGATTTGGTAAATGGAGAGAAGGGGACAAATGGCCACGGAGAAAAAGGGGAATTTGGGTTGCGAAGTCAACCAAGGAAACAATATCGTGACCCTAGAAAATGTATCCTACACCTCAATGGTGTAGGCATATCAAAGGAAACTGTCACGTCTGCATCTAGTAGCAAGGACAGCAGCTCTTAGCGAGCTAGATAGACTAGGACAGATTTTGGCTGTTTCACAGGCTTTCTTGCATTGTGTTCCTGCCCATTTCTCCAGTGGGTTTCTCCACTCCCCTAACATTTCGACATTAAAGCCAATTTCCTTTCAATTAGCCCATTTCCTTTGACAACCAAGAGCTCTGGCTTACACAAAGTGAGAAAAGGAAAAAAAAAAAAAAAAAAAAAAAACAGAAAAGGACACTGAGCAGAGTGGCCAGAGATTCATGAAGGAATTGGAAAGCTGAGTGTTGCAGAATTAAAGGGAGAAAAAAAACCTCAACCAGGACAAAGTGAAGTACAGTGCCAAAAGTGAAATAAGTGCTCTAGTGGAATAGGAGAGATCAATGATCATTAAGTGTGGGAATTAATAGATTCCTGGTGGCTTTTGTGAGAGCAACGTCCAGTTTCTGATAGAGTTGAGGTCAGAGAGCAATGAGAGGAGAATGAGAAACATGGGGCACAACAGTGAGGAGAATGAAATATGGTGTGCTGAGGAATGTGGGGTGGAGATGGCAATCAGCTGCTGTCCACTGAGTATCCATGGTGTTTTCATAGGTGGATAGGGATAGGAAAGGCCAAGGCATGAAGAGAGAGAAAGAGGAAGTATCAGAGAAAGGCTGAAGATGAAACTGGGGAGAAGCTCAGACACTCCAGGTAAATATTTGTCTTAACTGTGGTTTTCATTAAAAATTGTCAGTACTGGGTATGATTTCTTTTTCTTTCATTCCAAATTCCTACTTTATTTTTCTATGGAAAATGTGTATGAAATAGAGATTTTCTTTTTTTTTTTTTGAGATTTTCATTTTAATATTAGGCTAGAAACTTTGTATTGGTCACAAATATACCAACATTGCTGAAAGCACATTCCGCATTTAAAAGTCACTTTATTTTGCTCTCACAGTAATTAGAACTGAGTTTCTCTAACTACTCTCATTTGATTTGAGAGCCCTTTCCTCTCCACTAGGTTTTAGCAGAATAAAATTGAGCTGAAGCCTGGAACCTACTGCTAGCAATATAAATGACCTATGCCAATAATTGCAATTGGTAAATGTATATTTATTTGGAATTGGTTTCCTTCCATGCAATCCCAAACTATGAGATAACTTAAAATTCTCAAGTGCAATCTGTGGGCTTTTATTAAGTCAGAAAGTAGAAAGGACCTGGAGGGACATTTTCTGCATTTTCATATATGTATATGAAATTATTGTCAAAAGTGGGTGAAAGGATACAAGGATACACAGGTGAATAGCAAGTGATTTAACTTAAAAGATTAGTCAGAGAATGTGGTTAATTAAGTGGAATAAACATTTTGAACAGAATCATCAGAGAGATTTCTTACATAGGAAACATTATGACCTAAATCCTTAAACCCATTTTTAAGCTGTCTGACCTTCTAGTAACAAAATTCATCCTAGGGAGTCATTGTCATTTTGCTAGCCAGATAATTAAATATGATTAAAGATTACAGTCAGTCTTAGAGCTATTTTGCTTACCCAGATTTATTCACAATAACAAAATATTATTAGATTATTCATTATTTGTATTCTTTTCTTTTTCATTCCAACTTTTTATTTAAATTCTAGGTAGTTAAAATATAGTATAATACCAGTTGTTTTCCATTTTCCACCTGCTATTCAGTCATCTTATAAACAAAATCAAAATTATCTCTAAATGTAATAGCATTTTTAACTTTCTATAAAAAATGCGGAGTATTGGGGCGCCTGGGTGGCTCAGTGGTTAAAGCCTCTGCCTTTAGCTCAGGTCATGATCTCAGGGTCCTGGGATCGAGTCCCGCATCGGGCTTTCTGCTCAGCAGGGAGCCTGCCTCCTCCTCCTGTCTCTCTCTGCCTGCCTCTCTGCCTACTTGTGATCTGTGTGTCAAATAAAAAAAATAAATAAATCTGTAAAAAAATAATAATAATGTGGAGTATTACATAAATCAATCCCTTACCTATATCTGTTAAGACATTGTGGAAATCCTTTCAGGGTTAAGCTTTCTCAAGTAGAAAAAAAATAAAAGTTGCACCGGAATGACAGTAGCACCAGCAGCAATTCTTTGCACACCGATTCATTCTGGAGGCTTCATTTACCAAAATCAGCAAAATGTTGTTTATATAAATCTTCTTTGAACTCAAGAGTCACCAAGTTGTACAACTGTGTGCTTTTACCAGAAGAGGAAGGCGTGAAGAATTCCTAATGGTTCCCTTTAGGACAAAACCAAGCTGTTCTTCTGGGCATTGCAGATTAGAATCTGTATGAAAAGTCCACATGTCCCACTGGGCATTATAGCCTGCAAAATCATAATTATGTCATATATACAGTTCTAGTTGTAACAGTTTAATTTGCACACTATATCATTGCTTTCCACCACAAATGACATTTCTGGCATGTTATGCAAATCAATTTAATTATAAAATAGGTGTTGTTCTGAGTGCTTTGATGAATATGTTCTTGTCTGAGCTAATCATACATAATTTATTGGGGCCAGAGTTCTAGGTTCCCTTCAGGAGCCAAGGAAACTTGTCCCCAAGGAAAGTTGTCCTCATGCAAACTGCAGCTCACAGTCCAGATCTAGACCTGACTCCACACTTTAAGCTAAAATCTGATGAAAAATCTTACTAGGCAAAGGTCAGGGGAAGTGCAAAGGGAAACAAAGATAAAGTACCACAGTTGAGAGGTACCCTAGTTCAGTGCTTCTCAAACTTTAATGCCTGTGAATCTCCTAGAGAGAGAGCTTGTTAAAATGCAGATTCTGTGCGAGTGGGTCTGGGTGAGGCCTGAAGGTCTTCATTTCTAACATGGTGATTGCTACCTCTGGATTTGTGTCATCCACAAGGCTTTTGTCCTTGTCGGGCCTAGATTTTCAGAGGGCCCATATCATGGGAGAAGAACTGCATTGTAAATGTAGCTGGCATGTTAGGAAAGTAGCAGACAAGAGCCAGTTTGGGATCCAGGAGGCCAGTGTATATGGATCACAAGGGACTTTGGAGGATGGGTTAGGGGCTTTATTTTTTACCCTAATATAATGGAAAACTATTGAGGGATTTAAAAGTTGGTTCAGATTTGTTTCTTGTTCATTAACAGGGAAAGTTACTAATGAACATTTATTCAGAAAAATAAAACTTAATTTACCTATTTATGATGATTTGATATCTTAAAAAAATTAATATCCAGTTGCATCATGGCTAACAACATAGGCAAGGAAAAGAGATGTATTTTTTTATAGATTTTTAAATCCATTTTCCTGGATTTCCAATATTCTTTAGAATGTTAACAGTGAAGGGCACCTGGATGGCTCAGTGGGTTAAGCCTCTGCCTTTGTCTCAGGTCATGATCTCTGGGTCCTGGGATGGAGCCTTGCATTAGGCTCTCTGCACAGTGGGGAGCCTGCTTCCTCCTCTCTCTCTCTGCCTGCCTCTCTACCTACTTGTGATCTCTGTCAAATAAATAAATAAAATCTTTTTTAAAAATGTTATTAGTGAAAGAGGAAGTGAAGAAAAAATAACATAGATAAAAGGAGTCACTGTGAATATTCTGCAAAATGGTTGAGTGTTTAAGCAGCATGATGTGCAGAGGTAGATTTTTTTTTTAAGATTTTATTTATTTATTTGTGAATCTGTACTCAGCTGGCCAGAGCTCCATTCCAAGACCCTGACATCATGACCTGAGCTGAAATTAAGAGTTGGAGGCTTAACTGACTGAGCCATCGAAGTGCCCCCAGAGGTAACTTTTACCATAACCAAAGCTTGGCTGAAATTTCCTACTGCCTTAAATTTTGTGTCCCTATCTCCTAACTCATTTTGTTGCCTTTCTATGAGTACAAAATGTCTGTATTGCTGCTTTTGGTATTGATAGTCTTTTCAGTTTCAGCTATTTTCATAGGTAGTTTGTGGTGTTTCACTGTAGTTTTAATTTGCACTTTCCTGATGCAAATTCCTTAATTATGGTTAGCATTATTTTGTGCCCTAATTTGACTTTTGTATGCCATCTTCAGTGAAGAGTTTATTCAAATCTTTTGCCAATTTTTAATTGGATTATTTATCAGCTTTTTTCTTGAGTTTTGATAGTACTCCATATATCTGAAAATGAATCTATAATTTATCAGCTAAATAATTTATTCATATTTTCTGACTCTGTTTTGTCATTTTATTTTAGAAATATTTTTTGAATAGCAAGTATTTTAATGAAATTAATTATCATTTTTTTATTCTGTGGATGGTGCTTTTGGTGTTGTATTTCTTTTATTATATATTTATGTCTGTTATCCTTTTTGTGTATTCTCTGGATCAAATTTCCTCTTTTGCATATAGATACCCAATTTGTTTCTACATAATTTGTTGAAAAAAAAATCTTTTTCTCTGCCAAATTACTTTTGCACCTTTGTAAAATCAGCTGTCTATATATTTTTTAATTCTGGGCTTTATTTTGTTTCACTGATCTATTTGTCTATGTTTACAACAATATGACACTGTCTTGATACTGAAGTTCTATATGAAGTCTTAGAATCAGGTATTGTTAATCCTCTAACTTTGTTCTTTTTCAAGGTTGTCGTGACTATTATTATATATCCTTTGCATTTCCATGTGAATAATAGAATCAGCTTTATCAGTTCTATAAGAAAACCTCCTGTGATTTTTACTGGGTTTTTATTATATCTGTGAATGCATTTAGGGGGAATTGATATTTTTTTCAATATTGAATCTTCCAACCCATCTTTCCATTTATTTAGGTATTCTTCAATTTCTTTCAGAAAAGCTTTCTTTTTTCTTTTTTGGGTAGAGATTTTGCACATTATTTGTTGTATTTACAACAGCTTTCATATGCCTTTAAGTGCACAGTGTCCATGCATACATACATCCACATGTTTGCGATAGGAAAATTTGCAGTATACATAGTTTTATAAACTGCTATTAATGCTTAATACAAAGAGAGTGAAAGCTCTAGAGAAAGGAGTTTAAGTCCTGCCTCCTTTACCTCCTGCACTTCCTCTTTTTCTTCTCTTAGGAAATTCATTTATTAAAATAAAAGGACAAAGACTCCACCAAAAAGGAGAATTAGACAAATATCCCTGATGAACATGGATATAAAAATTCTCAACAAAATACTAGCCAAGAGGATCCAAGAGTACATTAAAAGGATTATTCACCACGACCAAGTGGGATTTATTCCTGGCCTACAAGGTTGGTTCAACATCCACAAATCAATCAATGTGATACAATGCATTAATAAAAGAAAGAACAAGAACCATATGATACTCTCAATAGATACTGATCCCTTCCTGATCAAAACTCTGCAAAGTGCAGGGATAGGGGGTACATACCTCAATATCATAAAAGCCATCTATGAAAAACCCACAGAGAATACAATTCTTAAAGGGGAAAAGCTGAGAGCTGAAAAGCTCTCAGCTTTTCCCCTAGGGTCAGGAACATGGCAGAACTGTCCACTATCTCCACTGTTATTCAACACAGTACTAGAAGTCCTAGCTTCAGCAATCAGACAACAAAAAGAAATAAAAGGCATCCGAGTCAGCAAAGAAGAAGTCAAACTCTCACTCTGCAGATGATATGATACTTTATGTGGAAAACCCAAAAGACTCTACTCCAAATCTGCTAGAACTCATACAGGAACTCAGTAAAGTGACAGGATATAAAATCAATGCACAGAAATCAGTTGCATTTCTCTATACCAACAACAAGACAGAAGAAAGAAATTAAGGAGATAGTTTCTTCTTTTATCTATCTATCTATTTATTTATTTGACAGAGAGAAACACAGTGAGAGAGGGAATACAAGCAGGGGGAGTGGGAGAGGGAGAAGCACCCTTCCCATTGAGCAGGGAGCCCAATATGGGGCTTGATCCCAGGACACTGGGATCATGACCTGAGCCAAATGCAGAGGCTTAACCCACTGAGCCACCCAGGCGCCACAGGAGATGGATTCTTCTTGATTAAGCTTTGGTAGTTTGTATGATTTCAGAGAATTTGTTCATTTCATCTAGTTGACAAAATTTTTGTACATGAAACTATTCAAACTATGTATTTCGTGTCCTTTAAACATTTATAATGTCTCTAATGATGTACCTTCTTTCTCTACAGATATTTGCATTTTCAGTCACTTAGTGACTTAAATATTTTATTTTCTTGACCAGTTTGGTTAAAAGCTTATAAATTTTATTGGTCTTTTCAAGGAACAAGGTTTTTCATTTGATTTATTTTTGTTATTTTTCTATCAATTTAATTGATTTCTGCTCTTAATTTATAAATTTATTTTTGTTTGCTTTGGGTTCAATTTGTTCATTTTATAGTGTCAATGTAGAAACATTGAGCATTAATTCAATCCTTTTTTAAATTTAAATTGAATTGGCCAACACATAGTACATCATTGGTTTCAGAGGTAGAGTTTAGTTATTCATCAGTTGCGTATAACACCCGGTGCTCATCACATCACTCCTTTTTCTTTTTTAATAAACATTAATGATATAACTTTCTCTATAAGGACCATTTTAGCTATATCCCACACATTTAAATATTTGTATTTTCATTTTCATTGTATTTAAAATATATTATTCTTCACTTGTTACTGTCGCTTTGATCCATGGATATTTAGCAGGCTTTTTTTTTTTTTTTAAAGATTTTATTTTTAACTAATCTCTACACCCAACGTGAGGCTTGAACTTAAAACCCCAAGAATAAGAGTTGCATACCACCAACTGAGCAAGCCAGGGACTCCTAGAAGGATGGTTTTTAATTGCTAAATACATAAAAATTAATGGATATCTTTGTCTTACTGATTTCAAGTTAAATTCTGTTATGTTTTATGTTTTGCATTAATTTCATTATTTTAACTATTACCCAGAATAGGGTGTATTTTAGTGAACATTCAGTGTGCACATAAAAATACTGTATATTTTGCTGCTGCTTAATGGAATATTCTATAAATATCATTATATTAGTTAATAGTATTTCTCAGGTCTTCTCTACTCTTACTAATGTCCCCTCAACTTGTTTTATCAATTACTAAAAAGGAGTACTACAGTCTTATTCTATAACTGTGAATTTGTATATATCTCTTCTCCATTCTATCAGTTTTTTGAAGCTCCATTGTTTTACATATTTAGTATTATTTCATTTTCTTGATGAATTGAACCCTGTATAATTTTTCAATGTCTCTCTTTATCACCGGTAATATTTCTTTTTTTATTATTTTATTTTTTCAGTGTTCCAAGATTCATTTTTTATGCACCACCCCCAGTGCTCCATGCAATATGTGCCTTCCTTAATACACATCACAAGGCTCACCCATCCCCCACTCCCCCTCCTTTCCAGAACTCTCAATTTGTTTCTCAGAGTCTACAGTCTCTCATGGTTCATCTGTCCCTCCAATTTCCCCCAGTTCACTTTTCCTTTCCTTCTACTAATGTCTTCCATATTATTCCTTGTGCTCCACAAGTAAATGAAACCATATAATTAATTTTCACAGTTTGACTTATTTCATTCAGCATAATCTCCTTCAGATCCATCCATGTTGATACAAAAGTTGGGTATTCGTCCTTTCTGATGGAGGTATAATATTCTGTTGTATATATGAGCCATATCTTCTTTATCCATTTGTCTGTTGAAGGGCATTCTGGCTCTTTCCACAGTTTGGTGATTGTGGCAATTGCTGCTATGAACACTGGAGTACCTGTGGCCCCTCTTTTCCCTGCATCTGTATGCCCACTCTTGTCACTGTTGTTCAACATAGTACTAAAAGTCCTAGCAACAGCAATCAGACAACAAAGAGAAATAAAAGGTATTCAAATTGGCAAAAAAGAAGTCAAGCTCTCTCTCTTCACAGATGACATGATACTTTATATGGAAACCCCTAAAGACTCCAGCCCAAACTACTAGAACTCATACAGCAATGCAGTAATGTGGCAGGATACAAAGTCAATGTACAGAAATCAGTGGCTTTCTTATACACTAAAAATGAAAATACAGAAAGGGAAATTAGAGAATCTATTCCATTTACTATAGCACCAAGAACCATAAGATACCTGGGAAGAAACCTAACCAAAGAGGTAAAGGGTCTGTACTCGAGGAACTACAGAACACTCATGAAAGAAATTGAAGAAGACAGAAAAAGATGGAAAAGCATTCCATGCTCATGGATCAGAAGGATAAACATTGTTAAAACGTCTTATACTGCCTAGAGCAATCTACACTTTCAATGCCATTCTGACCAAAATTCCACCAGCATTTTCCAAAAATCTGGAACAAACAATCCTAAATTTTTTATAGAACCAGAAAAGACCCCAAATTGCTAAAGAAATTTTGAAAAAGAGAAACAAAACTGGGGGTATCATGTTGCCTAATTTCAAGTTTTACTACAGAGCTGTGATCACCAAGATAGCGTGGTAGAAAAACAGACACATAGACGAGTGGAAAAGAGTAGAGAGTTCAGATATGGACCTACAATTCTATGGTCAACTAATCTTCAACAAAGCAGGAAAAAAATATTCAATGGAAAAGAGACAATCTTTTTAATAAATGGTGTTGGGAAAATTGGACAACTATGTATGCAAGAACAAAACCTGACCATTCTCTTACACCATACACAAAGATAGACTCAAAATGGATAAAATACCTCAACAAGAGGAAGGAATCTATCAAAATCCTAGTGGAGAAGGCTGTAACCTCTTTGACATCGGCCACAGCAACTTCTTTCAAGATATGTCTCCAAAGACAAGTGAAACAAAAGCAAAAATGAACTTTTGGGACCTCATCTAGATCAAAAGCTTCTGCACAGCAAAGGAAACATTCAACAAAACAAAGAGGCAACCCATGGAACGGGAAAAGATATTCACAACTGACACTACAGACAAAAGGCTGATATCCAAGATATATAAAGAGTTCCTCAAACTCAATACCCCAAAACCAGATACTCATGTCAAAAATGGGCAGGAGACATGAACAGACACTTCTCCAAAGAAGACATACAAATGGCTAACAGACACATGAAAAAAATTGTTCATCATCATTAGCCATCAGGGACATTCAAATCAAAACCACATTGAGATACCACCTTACTCCAGTTAGAATGGCCAAAATTAACAAGATAGTAAACAAGTGTTGGAGAGGATGCAGAGAAAGGGGAATCCTCTTACACTGTTGGTGGGAATGCAAGTTGGTGCAGCCACTTTGGAGAACAGTGTGGAGATTCCTTAAGAAATTCAAAATAGAGATTCCCTATGTCCCTGCAATTGCACTACTGGGTATTTACCCCAAAGATACAGATGTAGTGAAAAGAAGGGCCATCTGTTCCCCAATGTTCATAGCAGCAATGGCCACAGTCATCAAACTGTGGAAAGAACCATGATGCCCTTCAACAGACAAATGGATAAGGAAGATGTGGTCCATATATCTATGGAGTATTATGCCTCCATCAGAAAGGATGAATACCCAACTTTTGTATCAATATGGATGGGACTGGAGGAGATTATGCTGAGTGATATAAGTCAAGTAGAAAGAGTCAATTATCATATGGTTTCACTTACTTGTGGAGCATAAGGAATAACACAGAGGACATTGGGAGATGGAGAGGAGAAATGAGTTGGGGGAAATCGGAGGGGGAGACAAAGCATGAGAGACTGTGGTCTTTGAGAAACAAACTGAGGGTTTTGGAGGGGAGGGGGGTTAGGGGGTTGGGTGAGCCTGGTGGTGGGTATTATGGAGGGCACGTATTGCATGGAGCATTGGGTGTGATGCATAAACAATGAATTTTAGAATACTGCAAAGAAATAAAATAAAATAAAATGAAAAAAAATTCGGGTGTAGAATTGAGTGATCCATCACTTACATGCAACATCTGGCGCTCATCACAAGTGCCTCCTTAATACCCATTACCCCTTTAACCCATCCCCCACCCACGCACCTCCCTTTCAGCAAACCTCAGTTTGTTCTCTATAGATAAGAGTCTGTTTTATGATTTTCCTGTCTCTTCTCCCACCCCATCTTCATCTGTTTTGTTTCTTAATTCCACATATGACTGAAATCATATGATATTTGTCTTATCTCTGAGTGACTTATTTCACTTAGCATTAATACTCTCTAGCTCCATCCACGTCATTGCAAATGGAAAGATTTCATCCTTTTTGTGGCCTTTTTGTGGGGGTATATATATATATACCACTTCTTTATCCATTCCTCAGTTGATGGACTCTTTCCATAATTTGTATATTATTGATAATGTTGCTATAAACATTGGGGTGCATGTATCCCTTTGTATCAGTATTTTTGTATCCTTTGGGTAAATACCTAGTAGTGCAGTTGCTGGATTGTTTCTTGCACATAAACAAAAATTTGTTAAAAATGGATGAAAGACCTAAATGTGAGACAAGAAGCCAACAAAATCCTAGAGGAGAACATAGGCAGCAACCTCTTTGACCTCAAGTGTAGCAACTTCTTACTAGATATATCCCCTTGGGCAAAGGAAACAAAAGCAAAAATGAACTATTGGGACTTCATCAAAAGAGAAATCTTCTGCACAAAGGTTGCACAAAGGCAACCTTTGGAATGGGAAAAGATATTTGGAAGTAACACTTCTTATAAAGGGTTAGTCTCCAAAATATATAAAGAACTTATACAACTCAACACACAGAAAATAAATAAACAAGGGGCATGTGGGTGGTTCAGTGAGTTGAAGATCCAACCCTTGATCTTACCTTAGGTCTTGTTCTCAGGGTTGTGGGTCCAAGCCCCAGTTAAAAACTGGGCAGAAGTCATGAATAGACATTTTTCCAGAGACATGCAGAGAGCCAACACAAATAAAAAGATGCTCAAAAAAATCACTGATCATCAGGGTAATACAAATTAAAACCACAGTGAGATATCACCTCACACCTGTCAGAATGGCTAAATTTAACAACACAGGAAACAACGGATGTTGGTGAAGATGTTGAGAAGGGGGAACTCTCTTACACTGTTGGTGGGGATATAAACCGGAAAAGCAGCAAGATTTTTGATATGCAGGCTCTAGGCAATTGTCTTAGCTCAGTCACACCAGCTTCAACAAAGAAACATGCTGTCAAATATCTGCCACAATAAAATTATAAACTATTATATCTAATTTAGAGGAAATTTACAGAGTAAAAAAGCACAAATTCTAAATACTTAATTTTAAAAAGATGTTCTATTTTTCATAAAGAATTCAGTTCTGTGTGATATTAAAATCTTCCTCCATTGAAATAAATATCCACTGAAGTTGACTTTCATCACACAGCACTCAGAAACTACCCTAGACTTTGCCTTCTAGCAAAATTGTAAAGCCAGGGCTAATTTATGTAACTTCAGATCCCTTGTATTTTGCAGAGTTTGAAAAGAACAAGTTTAAAATTTCCCTTAAGAACTATTATGTATTTATTATTCTCCTCAAGGCACCTATAACCTCTTTGTTTCTCAGACTGTAAATAAAGGGATTTAACAGGGGAATTATTATTGCATAAAATACAGAATATATTTTATCTTGATTTTCAGCTAGTCGAGACCCAGGACGCACATACATGGAGAAGAGAGTGCCATAGAACAAAGAGACAGAGAGCAGGTGGGCACTGCATGTGGAGAAAGCTTTGCTCCTGCCCTTTTCAGACTTCTTTTGCAGAATTGTGAGGAGGACATAGGAGTAAGAGATGATAATTGTCATAAAAGTGATAGATTGTATAAAGACTGAAAATATAAAAATCAGGAGCATATTAACTTTAGGGTCAGTACAGGAAATCTTAAACAGTTGTAAAATTTCACAGTAGAAATAATGTATTACATTGGACTTGCAGAAAGTTAATCTAAATAATAAACTAACATGCATCATAGGATGAAAAAACCCAATAATATATGAAACACTTAATAATTGAATGCAGAAGATATTGGACATCACCACTGGGTAAAGCAAAGGTTTGCATATGGCTACATAGCGGTCATAGGCCATCACTACCAGAAGGAAACATTCTGTGTTGGCACTGGAAGCAAAAATATAAAATTGGGTGATGCATTCAACCAGGGATATCATATGATTGTTAGATAAAAAATTCATTAGCATCCTGGGAGTCACAGAGGATGAGGAACAAGCATCTGCAAAGGCCAAACTGCCAAGGAGTAAGTACATAGGGGTATGAAGGTGGGGGTCCTTCCAAATGAGAAAAATTAGTCCAAGGTTGCCCAACATGGTAGTGAAGTAGATGACCAAGAACATCAGGAACAGGGGGACTTGAAGCCCTGGAAGATTTGTAAGTCCTGTGAGAACAAACTCAGTCACCTGTGTTTTGTTTCCATCAGATTCACTGAAGCTGATCACTGAAATGAAAGAATAAGTAAAGAACACAGTCATAAAATACCATGAAAATAGTCACATTTTATTTGAAAATAAATTTATCTTCCCTATTCATGTATCCCTTTTAATCAGAACATATACTTTTACATTTGAGTATTCTTTACAAACAATATGTATTTTGACAACTGTCCCTAAAAATTAGGGGGAACATATAATGGTATATATATGGAATTCATTACTGTATAAGAGAAGTGGGCTTATTTTATTTTATTTGGAAAAAAAATGATTGTAATTTAATAATCATCCTCTAATTTTAAAATCTTCAAAAATAGAAATAGAATTTTTTAAAGTATGCTAGATGCATCTGGGTGGCTCAGTTGGTTAAATGTCCAACTCCTGATTTCAGCTCAGGTCATGATTTCAAGGTTGTGAGGTTGAGCTCCCGATGAAGCTCTGTACTGGGCATGGAACCTGCTTAGGATTCTCTCTCCCTCTCTCCCTCAGCACCTCCCCCCAACTCACGGGTGCACCTGAGCTCTCTCTTTCTGTAAAAAGAAGAAAATTGAGAACGAAATATGCTAAAGATTATGAAAACCAATCTCATACATTCTAAATAAAGTAGCATCTCCCTCAAATTAAGAACAGATTGAAATGCTTACTTTGACCATTATTGTATGGTATTTTTTTAGAAACTGCAATACATCTAAGATATGAAAGTAATATAATAAATATATAATGAAATGTCATAATAATTGTAGAAAATAAATTCATTATTTTTCTAACTTATATTATCATACTTAAAGAACATTATGACTTTAATAAGCACCAGATGAAGGATGAATACATATGGAATCACTAGATGTTTTACTTTGCAAGCAAGGAAGAGAAATAAAAGGGAAATATATCAATTATAATAACTGTACACTTTAAAATACATTGAAATATTTTTAAAATATGTGAGACCTATGTGAATTAAATAATAAAAATTTACCAAAGAATATTATACAATTTCTAAAGAAATAGCCAAAATATGTTCTCAGATATGAATACTTAGTATTATAAATATGTCAGTAGAATTCAATTTATTTTTAGTTAGAACCCTAATTGCTTTTTAATGTGATAGCAAAAGCATAAAATTCTTATAAAATAAAGATATTTTGAGACAAGGAAAATATGAACTGTATGAAAGTCAAGTATGCAGTAGTGTTAAAACATAAAGCCATTTAATAGAATGTAATGTGACATGGAAATAGGAAAATATAGTAGTAAAACCAAATAAAGGCTCCAAAGATTGATTCACATGTATTTGTTGGAATTTAATATAGTACATGGATGATTTTTCAATTTACATTTTTATCAGTAAGTGTGAGAATGGCCTTTTCATATTCTGACAACCAGTAGATTTTGCTAATCTGAGGGATGAAAAATAATGTCTTATTTTATTTGCACATCTTGAGTACTGGGAAGTGTGAACATATTTTCCCACATTTATTGAATGTTTTGGCATATTCTTCCATGACCTGCCCTTTCAATTCTGCTTTTATTTTTTCATTGACTTACTTGACATTTCTTACCAATAAATAATATTTCTTTGCATTTGAGAAATACTAATATTTTACCTCCTATATTAATTACAAATATTCTTCCAAAGTCTTATTCATCTTTTACCTTGTGAAAAATTTGATACATACTCTATTTTCATAAATTTAACCATTAGATTAAATATATCCATATTTTATCTTTCTTTATTATGGCTTTCTTATATTAGTCTTTTTTTTTTCATTTTATTTATTTATTTGACTAAGAGAGAGAGAGAAAGAGAGAGAAGAGCACAAGCAGGGGGAACAGCAGGCAGAGGGAGAGGTAGAAGTAGGCTCCCCATTGAGCAAGCAATCCTATGTGGGACTCAATCCCAGGACCCTGGGATCATGACCTGAGTGGAAGGCAGATGCTTAGCCAACTAAGCCACCCAAGCACCCCTATCAAGGATTTTGTAATATATTTAATTATATTTATTTTATGAATTTTCTTAAAAAGTTTAAATTTTTTTAAATTTTTTTACTTTGAAGTCCTTGATCCAATAGCAATTTTAGATTTTATTTTTTATTTTTAAAAAGATTTTATTTATTTATTTATTTTAAAAGATTTTATTTATTTATTTGACAGAGAGAGAGGTCATAAGTAGGCAGACAGCGACAGAGAGGGGAAGCAGGCTCCCCGCTGAGCAGACTTGGGCCTCGATCTCAGAACCCTGAGATCATGACCTGAGCCACAGGCAGAGGCTTAACCCACTGAGCCACCCAGGTGCCCAAGATTTTATTTATTTTTGGACAGAGAGAGAGAGAAGCGGAAGGGGTAGAGGTGGAGAGAGAATCTCAAACTGACTCCATGCTGAGAATGGAGCCTGATGTAAGGCTTGATCTCAGGACCCTGAGATCATGACCTGAACTGAAATCAAGAGTTAGACACTTACCTGAGACACCCAGGTACCACAATCCAGTTTCAATTTAAAACAAGCATAGAAAAGGAAGACATTCTTACTTTTTTCCAAGATAGGCAAATATAGTAATAATATTTATTGAATAAATCATCATTCTCAATTACTAACACTTTGAAAAACAATTTGGCAATATTTTTTAAAAAATAAAAATACACATACTTTTTAACTCAGTGATCCATGACTTCAATCCATTCTATAGCAGTAACATATTTCATAAGGAGAGAAGTCTACTGCAGCATTGTTCATAGTGGCAAAAGACTGGAAATAATATGTAAACCAACAGGATGAAGCAATGGTTGAACAAATCCTGGTATAATCATACTAATCAATATTATGGCAGTCATTTAAAATGTTATTGCTCTACCACTTTTCTCAAAGTAATTTCCATAATTATTAGGAATGTGAGAAAAATAAGATGCAAATAATTTTTTAAATATTATCCCTTTAAACAAACAGGCAACACTCTGTATACCTATGAACACATCCACACATTTGCAAATGTATATTTGCAAATAACCATATGAACAGAAAGACTGTGTGAAATGATAGACCCTAGCTTGTTAATATTTATTTTCTGCTATAGGTGATAGGAAAGTAATAAAACAAAGGAAGAAGAATTAAACAGAAGAATTAAAGAATTAAAATTAAAAGAAGAATTAAACAGAAGAGATCACAAGAAGGGAATGCACTTTGGTCTTAGATTCTTAGATCATCTACAAGAAAAAATCTGCCTGTAATTTGATGTGTAAATTCATTGTTTCCCAGAGTAAAATGAATAACCCAATTTTATATATTTATTTCCTGCTGATTAAAACACAAAAATTTTACCTATTTACCAAAATTGTATTGTTTGCCTTTAAAATAGGTGCATAGGCAAGGTTTTTCTTAATGGTTCAACATTAGGGAGAAGAATGAGTTATTTTCCATCTTCTCTGAGAATAGAACAAGAAAAATTTATTTTTAAAAATTTATCTTTGGGACTCCTGGGTGATTCAGTCATTAAGTGTCTGCCTTCGGCTCAGGTCATGATCCCAGGGTCCTGGGATAGAGTTCCACATTGGACTTCCTGCTCCGTGGGAACTCTGCTTCTCCCTTTCCTACTCCCCCTGCTTGTGTTCCCTCTCTTGCTGTGTCTCTCTCTGTCAAAAAAATAAATAAAATCTTTTTTAAAAAATTATCTTTTAAAGTATATACCCCTGAGAAGCTGTGGAAGCATAATACAAGCAGCACAGAGACTGACTGAAATGTCTCCTCTAAAAATTGGCCTTAATGGACACTGATGGCAAGTCATTTAATTTCCAAGGGGGAGGTTTTGCTCTGAATGAGCCTACTCTGATTCCTTGACAACTTTAAACCCATACTTGATACACCCTATTTTCCTAATTAGTCAAGGGCTAATAAGAACTTGGATTTTTCTCTATATCTATCTATCTACCTACCTATCTCTATATTATATATGTTTATATGTGTGTATAAGTATATATATATATTTTTTTAGATAGATGATAGATAGATGTAGATATACACTGTGTGTGAGTGTGTGTGTGTGTGTCCCTATGAACACACACACACACATAGATATATACACACATATACCCATTTGGAATTAAGAGGCTGAAGAATATTATCAGTGGTGACTTTAGTTATTTTTTCACAATTCCATTAACAAATTAAGGAAGTTTAAGCAATATAACTTAATTGTCCTTAGCCTGACAAAGAAATTTGTCCATAATATGAAATAATCTTTGAAACTTTTCAGTTATCATTATTTTTTCATTTGTCTCATTTTTCTCTTATCTTGTTACTATTAAAAAGAAATATTATATGTTTCTCTTCAACAATCAAACATTTAGTACTCATGACAAGCATCCAGAATGTCTATACCAAAGAGAAACAGAAAATCTCATAGGGTTGCCAGGATTTTCATTTCTGACCTGGATATTTCACTATCAAACAAGCAGATTGAAAAACTACAAATAATGGAAATTAGATCCTAGTGCCCTCGCTCAGTTTCTTTATGTCTTTTGGAGAGTGAGAAATGATGGGTATCTTTAATGAAAGATGGTGGGTTTCCAAAGGAAAAAAAAAAATGTAAATTTCCCTCTACCATACTTTACATTTTTGGGGCCAGTCATCTTTATGAATTACCAAACTGATGAAGCTGCTGGCTGTTTTCATGTCCACAGCTGTACTTCATCTTGGAAACTTCAAATGAAGAAAAGTGGAAGGTGCAGAATGAAGCAGTGATTACTTGGCAAAGATTTTCCTTGGAAACCTCAACATGGGGACATGTTTATTTGTACTCTTTTTCAAATCTATTCATGAAAAAGAAAAAAAAAAAAAAACTTTGGAATTCCCTCAGTGAAAGCTACCAATGGATTCCCTGTAGGACTGAGGTGAAGCTGTTCTACTGGGCATTGTGAGCTAATCAGGGAATAACCCAGACACAACAAGTGTGACAATTAGAAGCACACTTTGTGTCAATAGAGTGCCCTGCAAGGGCGACTTGACAAACTGCCCCTGAGCAGTTTTTAGGTCATATGAATTTCCTTTCTCTCATTTCTCTTGATGTTGTCACATTCCAACCACCTGATAGTTTCTTTCAGTGTCTCTAAGACTCATGAAACTCAGAATATACAGATCCAAATTCAGTCTTTTCCAACACTATCACTATCATCCTGCCTTCCCATTTTCAGTTAATGGCATCATCGTTATCCCATTTTTAAAGAAAGAAACCTGATATTCATCCCTTGACACTGAACTCCCCTTGAAACCCTGTCAAAACCATTATCAAACCCATGACTTTTATCTCCTTAATATCTGTTGTAACCATCCACTTCTCTCAAAAGTCTATCATCCATCTAGAGTACTGACATAACACTTTAATAATCTATGTGCACTTTCTAGTATTTTCTCTTACCACTGTCTGCATTTGGGCCAATGTCACCTTTATAAAATACCAAACCACTGAGATCAACACCATTCTCACACCCATGGATGCAACTGCATTTAAACCTTTAAATATAACTTATGATCACTCTTAGAATAAAGATCAAAATCTTTAAGCCTGTATATCCCTTCCCTCATCCTAAAACTTATCCTATTATCCTCTATACAAAAGTTCAGTCCGATATAGCTAATATATTCATTTAGGTGAATGACTATGATATTTCAGAATTGATCTAAAGAGCTGAAATTAAAAATCAAAATTACAGTAAATTAAAAAGTTAAAATATCAATGGCTATCAGACACATGAAAAAATGTTCCTCATCACTAGCCATCAGGGAGATTCAAATTAAAACCACATTGAGATACCACCTACTCCAGTTAGAATGGCCAAAATTAGCAAGGAAACAACATGTGTTGAAGAGGATGTGGAGAAAGGGGAACCCTCTTCCACTGTTGGTAGGAATGCAAGTTGGTGCAGCCACTTTGGAGAACAGTGTGGAGATTCCTCAAGAAATTAAAAATAGAGCTGCCCTATGACCCTGCAATTGCACTACTGGGTATTTACCCCCAAAATACAGATGTAGTGAAAAGAAGGGCCATCTGTACCCCAATGTTTATAGCATCAATGTGGAAAGAACCAAGATGTGGAAAGAACCACGTGGTTCTTTCCACATCGCCAAACTGTGGAAAGAACGAAGATGCCCTTCAATGGACAAATGGATAAGGAAGATGTGGTCCATATACACTATGGAGTATTATGCCTCCATCAGAAAAGATGAATACCCAACTTTGGTAGCAACATGGACGGGAGTGGAAGAGATTATGCTGAGTGAAATAAGTCAAGCAGAGAGAGTCAATTATCATATGGTTTCACTTATTTGTGAAGCATAACAATTAACATGGAGGACATGGGGAGATGGAGAGGAGAAGGGAGTTGAGGGAAATTGGAAGGGGAGGTGAACCATGAGAGACTATGGACTCTGAAAAACAATCCGAGGGTTTTGGAGGGGTGGGAGGTGGGAGGTTGGGGGAGCCTGGTGGTGTGTATTAAGGAGGGCACGTATTGCATAGAGCACTGAGTGTCATGCAAAAACAATGAATACTGTTACGCTGAAAAGAAATAATTTTTTAAAAAAGTTAAAATATCATGACTTCTGTATGCAGTGTTGATGAAAAAATTCAGAGCTTGTCTGTTTTTCCAATCTTAGTGTAAGTGTAATTTTATTTTACAGATTTTCTGTATTGTAAAATAGAGGAAAAATATTGTGGCATCTGGGTGGCTCAGTCAGTTAAGCATTTGACTATTGATTTTGGTTCAGGTCATAATCTCAGGGCCCAGAGATTGAGCCCTGCTTTGGACTTGCATGGAGCATGGAGCCTGCTTCAGATTCTCTCTCTCATCTCCCCCTCCCTTCTCCAGTTCTCTCTCTTTCTCCCTCTTGAAGAAGAAGAAGAAGAAGAAGAAGAAGAAGAAGAAGAAGAAGAAGAAGAAGAAGAAAGTCCTCCTTAAATAGTGGCTGAATTGCCAGCATCTCTCCATCCCATTAGAACTCTACCTGACATGCTGCATCTGTGAGAGGAGTACACACACACTTTTGTGATAAGGCTGACAGGGCTCAAGAACCCAGTAGAAGTCTGACAGTGCCCACTGGCTGGCACTACATTTTCTGCAGTAATGTGAACAGGTCATAATATCTTCAAACAGGTCATAAGATAATGAAAAACAATAGTTATAAACTTGTCCTTCCACTGTCTTGGACATAGTAAAGCATACCAAAAAAAAATCTGATCTAGGTATGAGATAGTAAAATCCAGAGTTTCTGGCAGATAATAGGATTTATGGCTCAGCTGTCTTGAGCTGCAAAGGCTTCCTGTGAGAAATACCTGTTATGTAGTAACCATGAGATTCACCCAGTGAAAAGGGAAATTATGCTGTCTATGGGTAGTTTTTTGGATTATGCAAATTTAACACCAAGGGCTTTATAGTTCCTTGTTAGAGCAGTAACACTTAAACATTGCATTATATTTTACTCTTGGCCACAGAGGCTCTCTTACCAGTTCAGCCGACAGCTTCATTCCCCCACCCTCCTTCATAATAACCTAATTCTCTCTTACTCAACCAGTGTCAGGGCCTTCATTCCAACTTCAGACTTTCAGTGTGGTTGACTTGTATTACCATTTTATACAACACAAATCTTGGACCTGATGACTGCACCAGACTCCTGAATTCAGTTAATTAATGATGTCTTTTCTTCCCAGGTGGTAGTTTGTTGAATATACATAGAGGAAGCCTGGTGTGTTGAAATTAGAATTGAAGTTATAAGGAACTGCCTCTGTTATTTCTGTGTCCTATAGCACTAACACTCTTCATTTGCAAAAAATGAAGATGTTTGACTAGAGGATCCTAACTCCTTTACAAGGCTACTCTTCATTGTACCTGGAATTCTAAGGATTTTTTGCTTTTTGGGATCTAGGACCATTTAGGAATTAGGAAAGTAGAGATGGGAAAAAATATTCATTCTTTCTTGATTTGGCTGTAATTCAGCTCCCCCACCCCTTTTTTAGTGTATCACTGAGAGTGGGAAGGTAGAAATTTATGGGATAGATTTCCCTATGTAAGAAGCAACCTTATTACTAACTACTAGAAGAAATAAATTATCCTTCTGAATAAGTATGTTCCATACACTGAGTTTTTAATCTTTTCTTCAGATCTTGGATCAAGGTCTTGAAGTTTTATTCTTCTCCCTGTAGCCTAGAATACTAATTAATTAATTTTAACATAGTGACATAAATTTACCCCACAATATTTCCATTGGACTGCTATAATTTTGTCTCAGTACAATGAAATATCCTGGTGAAATCAGAAAATCAGTCAGCTATTGATAGGGCAGTTTTTCTTAATGATGGCATTCATAGAAACAAGGTTCCATTAAGTTGGGTGATGGGGTGTGGTGGTAGATTTACATTTATCACCTAATTTTCCTTTATTTCAGATTTCTTAGCATGGCTAAGGCATCATATTTCTTCATTGATAATGTTGTCTAACAGTCCATAGGCATGCCCATATATAAGATCATGCATTCAAATATAGTTCAGCTCTTACCAAGTTACTCTAGTCAAAAATCTTCTGAGTCCTTATTGCAATTTGAATAAAGCCCCAAATCCTCAGCCATTCAAAACTTCTCCAAACTTTTTTTCCAACCTACCTTTTCAAGTCCATCTCCAAAATTTACATGCACCAAACTACAAAAGATATTCAGATATCTTAGGGTAATGAACAATCTCTAATAGATAATTTTTTTTTATTGTACTTGTTTGTTTGAGACACAGGGGGAGGGGCAGAGGGAAAGGGAGAAGCTAAACATGGAGTCTGACACAGGACTCCATCCCAAGACCCTGAGAATGACCTGAACCTACTGCAGACTCAACCAACTGAGCCACCCAGGCACACAATCTAATAGGTAATTTGTGATGAATTCTAACATTCAATAACTTATTGCATACATGTCAAATGTCCATTATCATTTCTCTTATCAGTTTTATTACAAATAGGTAATATTTCCTCTGCTATATGATCACTGATTTACATCATAAGATGACCACTCATTTGGTCCATACAGAAATTTTAGTTCTTTTGAGTAGCTAGCCTTATTAATATCATAGTCTCAGATATTTTTAACTAAACATGGCATTCATAGTGATGATATAAGCCATAGTCACATGGCCTGATCCCATGCATCATTAGGCATGGAATGGATGTATATAGAAATAGAAAAAACAGAAACAATAAAAAAATGATGAGAGGACTATAGATTGAAAGGTCGTGAATTATGTGACTTCTCAAATTCACTGTTGCCAAGGTGGTACCCACATATAACACCAACTGAATACCTAGTCCCACAGACCTACTTTAGGTCCAGTGGAAGCAGTGGTATAGGAGGCACATAGAGTTTAATAGACTATTCTCCAGTATAAACACTAGTTTATAAACAGAATTTTCTGTAAAAATGTATATTAAACAATATAGAAAAACTAAGTATTGCTATCTAAGAATCATACATAGGAAAGAAATATAGCAGAAACAGAAAAGCATCATTCATTTATTTAGACAAATATTATTGTTTTATTTTTCATGAAAATACAAGAATAAAAATAAGGAAGTCAAAAAGCATACAATAGATACCATGCTCTAAGGAAAAAAGCATAAAGACATAGGAAAATATAAGAAAGTTTTTAATTTAATCAGTCTCTCTAAAATGAGATATCATTATTAGAAGACCAATAAGAAGCACTGAAAATTTTCAAGTGGTTTGTAATTACTATAAAATAATTTTGGGAGTGCCTAGGTGGCTCAGTCTATTAAGCCTCTGACTCTTGATCTCAGCTCAGGTATTGATCTCAGGGTCCTGAGTTCAAGCCCCACATTAGGCTCCACACTGGGCTTGGAGCCTACTTTAAAAAAAATAATTTTGTACAAATAGTAATTCTAATAATGATTTTTTCATTGATATTAACTGTCAGAATAAAAGTGGCAATTAATACTTATCAGAAATTTTTAACTATTTGTGAAACTTATTGCTAGGTATTTGTCTATGTGCTTAGACAAATATTTTAATGTTAGCAGGGAGGATACTTATTTAAAAGTACTTTTTTAAGTGGCTGTAATTACCTTAAAATGCTATCAAAACTTTTGTTTTTAAAACTCATGAACTTGATATTATTTAATCACAAATAATTTTTTGTACATAAGTCTTACAAAGCAAGAATAATGCAACTGGAAATGGTTTGGTTTTATGAAAGGCTTTTAAAAGACTACATCTGCTTCAGTTTCCAAAAGTGCTATCATTGGAGGTAGAGTTCTCATGCATTTACTCATTCAATTATTATCTACTGAGATAATGATAGAATAGAAAATGCAACTGAAATATTGCTTATAATAGTAAATGTAACTGAAATAATCAAAATCATACATTCTGACAAACTATCTGGGTATTTAGAAGACTTACTTGCTTAATGTCATCAACCATATTTTTATGACATAATCATATAAAGTTTACACATTTTCCATTTTTTCAATAAAAAATGTATTGAATATTATCAATATGCAAGATGTCCTACTAGGTGTTGTGCTTTTTTAAATAAAAATTGAAAAAATAGTAGGAACATTTTATTTGAGAAAAAAATATTCCTCTCTCATTTTATTAGTCCACCTTAAATTTGTTTCTTCTGCTGCATAAAAAGAAATTTAGCAGAAAATTGCAATAATGTACAGCAAAGAATACATTTTGCCCTACTCTTCATCTGGGCTAGATTCAGGACTCATGAATCTGAAAAAAAGCATTATAGTAGAACAAGAGAACTGTGAACATACAGGCACCACTGTGGGGAAGGCATAGCTTCAGCCTTTTTCATAATTCTTTTTCAGTATGGCAAAGAAGACATGGATGCAAGAGACTTAATTGTTCAGAGGAATGAAGCTTGAATAGAGACAGAAAATGAAAAGAATCAGTGCATTAATAGATTCATCTTTTTGGAAATTTTATATGACAACAAGATTTCAAAGTAGAACTGATGTCTTATGTTGGATCCATAGACAGTTCACATAAGTGGAAATTCCATATGAACAATGAGAGGCAGAAAGTAAAAAAAAAAAAAAAAAGGGTGAAATACTCAGCAAATCATTCAGTTTGGAAGAAAGCACAATATAAAATAAAAATGCATACAATATCAATAATAAAGCTAAAATGCAATCAACAAATTCAACTCTAAATATAAAAACTAGAAGAAAAAACAAAATATTATAAGAGGACCAATAGAAAAAAGTTTAAAATATGAGAAATTAATGAATTAGACAAGAGCAAAGTTAGATGTGCTTTTTAAAATCATAATCTAGTTCTTGTAAAACACCTACAAAATAGAAAAATTACTAGTTAACTTTAATTTTTCTAAGTGGGAGAAAAAATAAAATGATAAAAGGGAAATAACCTTTCACACCCAATAAATGTAAAAACCACTATGTGGGTCTTTGTCTAATTCAAGGCAAATATATATCAAAATCTAGATGAAGTGAATAGTTTTATTAAGAAATAAAATCTAGAATTTTGTTCTTAATGACAAACAATAGGAAGTCCACAACAACTAAAACAAACTAAAATTAAAATACTCTGGACTTAAGCAAGTTTGTAGATCTAATTCCATCTATCAGATCACAAAGTTACCTTTATCACAAAGATACTATCAACCAGATCCAAAATATGAAAAATTCTACAGGACAACTAAACCAGTTTCTTCAACAAATGACATTAAAAATTGAGGAAGAGAAAACTGTTGTAGATTAAAAGAAATTTAAAAACCACCAAAACTGGATTCCCTGGAGAATTCTACCAAACTTTCAAAGAAGAAATAACACCTATTCTCCTGAAGCTGTTTCAAAAAATTGAAGCAGAAGGAAAACTTCCAGACTCTTTCTATAAAACCAGCATTACCCTGATCCCCAAACCAGGCAAAGACCCCAACAAAAAGGAGAATTTCAGACCAATATCACTGATGAATATGGATGCTAAGATTCTCAACAAGATCCTAGCAAACAGGATCCAATAGCACATTAAAAAGATTATCCACCATGACAAGGTGGGATTCATTCCTGGGCTACAAGGATGGTTCAACATTCACAAATCAATCAATGTGATAGAACAAATCAATAAGAGAAGAGAGAAGAACCACATGGTCCTCTCAATTGATGCAGAAAAAGCATTTGACAAAAATCCAGCATCCGTTCCTGATTAAAATGCTTCAAAGTATAGGGATAGAGGGAACATTCCTGAACCTCATAAAATCTATCTATGAAAGACCCACAGCAAATATCATCCTCAATGGGAAAAAGCTTGCAGCCTTCCCGTTGAGATCAGGAACACGACAAGCATGCCCATTCTCACCATTCTTGTTCAGCATAGTATTAGAAGTCCTAGCAACAGCAATCAGACAACAAAGAGAAATAAAAGGTATCCAAATTGGCAATGAAGAAGTCAAACTCTCTCTCTTCACAGATGACATGATTCTTTATATGGAAAACCCAAAAGACTCCACTCCCAAACTACTAGAACTCATACAGCAATTCAGTAACGTGGCAGAATACAAAGTCAATGTACAGAAATCAGTGGCTTTCTTATACACTAACAACGAAAATACAGAAAGGGAAATTAGAGAATCAATTCCATTAACTATAACACCAAGAACGATAAGATACCTGGAAAGAAACCTAACCAAAGAGGTAAAGGCTCTGTACTCAAGGAACTACAGAACTCTCATGAAAGAAACTCTCATGAAAGAAAATGAAATCAGAAGAATAAACATTGTTAAAATGTCTATACTGCCTAGAGAAATCTATACTTTTAATGCCATTCTGATCAAAATTCGACTGGTATTCTTCAAAGAGCTGGAGCAAATAATCCAAAAATTTGTATGGAACCAGAAGAGACCCCAAATCGCTAAGGAAATGTTGAAAAACAAAAATAAAACTGGGGGCATCACGTTACCTGATTTCAAACTTTACTACAAAGCTGTGATCACCAAGACAGCATGGTACTTGCATAAAAACAGACACATAGACCAGTGGAACCAAGTAGAGAGCCTAGATATGGACCCTCAACTCTATGGTCAGTTAATCTTCGACAAAACAGGAAAAAATATCCAGTGGAAAAAAAGACAGTCTCTTCAATAAATGGTGCTGGGAAAACTGGGCAGCTATATGTAGAAGAATGAAACTCGACCATTCTCTTACACCGTACACAAAGATAAACTCAAAATGTATAAAAGACCTCAACGTGAGACAGGAATCCATCAGAATCCCAGAGGAGAACATAGGCAGTAATCTCTTCAATATCAGCCACAGCAACTTCTTTCAAGATATGTCTCCAAAGGCAAAGGAAACAAAAGTGAAAATAAACTTTTGGGACTTCATCAAAATCAAAAGCTTCTGCACAGCAAAGGAAATAGTCAACAAAACAAAGAGGCAACCCACGGAATGGGAGAAGATAATTGCAAATGACAGTACAGACAAAAGGTTGATATCCAGGATCTATAGAGAACCCCTCAATCTCAACACATACAAAACAGACAAACATATCAAAAAATGGGCAGAAGATATGAACAGGCACTTCTCCAATGAAGACATACAAATGGCTATCAGACACATCAAAAAATGTTCCTCATCACTAGCCATCAGGGAGATTCAAATTAAAACCACATTGAAATATCACCTTACTCCAGTTAGAATGGCCAAAATTAGCAAGACAGGAAACAACATGTGTTGGAGGGGATGTGGAGAAAGGGGAACCCTCTTCCACTGTTGGTGGGAATGCAAGTTGGTGCAGCCACTTTGGAGAACAGTGTGGAGATTCCTCAAGAAATTAAAAATAGATCTTCCCTATGACCCTGCAATTGCACTACTGGATATTTACCCCAAAGATACAGATGTAGTGAAAAGAAGGGCCATCTGTACCCCAATGTTTATAGCAGCAATGGCCATGGTCGCCAAACTGAGGAAAGAACCAAGATGCCCTTCAAAGGACGAATGGATAAGGAAGATGTGGTCCATATACACTATGGAGTATTATGCCTCCATCAGAAAGGATGAATACCCAACTTTTGTAGCAACATGGACGGGAGTGGAAAAGATTATGCTGAGTGAAATAAGTCAAGCAGAGAGAGTCAATTATCATATGGTTTCACTTATTTGTGGAGCCTAACAAATAGCATGGAGGACAAGGGGAGTTAGAGAGGAGAAGGGAGTTGGGGGAAATTGGAAGGAGAGGTGAACCATGAGAGACTATGGACTCTGAAGAACAATCTGAGGGGTTTGAAGCAGCAGGGGGTGGGAGGTTGGGGGAACCAGGTGGTGGGTATTGGAGAGGTCACGGATTGCATGGAGCACTGGGTGTGGTGCAAAAACAAGGAATACTGTTATGCTGAAAAAAAAATTAAATTAAAAAAAAAACCAATTACATACTATACAGTGGTTAACTGAACAAATTGAAAGAAAGAAAGAAAGAAAGAAAGAAAGAAAGAAAGAAAGAAAGACATGATACATAATTTTAAAAAATCATCAAAATGCACTGGGTGTACTTTCTTTAAATCCTGATTCAAACAAAGAAACAACAAAATTTTTGAGACACATTGGGAATATTGAACACAGATTAATATTAAATAATGTTAAGCAATTAATTTTGTTATGTATCATAACTGTACTGTGGTTATGTTAAAACACAGTCTTTTTACTTAACATTACGTGTACTAAAAGGTTAACAATTTTTTAATAATAGTTTGTGGATTTAACAATTCTGTCATGAAATATTGCAGAAATTAGAAACATTATGTAGGGCCATACACTCAAACTAAAAAAAAAAAAAATGTTGAGATGCATATATGGAAATAAATTTTTCTCAAAATAATAAGAATTTAAGAGATTGTAAGAGGATATAACAGTAAATTATCAGAATAGGGCTCTAACCAACAGTAAAGAAAATATAATAGCAAAAATCAATCCTAAATTATGAAATAAAAATATCCTGTATTATTGTTAACCACCAAGAGAGTAAAATTAATCAGAATTTTCTGCAGTCAATAGTATTTTTCGAAAGAACGCATTCAGTTGTCTAACTTTTTTAAAAAATCATTTGCCAGTGAAAACCTTTAGGAATAAAACTGTAGACCTATAAAAATGAATTGAATATTTTCATTTATATTCATAAGTCAAATAATAAATTTATGTTGCTTACTATGTCCTCTTAGATAAGTGTTTTGATGTTCATTGGAATTATAGGGAAAAAAATCTAAATATAACTTTTAAAATACTTCAAAAAGAGGACCATTTTCACTCCTGCTTCAACAACTAGAATTTAATTTTTATTTTCTATGAATCCTCCTTTCCTAACCACAGTGATTAAACAAACAGACTGCTCAAGGAACATAATTAAGTCTTCCCAAAAAATGAAAAAGGAATCTATATCAATCCTATTATACTGAAATAAATTAGTCTATGTACTAATATAGTCCTGTCACTGAATTAGAAGTAAATTGGTGGCTGAGATCATAAGAGCCTAGTCTCAGCTTTGAGACCACTACCTCAATTTTTCCCCTACATCAGTATATACTTAACCAGTTTCTCATCCTTGCTCTCTGTTTTGCCTTCTATCTATTGTAAGGATAGCAACACAATCCCTATGCAAATGTTTACCAGGCTTAGTATTGCAAACAAAATAATCATATAAATAGAGTACAGGATATCTATAATATTTGAGAAAGATTTATCTTGAAATATTTCTAAATCTGAAAATTCCTTAATACCATTGTATTATAATGTTCTGTATGAAAGTTAGTATGTGTACTTCTAGATATGGGAAGTTTTAAATTTTGATGCTCCACTATTTAATTCAAACCAACTTCCTTTTTTTTTTTAATTGTTGTTACTAAGATGCACCAATTTTTAAATATTTTTTTATTTAAATTCAATAAATTAACATTAAATATTAGTTTCAGAGGTTGAAGTCAGTGATTCACCAGTCTTATATAATACTCAGTGCTCATTACATCACTTGCCCTCCTTAATGTTCCATCACCAGTTACCCCACTTCTCCACCTCCCTCACCTCCAGCAACGCTCAGTTTGTTTCCTATGATTAAGAGTCTCTTATAGTTTGTTTTCCTCTTTGATTTTGTCTTGTTTTGTTTTTCCTTTTTCCCTATGATCCTCTGTTTTGTTTCTTAAATTCCACATATGAGAGAGATCATATGGTAATTGTTTTTCTCTGACTGACTTATTTCGCTTAACATAATACCTTCTGGTTCCATCCACATCATTGCAAATGTCAAGATTTCAATATTTTGATGGCTGAGTAGTATTCCATTGTATATACATATACCACATCTTCTCTCTCCATTCATCTGTTGATGGACATCTAGAAGATGCACCGATTTTTTAAACCTTGTTTTTCTTAATTTTCCTCATTTTTATTTCAGAAACTTTTTTTGCCAAAAATCTAAGTTTTTTTTTTTTTATTTTATCATGTTGTGGTAAGCCATCACAGAGTCTTATTAACATGTAGATCTAGTTCAGTGAGCAAGGATCAGTCATGAACTAAATGATTCCCAATTACATAACAGCCTGTTACTGTCAGTTATTGAATGGAATTTGAAGGAGTCCCTTAAAGATATCAAATTTTCAGGCTAAATGTTCCCATAAAAAATTACAATATTTTTAAATAAATCAGCTATTGGTAATATGAGTCATAACTGGACCATCATCCAAGTAAACATTGTGTTAACCTGAGTTCCTTCACCCAGTGCTCAATAACTACACCTACGACTAGCTCTTTAGTAAAAGGGCAAGACCATGGCTAATCTGCAAGACTTAACTTATTTATGCAAAGAGTGAAAAGAGAAACAATTTGAAATTTCCTTTGGGAACTGTTAACTTCTTCATAGCTCTTCTGAAGTCACCTATAACCTCTTAATTTCTCACATGAATCAGGCTATGTAGAAAGCCAATTGTATATGAAATATTTATCAGTTGAGTGCAGAGTCTTTTGGACATTATCACTGGATAAAGCAAGGAGTTACATATGGCTACATAGTGGCCATAGGCCATGATTACCAGAAGGAAACATTCTGTAGTTGCATGGAACCAAAAAAATAAATTTGGGTGATGCACTCAGGTAGGGATATCATTGCATCTTGTCTAAGAAATCGGCCTACATCCTGGGTGTTACAAAGGTTGAAGTGCAGCATCTACAAAGTCTGAAACCACCAAGAGAGAAGCGCATAGGCATGTGAAGACGGGAATCAGTCTGAGGCTGCACTCCATAGTGATGAGGTAGATGACCCAGAACATGAGGGAAATGGAGGAACTGCAGCCATGATTGCTCTGTAAGTCCTCTGAGGACAAACTCAGTTACTAGAGTCTTGTTTCCTTCTGACATATCCACACTTGATCACTGTAATGAGAAAATATGTATCAAAGAAATTTACTAAAGATAACACAAAATAATGACATTTTGTTTGCAAATTACATTGTACCTTAGTGTTGTTTTCTACTTAATTAGTAATTTTTTTATTTTTTATTTTTATTATGTTATGTTAGTCACCATACTGTACATCATTAGTTTTTGATGTAGTGTTCCATGATTAATTGTTTGTGCAAAACACCCAGTGCTCCATGCAATCAGTGCCCTCCTTAATATGCATCACCAGATTCACCCATCCCTCTATCCCCCTCCCTTCTGAAACCCTTTGTTTGTTTCCTGGAGTCCATAGTCTCTCAAATTTAACTTTCAGCCTATAGTAAGATGGTTTAAAAATTCTTTGTTTAGGTATCTAACCCCAAAATTGAAAAAACGTGAAATAAATGCAAATTTTGAGGCAATATTAAAATTATGTGGAAGAATATCACAAGTAGAAGAGATGCAAATGTAAAACTCTTGTATGTGGAAGAAAAATAGACTAATAACTTTTACATAGGTATGACCATGTAATAATTTTTATTACATAGATTCATAAACAAAGGGAAAGGACAAAAACATATTTGAAATATATTCTGCATATATAGGGTTAATACTTATAAAACACACACATACACATACACAACCTCCTACAACTAGGTAAAAACAAGTTAACCCAATGGAACAAATGGGAAAAAAATACGAAGAGACATGTTTATGGGAGAGTAAGTTGACTTGACCAATAAATATATGAAACAATGTTCATCCTCCATATTCATTAGGGATATTTTTAAATTGATACATCATTTTCAGTTGTCAGATAAACAATAAACCAAAATGAGAGATAATATCTACTGATAACAGGAAAGTGAGAAAAGAAGCATTTTCTACTGTAGCTGGTAAAAATACAAATTCTAACAGCCTTTTGAATCTGACATTATCTGTCAAGATTAGAAGTTTATATAAACTTTGATCACCAATCATTTTTATTAATTAATTAATTTTATTATGCTCAGTTAGCCATCATACAGTACATTAGTTTTTGATGTAGTGTTCAATGATTCATTGGTTGTGTGTAACACCCAGTGCTCATCACAACATGTGCCTTCCTTAATACTCATCACCTTGTTACCCCTTGCCCCTCCCCTCTGTAACCCTGTTTGGTTCCCAGTCTCTCATGGTTTGTCTCCCTCTCTGATTTCTTCCCATTCAGTTTTCCCTCCCTTCCCCTATGGTCCTCCACACTATTTCTTACATTCCACATATGAGTGAAATCATATGGTAATTGCCCTTCTCTGCCTGGCTTATTTCATTCAGCATAATCCCCTCCAGTTCCATCCATATTGATACAAGTGGTAAGTATTCAACCTTCCTGATGGCTGAGGAATATTCCTTTGTATATATGAATCACATCTGTATCCATTCATATGTTGAAGGTCATCTCGCCTCCTTCCACAGTTTGGCTATTGTGGACATTGCTACTATAAACATTGGGGTGCAGGTGCCCCTTCTTTCCACTATGTCTGTATCTTTGGGGTAAATACCCAGTAGTGAAATTGCTGGGTGGTAGGGTACTTCTATTTTTAACATCTTGATGAACCGCCACACTGTTTTTCAGAGTGGCTGCACAGCTTGATTTCCCACCAATAGTGTAGGAGGGTTCCCCTTTCTCCCCATCCTTGCCAACATCTGTCATTAAATGACTTGTTAATTTTGGCCATTCTAACTGGTGTAAGGTGGTATCTCACTGTGAGGTTTTTTTTATTAACATATATTTTATTATTAGCCCCAGGGGTACAGGTCTGTAATACATCAGGCTTACACACTTCACAGCACTCACCATAGCACATACCCTCCCCAATGTCCATAACCCAACCACCCTCTCCCTGCCCCCCACCTCCCAGCAACCCTCAGTTTGTTTGTGAGATTGAGAGTCTCTTATGCTTTGTCTCCCTCTCTATCCCATCTTGTTTCATTTTTTCCTTCCCTACCCCACAAACCCCCCACTCTGACTCTTAAATTGCTCATATCAGGGAGATCATATGATAATTGTCTTTCTCTGATTGACTTCTTTTGCTCAGCGTAATACCCTCTACTTCCATCCATGTTGTTGCAAATGGCAAGATTTCATTTATTTTTATGGCTGCATAGTATTCCATTGTATATATATACCACCTGTTCTTTATCCATTCATCTGTTGATGTATATCTATGTTCTTTCCATAGTTCGGCTATTGTGAACATTGCTGCTATAAACATTCAGGTGCACGTGCCCCTTCGTATCACTACATTTGTACCTTTAGGGTAAATACCCAGTAGTGTGATTGCTGGGTTGTAGTGTAGCTCTATTTTCAACTTTTTTAGGAACCTCCATGCTGTTTCATAGAGTGGCTGCACCAGCTTGCTTTCCCACCAACAGTGTAAGAGAGTTCCCCTTTCTCTACATCCTCGCCAACACCTGTTGTTTCCTGAATGGTTAATTTTAGCCATTCTGACTGGTGTGAGGTGGTATCTCACTGTCTTTTGATTTGAATTTCCCTGATGCCGAGTGATGTGGGACACTTTTTCATGTGTCTGTTGGCCATCTGGGTGTCTTCTTTGCAGAAATGTCTGTTCATGTCCTCTGCCCATTTCTTGATAGGATTATTTGGTTTTTGGGTGTTGAGTTTGATAAGTTCTTTATACATTTCAGATACTATCCTTTTATCTAATATGTTGTTTGCAAATATCTTCTCCCATTTTGTCAGTTGTCTTTTGGTTTTGTTGACCGTTCCCTTTGCTGTGCAAAAGCTTTTGATCTTAATGAAGTCCCCATAGTTCATCTTTTCCTTTGCTTCCCTTGCCTTTGGTGATGTTTCTAGGAAGAAGTTGTTGCAGCTGAGGTCAAAGAGGTCTTGCCTGTGTTCTCTGTAACGTGGATGGATTCCTGTCTCACACTGAGGTCTTTCATCCACTTTGAGTCTGTTTTTGTGTGTGGTGTAAGGCAATGGTCCAGGTTAATTCTTCTGCATGTGGCTGTCCAGTTTTCCCAACACCATTTGTTGAAGAGAGATTGTCTTTTTTCCATTGGACAGTCTTTCCTCCTTTGTCGAAGATTAGTTTACTATGGAGTTGAGGGTCCATTTCTGGGCTCTCTATTCTGTTCCATTGATCTATGTGTATGTTTTTGTGCCAGTACCATACTGTCTTGATGATGACAGCTTTGTAATAGAGGTTGAAGTATGTAATTGTGATGCCACCAACTTTGGCTCTCTTCTTCAACATTTCTTTAGCTATTCGGGGCCTTTTCTTGTTCCATATAAATTTTAGGATTATTTGTTCTATTTCTTTGAAAAAAAAATTGATGATATTTTGATAGGGATTGTGTTACACATGTAGATTGCTTTAGGTAGCATAGATATTTTCACAATATTTTTTCTTCCAATCCATGAACATGGAACATTTTTCCATTTCTTTGTGTCTTCCTCAATTTTTTTCATGAGTACTTTATAGTTTTCTGAGTACAGACTCTTTGCCTCTTTGGTGAGGTTTATTCCTAGGTATACTGTGATTTTGCGTGCAGTTGTAAATGGGACAAAATCCTTAATTTCTGTTTCTTCTGTCTTGTTGTTAGTGTATAGAAATGCAACTGATTTCTGTGCATTGATCTTATATCCTGACACTTTCCTGAATTCCTGTACAACTTCCAGCAGATTTGGAGTGGATTATTTTGGGTTTTCCACATAAAGCATCATATCATCTGCAAAGAGTGAAAGTTTGACTTCTTCTTTGCCAATTTGGATGCCTTTAATTTCTTTTTATTCTCTGATTGCTGAAGCTAGGACTTCTAGTACTATGTTGAATAGCAGTGGTGATAATGGACATCCCTGCCATGTTCCTGACACTAACAGAAAGCTCTCACTTTTTCCCTATTGAGAATTATATTCCCTGTGGGTTTTTCATAGGTGGCTTTGATGATATTGAGGTATGTACTGTCTGTCCCTACATTTTGAAGAGTTTTGATCAAGAATGGATGCTATACTTTGTCAAATGCTTTTTCAGCATCTATTGAGAGGACCATATGGTTCTTGTTCTTTCTTTTATTAATGTATTATATCACATTGATTGATTTGTGGATGTTGAATCAAACTTGCAGCCCTGGAATAAATCCCACTTGGTCGTGGTGAATAATCCTTTTAATGTCCTGTTGGATCCTATTTGCTAGTATTTTGGTGAGAATTTTCGCATCTGTGTTCATCAAGGACATTGGTCTGTAATTCTCCTTTTTGGTGGAGTTTTTGTCTTGTTTTGGGATTAAGGTAATGTTGACCTCATAAAATGAGTTTGGAAGTTTTCCTTCCCTTTCTGTTTTTTGGAACAGTTTCAGGAGAATAGGAATTAGTTCTTCTTTAAGTGTTTGGTAGAATTCCCCTGGGAAGCCGTCTGACCATGGACTCTTGATTTTTGGGAGATTTTTGATGACTGCTTCAATCTCCTTACTGGTTATGGGTCCATTCAGGTTTCCTATTTCTTCCTGGTTCAGTTTTGGTGGTTTATATGCCTCTAGGAATGCATCCATTTCTTCCAGATTATCAAATTTGCTGGCCTATAGTTGCTCATAACATGTTCTTATAGTTTGTATTTCTTTGGTGGTGGTTATGATCTCTCCTTTCTTGTACATGATTTTATTTACTTGGGTCCTTTTTCTTTTTGATAAGTCTGGTCAGGGGTTTATCAATCTTATTAATTCTTTCAAAGAACCAGCTCCTCGTTTTGTTGATTTGTTCTATTGTTCTTTTGGTTTCTATTTCATTGATTTCTGCTCTGGTCTTTATTATTTCTCTTCTACTGCTGGGTTTAGGCTTTCTTTGCTGTTCTTTCTCCAGCTCCTTTAGGTGTAGGGTTAGGTTGTATACTTGAGACCTTTCTTGTTTCTTGAGAAAGGCTTATATTGCTATATATTTTCCTCTCAGGACTGTCTGCTGTGTCCCACAGATTTTAAACAGTTATTTTCATTATAATTTGTTTCCATGATTTTTTTTTCAATTCTTCTTTAATTTCCTGGTTGTCCCATTCATTCTTTAGTAGGATGCTCTTTACTCTCCATGTATTTGGGTTCTTTCCAAATTTCCTCTTGTGATTGAGTTCTAGCTTCAGAGCATTGTGGACTGAAAATATGCAGGGAATAATCCCAATCTTTTTGGTACCAGTTGAGACCTGATTGGTGACACAGGATTTGAACTATTCTGGAGAATGTTCCATGTGCACTAGAGACGAATGTGTATTCTGTTGCTTTGGGATGAAATGTTCTGAATAGATCTGTGATGTCCACCTGGTCCAGTGTGTCATTTAAGGCCTTTATTTCCTTGTTGATCTTTTGCTTGTATGATCTGTTCATTTCAGTGAGGTGGGTGTTAAAGTCCCATACTATTATTGTATTGTTGTCAATGGATTTCTTTGATTTTGTTATTAATTGGTTTATATAGTTAGCTGCTCCCATGTTAGGGGCTGAGATATTTAAAATTGTTAGATCTTCTTTTGGACAGTCCCTTTGAGTGTGATATAGTGTCCTTCCTCATCTCTTATTATAGTCTTTGGTCTAAAATCTAATTTATCTGATATAAGGATTGCCACCCCTGCTTTCTTTTGATGTCCATTAGCATGATAAATTGTTTTCCACCCCTTACTTTAAATCCGGAGCTGGCTTTGGGTCTAAAATGAGTTTCTTGCAGACTGCATATTGATAGGTTTTGAGGTTTTTTTAATCCATTCTGATACCCTGTATCTTTTGATTGGGGCATTTAGCCCATTTACATTCAGGATAATGATTGAGAAATATGAATTTAGTGCCATTGTATTGCCTGTAAGGTGACTGTTACTGTATATTGTCTGTATATTGTTCAATATTGTATATTGTTCCTTTCTGGTCTACTACTTTTGGGCTCTCTTTGCTTAGAGGACCCCTTTCAATATTTCTTGTAGGGCTGGTTTGCTGTTTACAAATCTTGTAGCTTTTGTTTGTCCTGGAAGCTTTTTATCTCTCCTTCTATTTTTTTTTTAAGATTTTATTTATTTATTTGACAGAGAGAGAGAGAGAGATCACAAGTAGGCAGAGAGGCAGGCAGAGAGAGACGGGGAAGCAAGCTCCCTGCTGAGCAGAGAGCCTGATTCAGGACTCGATCCCAGGACCTGAGATCATGACATGAGCTGAAGGCAGAAGCTTGTATGTCTTCTTTGGAGAAATGGCTGTCCGTCTTCTGCCCATTTATTGACAGGATTATTTGCTTTTTGGGATATTGAGTTTGATAAATTCTTTATAGGTCTTGGATACTAGCCATTTATCTGATATGTCATTTGTAAATATCTTCTCCCTTTTCATAGGTTGCCTTTTAGTTTTTTAATTGGAAGGTATTATGCTGAGTGAAATAAGTCAATTAGAGGAAGACAATTACCATATTGTTTCACTCAAGTGGAATTTAAGAAATAAAAGAGATGATCATAGGGGAAGGGAGAAAAATAAAATAAGATGAAATCAAAGAGGAAGAAAAACCATAAGAGTCTCTCAACAATAAGAAACAAACTGAGGATTGCTAGAGGGAAAGTGGGTGGGGAAATGGGATAACTATGTGATAGACATTAAGGAGGACACTTGATGTACCTGAGCCCTGGGTGTTATATGCAACAGATGAATAACTGAAATCTACATCTGAAATTAATGATACACTATATGTTAGTTGAATTTAAATAAAATAAGTTAATAAATTTTAAAAAAAAGAGTAATGTGAAAGAAACATCTCCATGTTGGAATAAAGGAGACAGTGTTAGCTATATATATTATATATTATATATTATGTCATTTAAGGGCTATATCACAGCCCTTATTCCCTCACAATTGCATGAAATTTTAAGAGCTATGTGTTATAGACAGCCACCAAACTCAAGTTTAGGATTATCTTCATTATGCAAAGTTACAAATAAGGTAAATACAAGCTACATGGCTCTCTGGATTCTAAAGTCTCTGAATTATAAAATAAAATTTAAAGCTATTGAATCATCCTTATCATGATTAATTTTTCCTATTTACTTCATTTTTCTATGAATTACTTATGAGATTTTGTAATAAATGTGTCTTCTCTACAATATATCATCCTTTCCAATCCATCACATTTTGATCACTGATTGAGAAAAATCCCAATGCCTCACTGGAATTTGAATTTCTTACACAGATATCTTACATAGATACTTTGTTATCTAAAGACAAATGGCAAAACACTAAGTAATAGAAAATGTAGAAATCACTGCACTCTCATCCAGTTCCCAGAAAACATTGGGAAATTAGAAAGTGATGGTTTTCCAGAAGCAATGTCAAAAATGCAGAAATGAGGCAGTGATTGCTGGCATACTGATTTTCATCAGTAAATTTACATGAATGGAGATAATATATATTACTTCTATTTTCAAATTTGTTCTTTAAAAAACAAAGGGTAAGGAAGAAAAAATAATCCCTCTATCCTTCAAAAGATTTCCCTGTAGGATGAAATCATATTCATTCTACAGGGCTTTGTGAGTTAATCATCATTTCACCCCTACAACTAGCTGTAAGAATTAAAAACTGCATTTCTAATCCACAGGGATTACTGTGAGACATCTATACAGATCATCAATGAATAGGCTTCAGGAAGTAATTGTTTTCCTTTTTCTTGGTTCTCTTAATGACGCCATCATCCAAATACCTACTTTACCTGTTCCTTTGAAAGTCTCAAAGGTACCTTACAGTTACCATGTCTAAGTTTGAAATCAAAATCTTGTGTTATCCCACCTGAGGTCATAGTTGAATTATATCTATTATACCTCTTATCTGTTAATAGTCAAGCCCCAGTTCTCCCTCCTTCAGTCATAGCCAACCACAGATCTACTCTCTGTCTTTATAGATTTATAGATTTTGGACATTTCACATAAATAGTATTATACAGTGTGAGGTTTTACTGACTTCTTTCACTTAGCATAATGTTTTATAAGGTTTTTATATTGTAGCTAATAACAGCACTTTATTCTTCTACATTGCTGAATAATTCTCCATCATACAATTTTTTTTTTTTTTACCCATTCATTAGTTGATGAACATGGGTTTTCACTTTCTGGCTTTAATGAATAATGTTACTATAAAATTCATGTACAAGATTTTTTGTTTGGACATATGTTCTAATTTCTTTTGATGCTATTATAAATAGGATTATTTTTCTTAATTTTATTTTTTGATTGCTAATTTCTAGTGCATAGAAATACAATTGATTTGTATATCAATATTGTATCCTGCAACAATGCTGAATTCATTTATAAGTTCTATTTGTTCTTTAGCATATTCCTTAGGATTTTCTATACAAAAGATTGTGTCATCTACAAACATATTGTTTTCTTTCTTTCTTTCTTTTCTGACTAGGTAACTTTGATTTGCCTGATTCTAAGATCATTCTAAGATCATAAGACTTGTGATGTCTTCGCATTTGTTATCAGGATAGTGCTGGTTGTCATAGTTCAGGCTGCTATAACAGACTGTCATAGACTGGGTGGATTACAAACAACAGAAATTTATTTCTTACATTTCAGAGAAGTCCAAGATTAGAGTTGAGTCCAAACATGGTTGAGTTCTGGTGAGAGCCCTTTCTGGTGAGAGTCAGTGCAGACCACTGACTTCTAGTTGTATCTTCACAAAAGAGCAGGGAGAGGAAGCAAACTGTCTTGTGACTCTTTGAAGAGTACTAATCCCATTTATAACTGCATCACCTATGGTCTCATCAAATTTTATTTACCTCCAGAAAGCCCCATCTCCAAATACCTTCACCTTGAGGGTTCAATTTTAATACATAAATGGTGTGGGGAGGGGAACAAACATTTTATCTGTAGCACTGGCCCTAGTGAATGAGTTGGGAAATATTCCCTCCTCTACGTTTGGAAGAGTTTGTAGAAAATCACTATTAATTTTTCTTTAACTGTATGGTAGAATTCACCAATAAATCCATCTGAGATTTTCTTTGTGGAAAGTTTTAAAAAGTTACTGATTCATTCTCTTACTAAAGTTTATTCAGATTTTCTATTTTTCTGGAGTTAGTTTTGGTAATTTGTTACTTCCTACAAATTTATCCATTTCCTCTAAATTATCTAATTACTGGTATGGGATTGTTCATGCTATTCTTCAATAATTCTTTTCATTTCTGTATAGTTAGTAATGATATCCCCTTCTTGATAACTGACCTTAATTGTTTGGTTGTTGTTGTTGATGTTGTTTTGGTAGAGGGAAGATTTTATTATCTTCATATTTTTATATAAAAATGATATTACAAAGCCATTGTTATAGGAAGAGAATAACTCATTTTCTATTGCTGCTGCAAAATTACCACAAACTTGGTAGCTTATACAATACAAAATATATTATCTTATATAGTTCTGGATGTCAGAAGTCCAAAATCAGTATCACTGGGTTAAACTCAATGTGTTACTGCTAGTGCCTTCTGGAAGTGCTAGGTGAGAATCTGTTTCCCTGGCTTTTTTCAGCTTCTGGAGTCTGCTTTCATTCTTTGGTTCATAGCCCCTTCCTCCACCTACAAAACCAGCAATATAGCCTATGACCACTTTTCCATTTTCACATCTCTTTCACTGACCAGATCCAGGAAATTTCCTCTCATTTGAAGGATTTATGTGATTAGATTGGGCTCCCTAGATAATCTCCCCATTTCAGAGTCTGTACCATTGATCACATCTGAAAGACCTTTTTGCCAAAAAGGGAAACATATTCATATGTTACTGAGATTGGGATGTCAATATCTTTGGAGACCACTATTCTGTCTCCCACAAAGAGATAATATTTGTAATATTACAAATATCAATATTTGTAATTCATATTTTTTTCTCACAATACATATTCTCCTTGGTATATAATTATATATTTGCAATATGTATTTTTTTCTTTTGTTTAAATTTGAGTATAGGTGACACACAATGTTAAATTAGTTTCAGGTGTGCAATTTAGTGATTTGACAAATTTATACATTATGCTATGTTTACCACAAGTGTAGCTACCATCTGTCTCATTACACTTCTATTACAATATCATTGACTGTATTCTGACCTTAGTTTTTTAAATCATCTCTATTTTATTCTTGGTCAGTCTAACTAAAGAAATGTCCTTTTTTTTAATCATTTCAAAGAATCAGCTTTTGGTTTTCTAGTTTTCTCTATTATTTTTCTGTCCTCTGTTTCATTAATACTTGGTCTTTTCTCTATTATTTGTCTTCTTTTTCTTTTTCTTTTTCTTTTTCTTTTTTTATTTATTTTCAGCATAACAGTATTCATTGTTTTTGTACCACACCAAGTGTTCCATGCAGTCTGTGCCCTCTCTAATACCCACCGCCTGGTTCCCCCAACCTCCCACCCCCCCACCTCTTCAAACCCTTCAGATTGTTTTTCAGAGTCCATAGTCTCTCATTGTTCACCTCCCCTTCCTATTTCCCTCAACTCCCTTCTCCTAACTCCCCATGTCCTCCATGCTATTTGTTATGCTCCACAAATAAGTGAAACTGTATGATAATTGACTCTCTCTGCTTGACTTATTTCACTCAGCATAATCGCTTCCACTCCCATCCATGTTGCTACAAAAGTTGGGTATTCATCCTTTCTGATGGAGGCATAATACTCCATAGTGTATATGGACCACATCTTCCTTATCCTTTTGTCCGTTGAAGGGCATCTTGGTTCTTTCGACAGTTTGGCAACCGTGGCCATTGCTGCTATAAACATTGGGGTACAGATGGCCCTTCTTTTCACTACATCTGTATCTTTGGGGTAAATACCCAATAGTGCAATTGCAGGGTCATAGGGAAGTTCTATTTTTAATTTCTTGAGGAATCTCCACACTGTTCTCCAAAGAGGCTGCACCAACTTGCATTCCCACCAATAGTGGAAGAGGGTTCCCCTTTCTCCACATCCCCTCCAACACATGTTGTTTCCTGTCTTGCTAATTTTGGCCATTCTAACTGGTGTAAGGTGATATCTCAATGTGGTTTTAATTTGAATCTCCCTGATGGCTAGTGATGATGAACATTTTTTCATGTGTCTGATAGCCATTTGTATGTCTTCATTGGAGAAGTGTCTGTTCATATCTTCTGCCCATTTTTTGATATGATTATCTGTTTTGTGTGTGTTGAGTTTGAGGAGTTCTTTATAGATCCTGGACATCAACCTTTTGTCTGTACTGTCATTTGCAATTATCTTCTCCCATTCCGTGGGTTGCCTCTTTGTTTTGTTGACTATTTCCTTTGCTGTGCAGAAGCTTTTGATTTTGATGAAGTCCCAAAAGTTTATTTTCACTTTTGTTTCCTTTGCCTTTGGAGACATATCTTGAAAGACGTTGCTGTGGCTGATATCGAAGAGATTACTGCCTATGTTCTCCTCTAAGCTCCACCCCCCAAAACTACTAAAACTCATACAGCAATTCAGCAACGTGGCAGAATACAAAGTCAATGTACAGAAATCAGTGGCTTTCTTATACACTAACAATGAAAATACAGAAAGGGAAATTAGAGAACCGATTCCATTTACTATAGCAACAAGAACCATAAGATACCTGGGAATAAACCCAACCAAAGAAGTAAAGGATCTGTACTCGAGGAACTACAGAACACTCATGAAAGAAATTGAAAAAGACACAAAAAGATGGAAGACCATTCCATGCTCTTGGATTGGAAGAATAAACATTGTTAAAATGTCTATACTGCCTAGAGAAATCTATACTTTTAATGCCATTCCAATCAAAATTCCACCGGTATTCTTCAAAGAGCTGGAGCAAATAATCCAAAAATTTGTACGGAACCAGAAGAGACCCCGAATCGCTAAGGAAATGTTGAAAAACAAAAATAAAACTGGGGGTATCACGTTACTTGATTTCAAGCTTTATTCCAAAGGTGATCACCAAGACAGCATGGTACTGGCATAAAAACAGACACATAGACCAGTGGAACAGAGTAGAGAGCCCAGATATGGACCTTCAACTCTATGGTCAGTTAATCTTCAACAAAACAGGAAAAAATATCCAGTGGAAAAAGGACAGTCTCTTCAATAAATGGTGCTGGGAAAACTGGGTAGCTATATGTAGAAGAATGAAACTCGACCATTCTCTTACACCGTACACAATGATAAACTCAAAATGGATAAAAGACCTCAACGTGAGACAGGAATCCATCAGAATCCTAAAGGAGAACATGGGCAGTAATCTCTATTATTTGTCTTCTATGCTTGTTTTGGATTTATCTTGTTTTTCTTTTTCTAGTTTCTTGGGGTAGACGTTTAAGCTGTTCTTTTCTATTTCTTTCCACTTTTACAGCTATAAATCTCCCTTTAAGTTCCTATCTTTAGCTATATCCTGTAGTTTTGTTGTGTTTTGTTTCCATTCATCCCAAAATATTTTCTAATTTACCTTTTGTCTTGAAGTCTCTTTTGTCTGATATTAGTATAACCACTCCAGCTTTCTTATTGTTGCTATTTGAATCATATATCATTTTATATTTAGAAGAATGGAAGCTATTTGTGCTTTTGAATCTAAAGTACATTTCCTGTAAACAGCACATGGTTGTATCTTGTTTTTATGGTGATGATAATGATGATGATGTCCAACAATCCTTGCCTTTGGGGAATTCTTTAATCTACTCATTTGAATGTTATATTGATATAGTTGGATTTATTTCTGCCAATTGCTTACATCTTGTGTCATTTTCCCCCATTCCTTTTTTGTTATCTTTTTCATATTAAGTGGATATTTCCTAGTGTTTCAATACTTTTAATGATTTTTTAATATATTTTGAGTGATTTTCTTAGTGATTGGTCTAGAGCTTATAATATGTATCTTCTCTTATCATCATCTACTTCAGACTTATATTAATTTAAGACCATAGAGATAAGAAAGAAATATACTGATATATCTATATGTTACAGACCCATTGTTACAATGATTGCTTAATATAATGTTTTGACTCTTTAGTTAGCTGTGACATAAAAAGGAAAGAAAATATATACTTATAAAATTTGTTTTATTAACCTTCTTAATTACCATTTCTGGTTATCTTCAGTTACCATAGAGTATAATTTCCTTATTCTAGTTTGTTCCCACATGTTACCTTTGGTTCTGGTTGTCAAATAAATTACATTGTATGTATATATACATAACATAGAATGTATGTTCTATGTATGTTCTATGTGTGTATATATATATGTATGTAAATATATATACATAACATGGAATGTTATGTATATATACATGCATACATATATATGTATATGTATGTATATGTACATATATATGTACATACATATATATAGTAATTCATATATAAACATAATAATTCAATTTCATACATATCATTTAATGCATTGCTTTTTAAATCAGCTCACAAAAGACAGGAAAAGAAAAATGTACTATGCTTTCTTAATTATAACATAGTTACCTTACTGCCACTCTGTTATTTCATGTGGATATAAGTTACTGTCCGGTATTACTTATTTTTAGCCTAAAGAATTTCCTTAATTAAGACAAGTCTACTACTACTAGGTATGAATTCTCTCATTTTTTGTTTATTCTCGAATATTTCTGTCTTACCTTTATTTTTACAAGATAGTTCTGCTGGATAGAAGATACTTGGTTGAGAGTTTTTTTTCCTCTAAGTGCTTTGAATATATCATCTTACTTCATTCTAGTCTTTATTGTTTCTGAGGAGAGTTGGCTGTTAATCTTTGTGGTTCTCTTATACATAATGAGGTATTTTTCTCTTTCTACTTTCAATATTTTTTCTTAATTTATGGCTTTCAATATTTCAAATATGTGTCTTGAGATAAATCTCTGCATTTATCCTACTTTGAGTTTGTTAAGCTTCCTCATTGTGCATATTGATCATACACATTTTGACCATGTTTTTCATGGTATTTGGAAAGTTGTGCCAGTCTTTGAGGGTTTATCCTATCTCCTGTAGGCAGAATCTCTGTCTTAGGGAAGAGAATACTGTAGGATAGAAAAGTCACTTTTCACCAGCTTCCACCTATATTCTCTCTACAGAGGAGAACCTATAAAGGTTAGAGGTATAATGGCAAAGACTGTGCTACCACTTTGCCAACACCACTGCCCTATATAAAATTCTGGAGCATACACCTAGAGGAGAGGAAATCTTTCAATATTCTCTGAGTGCCATATCTACTCAAAATACCTCTTCAACTCTAATATCTGGAGGAAATACCATTTAGCTGCTAAGTTTGCTGGAATAGCTCTTTGACAACATAGATTTGGAAGAGTGAAGTACCCAGCTCAAGTTTCATGGACTTCCATACTTCTTACCAAGTTTTCATATATTTTGTTAAGTAAGTGCTTCTCAATTTATTGTAAGCACTTTGTTCATCTCCAGAGACTTTGAATGATTGCCCTGCTAATTGAGCCATGTTCTTCACATCATTCTGGCAGTCTCCCTCCAAGAAAGATTTTTTTTTTGTCATTTACATTTATCCTATTTGTCATTCACATCACATCACATCACTGAAGAAATTAAGCATTTGGCCACTTGGATTGACATCAAATACTGTTTTTATTACCTATATCTATGTGTGTAAAAATATAGCTAAGACTAGTGTGATCAACAAAATCTGTGGATTCGTATTCCTATCATCATCTAAGGCTCAGGAAAAATGACATATTTTACAATTTAAATATTTTGTTCTATCTACTACAACATGCTGCCATATCTAAAAATAGAAATTTCTGGAATAAGAAAGTAAAACTTTCACTATGTGCAGATGACATGATCCTATATAGAAAACCCTAAATACTCCACAAAAAAACCACTAGACTGATAAATGAATTCAGTAAGTTTGCAGAATACAAAACCAATATACAGAAATCTGTTGCATTTCTATACACTAATAATGAAGCAGCAGAGAGAGAAATTAAGAAAACAATCCCATTTATAATTGCACCAAAAAATAATAAAACACCTGGGAATAAACTTAACCAAGGAGGTGAAAAACCTGTATCCTGAAAACTTTAATGGAAAGCATTGACAAAAGAAATTGAAGATGACACAAATAGAAAGATATTCCATGCTCATTAATTGGAAGAACAAATACTGGTAAAATGTCCATAGTACCCAAAGCAATCTATAGATTTATTGTAATCCCTTCAAAATGCCAGCAGCAATAGAACACATTTTTTTCCACAGAACTAGAACAAATAATCCTAAAGTTTCTATAAAACCACAAATACCTCAAATAGTCAAAGCAGTCTTGAAAAAGAACAAAACTGGAAGTTTTACAATCCCAGATGTCAAGATATACTACAAAGCTGTAATATGGTACACATAAAATAGACACATAGATTAAAAGAATAGAATAGAGAGCCCAGAAACAAGCCCATGATTATACAGTCAGTTAATCTTCAACAAAGGAGGCAAGAATATGCATTGGGAAAATGACAATCTCTTCAACAAATGGTATTGAAAAAACTGGACAGCTACATGCAAAAGAATGAAACTATATGACTTTCTTACAGCATACACAAAAATAAACTCAAAATGGGTTAAGTACTTAAATGTGAGATCTGAAACCACAAAAATCCTAGAAGAGAGCACAAGAAGTAATACCTCTGACATTGGCCATAGCAAAATTTTTCTGGATGTGTCTCTTGAGACAAGGAAAAATAAAGCAAAAATAAACCATTGGAACTTCACCAAAATAAAAGGCTTCTGTGCAGCAAAAAAATAGTCAGCAAAAGTAAAAGGCAGCCTACTGAATGAGAGATGATATTTGCAAATGACATATCTAATAAAGGGTTAGTATCCAAAATATAAAAAGAACGTCTATAACTCAACAACCAAAAACTAAATAATCCAATTTAAAAATGGGCAAAAGACAAGAACAGCCATTTCTCCAAAGAAGACATACAGATGGCCAACAGACACATGAAAAGATGCTCAACATTACTCATTATCAGGGAAATTCAAATAAAAACCACAATGAGATATCACATCACACCTGTCAGAATGGCTAAAATAAAAATCACAAGAAACAAGTATTGGCAAGGATGTGGAGGAAAACGAACACTCACTCACTGTTGGTGGGAATGTAAACTGGTGCAGCCACTGTGGAAAACAGTGTGGAAATTTCTCAAAAAACTAAAACTAGAACTACCCTATGTGCTACAACATGGATGTAGTTAGAGAGTATAATGCTAAACCAAAAAAGGCAGTGAGAGAAAGATAAATTCCATATAATTTCACTCATTTATGGACTTTAAAAAACAAAACAAATTTAAAAAGAAAAAGAGATAAACAAAAAAAATAGACTCTTAACTACAGAGAGAAAAAAAAATGGTTACCAGAGGGGAGGGGGTTAAGGGAATGTAGGAAATAGGTGAAAGGTTTTAAGAGTATACTTATCATAAAGAACACTGAGTAATACATAGAATTGTTTCATCACTATATTGTACACCTGAAACTAATATAACAGTATGTTAACTATACTGGCATTTTTTAAAAGTACAGAGACATATATCATGAGAGAAGTAGATAATGTGAAGAATCTATTTGTGCATTTATCAAGTAATAAAGACACATTTTGAGATTAGAAGATGAGTGAGAAAGAGGAAATGTGCAAAAAAGTCTCATTGACCAACTGACTACAAATTTAAAGAAAAAGACCTATATCCCAAATTCACAACATTCTTAAAGTCACAATTATTTTTTGAAGAACCATGATTTTCATGTGAAGAATGAATTTGTAAATATGGAAAGTCTGAGGAAAGCCAAATTCTGAGCACCCAATGGAAACGGCAGGTGCTGGTATGAGATGCCAGATTCTTTTTTTTTTTTTTTTAAGATTTTGTTTATTTGACAGACAGAGATTACAAGGAAGCAGAGAGGCAGGCAAAGAGAGAAGGGGAAGCAGGGTCCCACTGAGCAGAGAGCCCAAGAGGGGCCTTAAACCCAGGACCCTGAGATCATGACCTGAGCAGAAGGCAGAGGTTTAACCCACTGAACCACCCAGGTACCGCAAGATGTTGGTTTCTAAACACTGTTCCTCTCATGAAGAAATGATGTTCCATAGAACAATCACTACTTTTATGCTTGAGGAACATTAGTATCTAGTGAGTATGGAAAATCTTGTTCATAAAAAAGAGAAAAGTATTTTTCCAAAAATCATTAGACTTTTCAAGAAAATGCAGAGGCCAGCATGAAAGAAATCTTACTGTGAAAATTTGAAACAACTTGAGGAGCCAAGAAGTTTATGGTGCCATAACATGTAAAATGAAAAATATTCTTGAATCCTTTTTGATACTTAAAAAAGTGCAGGGGGAGGTAAACTTCTACCTTACTGAGGGATATTAATTACTACTAAAAATGATAGAATCATAGAGTACAATTTAGCAGCTACAGTGTGAGAAATGATTCAATGTTGTTTTAACTTTGAAAGAGACACTGTCAGTATTTCTAGTGTACTTGTTTCTATAAAAGTCTAAGTTTTTACCTTACAACATTTGACACATTTAAATTGTAGCAATAAAGTCTGACAGTGAAATATATGTGCTGCCGAAGCGAGCACAGGTCTGACAGTGAAATAAATAAATAAAATAAAATAAAATAAAAATGAAATAAATGCAAGCTGCCTTCCCTTATTTTGAAGACTGATTAATGGAGGAGTTTAAATGCCATTTACTATTATTTAAATATGACTTAAGGATGAAAAACTTATAATTACAGTTATCCCAGGATTGCTTAAATAATTTGCAGTAGATTATTTCTTAAAGCATAATCCAAAATCCATAAGAATCATAATTACCTAGATGTTTATTACAATGCAGCAACCCTGACTCTATCAAAGATCTGATGAATCAAATAAGTCTAAATATGTGCATACTAAAATATGAGAATATACTCAAGTGAATAAACTCTACCATTTGCAATTCTTCCCTTAAGCTGAAGGTTGCTAATGTTATATAAAAATAATTACAAATGTTACATAGGTGTATATAAACAGAGTAGAAAATAGACACATTTTAAGAACTCAACTGATAGTGAATTAATTTATTTCACTGTAATATAAACAAAAATGGAGTACTATTTAACAAAATGAAACACCTTCTACAATAAGGAACTCTGAAAAGGCATAAGAAATAATCATTCCAGAAAAAACTCCACTCACTTTATCTGAATAGTCTATGACTATTTGATGATTGAACAGAAATCAGTGTTAGCAATTTTTATACATATTTCCTTTCAGAAAACTAAATTTTGTGTCAATTTTTACTATTTACAATCATTTGAAGATTTTTCTCCCCCCCCCATGTAAAAGAATATACTTTTTCCTTTTTTAGGAAAAAAAAAAAACTCTATGCTTCATTAATCATAAAAACCCAGAACAATGAAGAGAGGTACCATAGGAACTTAGCTCAATCCCCCATGAAATTTCCATTTTGATGTGTCACAATAGTCATTAAACAGGAAAAGTTCTGACTTAATTATAATCACCTAATCTTCAGCAACTTGTTTCTCAAGCTTTAAGAAGTAACTATTGTCAAGAACTGGTGTTAGTCTGCTGTGTTCATGCTGCCAGAAGATATGAGCCAACCAGGTTAGAAACAAAGGATTTTATTACTCACAGCATTACTCAGCTTTTGTGCCAGTTCCTTGAAACTTTAAGACCCACGGAAATTTGTATTCCAACAATCATTATAGATAATTCTCAACCCTGGGTGGACATTAGAGCCATCCAGGGAACCTCGAAAAAATACTGAGCCTAACCCTTAACAATTCTGATCGTATTTAACCTGTTGGGTCCTGATGTTACTATTTCTTACAGTTGCTCCAGGTAATTCTTTTTGCAATCAAAAATGAGAACCACCAACTTATTTTTTTAGAGGAAGGTATGGTAACAGAAAGCAAACAAGACAAAATCCAATACTTTTCATTAATTACATTACTGCTTATCTCCAGGGTCTGATGAGTAAGAGGATTATCTAGCTTTAAAATATCCTGTGAACTGGTAGCACCTGAAATGCTCCTACTCACATTTTCCAGTTTCCACCACAAACTCCAGTTTCCTCATTTGTAAAATGAGAACAAAATAGTTCTACTTTATAAGGTTCTCTGATGATTAAATGAGGTAATACTTATACTTGGAACACTGCCTTAAATGGACGTCATATAAATGTTTGCTAAATAAATAGATCTTTATATGGTATATCCCATATGGTAAAAATGTTTTCAAAATGTGTAAATTTTATGTTTATATTTTAAAATTATGTTAAAACATATGTATATTCTTTAAAAAAAAGAACATATGCATTCTTCACTAAATGTCTATGTATGAGTTTTCTATATTCTGAGACTTACAGTAAACTGTGCCACTTGAGAATATTCAACTCAATCCCATTAGTGACTACTGAAAGAAGAAATAGCTAGTAAATTCTTATAAAGTAGTTCCCTAGAAATTCACTTTAGCACATGTTCCTTCCAAGAAAACATTTTATTCAATCTATGAAAGGAGAGAACGGCATAGAAAAAAAAAACATATAAATAGTTTTCCAGACTTCACTGAATAGTTTTATGTCCTTTTATTCACTCTGCTAAAAATCTAGCCAGTACAATCCAAATAACTATGATTAGAGTAACAAAGTACATATGCAACTGGGAAATGTACCTTGTGCCATAAGTAATTTAGAATGAATCTTTTAGTCTACTTCTTCTCAGTATGCTGCGATATACACCTTCTGGGAGAGGGAGAGGGCTTAAAAGGCTGGGTATCAGTAGAACCTAAAAAAATGTTACTGAGGATTCCTGCACTCATGAATGATACAGGAGGCTATTGTCATCATGTAATGTTCTTTAAAGGAATTTAAAATTAATGTGAAGCACAAAGAAAAATAACTTGAATACAATGATGTTCATTTGAGTGGAGAAAAAAATTATAAAGTGCTCAAGATTAAAATTTTCTACAACAAAAAAAGAACATTATGGAAAGCAAAAATAGATTGAAGAATGAAAGGATGAAGACAGCAAAATTTATATGGAATTGTAGGAAGCTACTAAGAAGATAAAAAGGGGAATTTCATGGCAGAATAAATTAGCCAAACATCTTTAGATATAGGAGGGTGGACGCAGGATACTTTGTAAAGGAAGCTAAATAACTATTTACCTAAGCAGAGTTGAGAAAGTTTGGGACAAGATTTTTTCCTTTTCTCTTTGGTATACCTGGGAGAAGATATGTGAACTAAAAATGTTACAGAGCAAACAATATATAGAGCAAACAAGGTCAAATAAAGGAACATCATAGGGATCTTTTTTAATGTTCAGCAGTCTAGAATAAGTGTGATGTAATTATTTCATTAATTTTTCTTCTGTTCTCTTTTGAAAGTTGCAGAAATAAAGAAAAACACATTACAATAGTTCGTCCCTGAATCTGACAAACCAAGTTATAGCTATATTCACTTTAAATATTGTTTTGCTACCCTGCTTCTCAGAAGTATCTTCTGAAGAGGTTCATTTTTGAATGGCGGGTCAAAAGGATTGAGAAAGTTTCTGAAGTCAATAATACAAATTTGACAATAGGTGAATATTAAAGATTGAGAACTGGTCATTTCCAAATATATTGTAGAATCCAGTTGACTATAGCTATCAATTTATTCCATAATTGAGTTGTAAAGGGCCATGAATGCTGACATTGATGGAGCTCAGGAAAGAAGCAAGTGAGAATCCGTAGTTGACAAGAACCTGATTTGAATCAAGATTAATAAGGGTTGATATTAATAATGATTGAATTAATCAATACCCTATGTAATTTCAATCCCAATTTAAAGTCTCTCATTATTAGCCCAGCACTCATTTAGAAGAGATGTTTGGGGATTGGTAATGGAAATGTCGGCTAATAATGCCCATTGCTCCTCACACAAGAATTGGAAAGTTATTTAGTGAAACTGTTATCTAATTTCCTGTCACCAAACTTTTGCAAATTTCCCTTAGGTAGTTCCTCATTATTTCAAATAATTACCATCCTCTTGGCACCCTGTTAAACTTTTTTATTCCCCATAGAAGCAAAGATGATCACTCTCAAGGCTAGTATAATAGAAGTCATAACATAAGCTATATTTCAATCATTATAGTTGTTGACTTCATACTTAACTCTCTAAAAGCCCTAAATAAATTTGCACTGAAATGAGAGCTCCCTTGTGCCAGTTTCTCCTCAGATCAAGACCAAGTGATTTTTCCCTGAGCTAGTCTCTTCTCACTTAATTACCCACCTTGGATATTGACCTAAGGTTACCTGTTCAGAGTGTAGTTAACTAACCCAAAAGACTGGCTCTGACATTTCCTGAGCCATTTAAAAACAGGCTTAAAAATTCAGTTTTATAGCTCACCAAAGTAAGAGATATAAGGTTTTTTATCTTTTATCCCTAATTTATCTTCATTCCCCTTATTGGATACACGATAATTTATAATCTTCAATGCTCCAAGAATCCATTAATAAGAGTTATATACATATTGACGGCTAAATAAGTAACTGTGAAATCTGACAGTAGTAAATTTGTCCTAAAGTATTTACATATGCAAATTTTCAAGTGTTACATGTGCCCTCCCTACCTTTGTTTAACACCCTCTTAAGGTTACCCTAAAGAGGACCAATCCTCTATGGTTACAAAGTGATAACCAAAACAAACATGCTGTCTGACTAGTGATAGCCTTATATGTTGTTTAATGTGAATAAATAGTTATGGAACTTATAGATGACATAGATCAGTCTTGCTGTAGAATCCAAGTATCATATTGTTTGAGGACTCAACTTCTATGGTCATAGAGAACATTAACATTTTTGACTTCTTTGTCCTTCACTTGAATTTTAATATCATATTGATACCAGGTTTTATTAATTACCATTATCCACTCCATTAAGAACAGGATCACCATATTGATTTAGTTCTCTGCTTGTTAACAGTGCCTGATGTATTTAACATTACACTAAGTTTAATTTCTGTGGAATTTAAGACTAGATTGACAAATACTAGTCAAGAGGTGTACAGAATTCTCTTAAGGCAGCAACAGAATTTCAACATCTCCTTAATCCAGTTTCCATTGATGAAGATAAAAGCTCTGAAAAGAATAAAGTAAATGTACTATAGCCCAGCTATGGCCTTTAGGAATGGACACCATGGTTGACACAGACTTGGGAAATTATAAACCCAAGACTTGACATTATTTCTGTTTAAACAGTAAAGAACGCATGGAGTTCCTTATTTTGCTCTAAAGGATATATAGTAAAATATGGAGATCTGTGAAGGTCAAAATGTCCCTAACATCATTATCATTTAGAAAAATATAGTGGCTTCTATCCTGAGCCCTTAAAGTGGATTTGACTCACCTTCATACCAGAAAAGTTTTTTTTCTTTAAAGGCATACAATAGATTTAGTTGATTTATTTGTGCCCTGTGTCATCTAAACTTAATTAATGTTGGCTCCTAAAAATTAATTTAACCCTTTTCATCCATAGGGTTTCCGTGAGATACTGGAAACCAGAAGAATACAAATCTCTCCCACACATCCTCAAATTAAAAAAAAAAAAATACTATTGAAAAAAAGAAAACAAAAATATCCATAAAAAGAAACCTGGGTGGTTCAGTTGGTTAAGTGAAAGACTCTTGGTTCTCTTGGTTTCTGGTCCTGTCATGATCTCATGCATTGTGAGTTGGAGCCCCCTGCAGTGCCCTCCGTGAGGCAGGGAGTCTGCTTGAAGATTCTCTCCCTCTGCCCCTTCCTGACTCATATGTGCATACATGCATGCACTCTAAAATAAATAAACAAATCTCTTTAAAAATAGCCATAAGACACATCTCCCATATACCTAGGAAACAGAGAATACTATGAACTTTAATTTACAGTTAAGCAGTAAATTATACCCAAAAATTCACTCTGGAGCCTGGACCTGACTATAGAAAAGACAGAAACTCTACATGGAAAAAGAGAGAAAGAGGGAAAAAAAAAAAATACAGACACAGATAAATTCAATCCCAAAAATATAAATTTCCATCCTGAGTGAAGAAAATACCAAGAATCAGCCTGAAACTTGATAGTTAAGAGCAAAGAGAAAATCACAAAATCATAAGATACTTAGAACTCTCCTCCAAGGAAGGTCCTAGAAATTTGAAACTTTCATTTTACTTAGACCACCAGAAGAAGGGTATGATGAACTACAAAAATCTAGTAAACTAACCAAACCCATTCTATACATATGTCAACACCTATAAGTGATGGTCCTGGGAAAATAACTTTTCAAAAGACCAGAAAACAACTGAGAATATACACAATAACCTATGACAATATAAAAATTAATTCATTCCTACATTTTCCCCCTAAAAACACCCAAACAGGACAACATGATTATAACATAGAATCACATGATACAAACTCAAATTAAACATCCTTAAATATGCAGATACATAAGAAAAATAATTTAAATAAAAAATTCTTAAACTAGCAACTGATATGGACCAATATTAAGATCTGAAATAAGGTGACCAGATTCAGGAAAGAATTAAAGAGATATTCTTTGATATTGATAAATATCAATATTTATCTTTGATAAATATTATTTGATATAGACATATATAAGGTGCCAAGAAAAATAGATTTTTTTGCAAAAAATTGAATGTGATAGCCAGTTTCCAAAAAATGATCTACATGTCCTAGTACTCATGATCTTGTGTAGTCCCGCCTACATGGAATCTGGGCTGGCCCAGTGACTCTATTTAAACAATAGAATGCAGCAAAAGTGATGCAGTGCAGATTCAAGCCTAAGGAGTTGCTTTTACTTTTGGATCCTGAGAGATCACATGGAGAGAGAGAGGCCCAAAGACTCCAATATATCAGCTGATCCCAGTGTTCTAGCCATCTTCACCAATGGAACAGATTTATGAATGAGCCATGTTGGAAAATAAAACAATTATGCCTACAGATTACTGCAGATCAGCTGACATTACATGGAGCAAAATAACAGCCCTTTTGAGCCTGGTCAATCCACAGAATTGTGAGAGATAATAATTAGATTGTTGGTAGGTCACTAAATTTTGGTGATTTTTTACACATGAATAAATAAGAGAAACACTCAGAAAACTTATTAAAAAAGCCAAGGGAGAAAAACAAAAATAAAAACAGGTAAAAATGATTAGAGAAAAAATTATTGATATAGCTGATATGCAAAGAAAATCCAACATATATGTAATGAGTCCCTGAAGAAGAAAAATAAATCAATTAAATAGAATCATGAATATTATAATCTAAGAATACTTTTCAGAAATAAGAATATATTTATGCATTATTAATAAGTTCATTATATGCTTTGGAAAATTAAATAATTTGTTTGAGTCATAATATATTAAAACTATTAAATTTTAAAATAAAAGGAATAAATACCCTCTGGGCTTCCAGACAAAAGAAAGAATATCAGGTTGGCATGAGATGCTTTCAATGGAAATATATAAATCCAGACATATGCAGTGGAGCAATATTTCTAGAAATATGGGAAAAGAAATTTTTAATGATTTGTATCTATGACCTTATTTTTCTCTTTGTGTTTAATCTCACCTTGGTTTCAATCTGTTTTTCATGCTATCACAAGAAATGAACTTCCAAAATGTATTTTTTTATCTTGCTCATCACCTTTCAGTTGTACCTCCTTTGCCTATAATAAATCCAATTCATTAGCATGACATAAGTGGTTTTCCATTGTTTAATCCCTGCTTACATCTCCAGTATTATCTATGATATCACCATCTTCCATCACCTTCTGTTTCAGCTAGATTTAACCACAAGATTCAAACTTGGAGTATTATTTTTATATATTATGCTCCCTCATTCTGTCATGAGTGCCTTGTGGACTCCTGCTAACTCATATGTTTCTAGTCCTGCATCAATGCCGTCTCTTCTAGGAAGTTATTTATGATCCCCCCCCCCATTATTACCATAAAGTAGACTTGAGCTGCATCTCTTTTATACCAACTCTATTTCTTGTACTTCTTTTTAATTTTTTTAAGATTTTATTTATTTATTTGACAGACAAAGATCACAAGTAGGCAGAGAGGCAGGCGGGGCGGGGGGAAGCAGGCTCCCTGCTGGGAAGAGAACCCAATGTGGTGCTCGACCCTAGGACCCTGGAATCATGACCTGAGCCGAAGCCAGAGGCTTTAACCCACTGAGCCACCCAGGCGCCCCTCTTTATAATTTTTTAAAGGATTTTATTTTTAAGCGATCTCTGCATCCAACATGGAGACTGAACTCACAACCCTGAGATCAAGAATTGTACATTCCACCAAATGAGCCAGCCAGGTGTCCCCCTTATACTTCTTTTATGGCACTTTCATTCTCTATTACAGTCAAAATTTTTACAAATGCATTTCTTTCTCTAGACTGTAAGTTCTTTGAAAATAATAACTGGCTAAATTTATCTGTTAGATGTTTAATAAGTTTTCTTAAATAAATACATGAATGAATGAATGAACTAATTAATTTGGCATGAGTAATAAAGAATAAAGTTGAAAGAAGCAACTGAACGCTTTCAGGATGGTCAACCTTCTTAGAATTCTACTGGACACACTTTATTATTTATTTATTTGAGAGAGAGAGAGAGAGAGAGCACAAGCAGGGGGAGAGGCAGAGGGAAAGGGAGAAGCAGGCTCCCAGCCGAGCAGGGAGCCGACCTGGGGCTCAATCCCAGGACCCTGAGCTCATGACCTGAGCTGAAAGCAGACAGCCATTATGGAAAACAGTAAAAAGGTTCTTTTTTTTTTTTTTTTTAAATCACAAGTTGAACTACCATATGATCCAAGAATTTCACTTCTGGGTATGTGTCTGAAGGAACTGAAACTCTTATTTTAAAGAGATTGTTTTAACTGGGTTATAAGTTTTTTGAATGTTCAGTTTGAGAAGTTCTTTATAGATCTTGGCTATCAGCCCTTTATCTATAATGTGATCTGCAAATATCTTCCCCCATTCCGTGGGCTGCCTCTTAGTTTTGTTGACTGTTTCCTTTGCTGTGCAGAAGCTTTTTATCTTAATGAAGTCCCAAAAGTTCACTTTTGCTTTTGTTTCACTTGCCTTTGGAGACAGATCTTAAAAGATATTACTGTGGCCAATGTCGAAAAAGTTACTGCCTATGTTCTCCTCTAGGGTTTTGATGGATTCCTGTCTCACATTGAGGTCTTTCATCCATTTTGAGTTCATCTTTGTGTATGATGTAAGGGAATGGTCCAGTTTCATTCTTCTATATGTAGCTGGCCAATTTTCCCAGCACCACTTATTAAAGAGACTGTCTTTTTTTCCATTGGGTATTTTTTCCTGATTTGTCAAAGACTGGATGATCATAGATTTGAGAGTCCATTTCTGGAGTCTCTATTCTTTTCCACTGGTCTATGTGTCTGTTTTTGTGCCAATACCATGCTATCTTGGTAATCACAACTTTGTACTATAGTTTGAAGTCAGGCAATGTGATGGCCCCAGGTTTGTTTTTCTTTTTCATCATTCCCTTGGCAATTTGGGGTCTTTTCTGGTTCCATACAAATTTTAGGATTTTTTGTTCCAGCTTCTTGAAAAATACCAATGGTATTTAAATAGGGATGGCATTGAAAGTGTAAATAGCTCTGGGGAGGATAGACATTCTAACAGTGTTTGTTCTTCCAATCCATGAGCATGGAATATTTTTCCATCTTGTGTCTTCCTCAATTTCTTTCACAATTGTTCTGTAGTTTCTAGAGTATAGACCCTTTACCTCTTTAGGTACCTTATGGTTTTTGTTGCTATTGTGAACAGAATTTATTCCTTAATTTTTCTTTCTACAGTTACATCATTAGTGTATAGAAAAGCCATTGATTTCTGTGCACTGATTTTTGTATCCTGCCACATTGCTGAATTGCTTTATGAGTTCTAGTAATTTAGAAGTGGAGTCTTTTGAGTTTTCCTCATAAAGCATCATGTCATCTGCAAAGAGGGAGAGTTTGACTTCTTCTTTGCCAATTTGCATGCCTTTATTTTTGTTGTCTGATTGCTGAGGCTAGGACTTCTAGCACTATGCTGAACAATAGTGGTAAAAGTGGGCATCTCTGTTGTGTTCCTGACCTCAAGGGAAAAGCTCTCAGATTTTCCCCATTGATAATGATATTCACTGTGAGCTTTTCATAGATGGTTTATATGATATTGAGGAATGTTCCCTCTCTATATATACTCTGAAGAGTTTTAATCAGGAACAGATGTATTTTGTCAAATGCTTCGTTGTATTTTAATCAGGAACAGATGTTGTATTTTGTCAAATGCTTTCTCTGTATCAATTGAGAGGATCATATGGTTCTTGTCTTTTATTGGTGTGCTCTACCAAGTGGATTGATTTGTGAATGTTGAACTACCCTCACATCACAGGCATAAAACCTACTTGCTCATGGTGAAATCCTTTTAATATACTGTTGGATCCTACTAGCTAGGATCTTGTTGAGTATTTTGGCATCCATGTTCATCAGGGAAATTGGTCTGTAATTCTCCTTTTTGTTGGGGTCTTTGCCTGGTTTGGGGATCAGAGGAATGCTGGCTTCATAGAGTGAGTTTGGAAATTTTCCTTCTCTTTCTATTTTTTGGAACAGCTTCAATACAATAAGTATTATTTCTTCTTTAAATGTTTGGTATAATTTCCCTGGGAAGCCATCTGGCCCTGTACCTTTTGTTTTCTTGGGAGGTTTTTGGTTATTGCTTCAATTTTGATACTGGCTATTGGTCTATTCAGATTGCCTATTTCTTCCTGTTTCAGTCTTGGTAGTTTGTAAGTTTCCAGGAAGGCATCTGTTTCTTACAGGTTGCTTAATTTGTTGGCATACAGTTGTTGTTATACTTAACTAATGAATCACCAAACACAATATCGAAAATAATACATAATAAAAACAAAATTTAAAAAGTCAAAATTTCATAGGCTAAAATGTGTAATTATAATTGAGTAGAAAATATTCTCTATCTGCTGATAATAAGGGATTGTGTTAGTTACTAAAAGTTTATGAATAAATGACTGAATAAGAACAAAAAATTAAAAAAAAAAAAGATAGTTTTACCCTCATGTCCATTGTAGCACTATTTCAATAGCCAAGACATGGAAACAACCTAAGTGTCTATCAACAGAAAAATGCATAAAGAAATTGTGATACACACACACACACACACACACACACACAAACATTGTTCAGCCATTATGAAGAAGCAGGAAATCTTGCCATTGGTGTCAACATGGATGGACCTTGAGGGCATTATGCTAGGATGAAATAAGTAAGAGGAAAAGAAATATCATATGATCTCACTTATATATGGATCTAAATAAACAAAACAAATCTTCATAGATACAGAGAACAGATTGGCCATCACTAGAGGCAGAGGCTGAGGGATGGACAGAATGAGTGAAGTGGGTCAAACATACTAACTTCCGGTTATAAAATGATGACATTCTGGGGCTGTGGCTTACAGCATGTGACTATAGTTAACAATACTGTATTGTGTATTTGAAACTAAGAAGGTATAGCTTAAAAATTGTCATCACAAGAAAAAAATATAACTATATGTGGTGATGGGTGTTAAGTAACTTATTGTGGTAATCATTTCTCAATATATGCATATATCAAATCATTAGGTTATACATCTAAAACTAACACAATGTTGTATGTCTGTTATACTTCTGTAAAAAAGAAAATAAGATAAATTTCAAATGAATTTTTTTAAGTGTAGAAAAGCTTCACTCCCTCATTCCTATCTTTATATCTCAGCAACCTGACAAAGGTGTCCCCCACTTCACTAAACCACTGTCAATGAGCATTCCTATATACACTTTTCAATTAATTAATGAGCTATCTTGAATTATCTTATTTTGGAAGACATTTCTCTGGCATTGATCATACACAGTAGTTATCTCAAGTTTTAAAATTATCTGTTGTCTTTCTATTTCCACCAGAGCCTAATAACAGACTGCCTTTAGCTTTAAAAGGGCTGTTCCTTGTTGTGCACCAAGTAATTTATAATCTTTTTCAATGGATGCCATGTGTGTGGTAGTATTGATGTTTGCCAGAGACTCCAATCTTCATGTAACTGGGTAACAAATGCCCTCAAAATCATTTGTGACTTGGGAGGATGTGATTCCAGAGAGACTGTCTGGGCTCAGTGTGAGTCTCTAAGAGTTGTTTTTTTATTTCCCCCAACTCCAATAAAATTCAGATTTATTTGAATACCTAAATACATGGCTTAACAAAATGTTCAAGTGCAGTATATACTCTTACCAACATGTAAATAGACCTCTTCTTATCTCGAGGTTCTGAAAAGACAGTAATTTATTCTGTATTATCTGTAAAATGTCTATTGTGGCTCCAGTTCAAATTATTCTGCCAAATTTTACGGCTAAGCCAAGGCCCTATATTTTAACTGGATAGATCAACCATTTTGGATTAGTCATGTGTCATCACAATTCTTAGTTCCTAGGTGTCTTCCTCTTCTCAGAGATAAATTATAATAGAATATATTTTCAATGTAATGAGCTAGTATTCTCTTTATAAGGATTGAATCTATATCTTATCTAACCAGGGTGTAAGGCTATACTGGAGTGATTAACATATCTCAAACATGTATGGGAGACCTTGTCAAATGATAGAAAATTGCTTCATTTTCAAAATTCTTCTGAAACTGGAATAAAAACATGAATCTTTGACCAAATCTGTAGTAGCATACCAGTCACCTTTAGTTCGCTGGCTTTCTTCTTTTTTTTTTTTTTAAGATTTTATTTATTTATTTGACAGACAGAGATCACAAGTAGGCAGAGAGGCAGGCAGAGAGAGAGGAAGGGAAGCAGGCTCCCTGCTGAGCAGAGAGCCCGACGTGGGACTCGATCCCAGGACCCCGAGATCATGACCCGAGCGGAAGGCAGAGGCTTAACCCACTGAGCCACCCAGGCGTCCCGCTGGCCTTCTTCTTAAATGGCTTTTACCAGACTTAGTGGAGAGAAGCTTAACAATGAAACTATTTTATTTAGTCCTCAGTAGTCATAATAAATCTTCGTTAACTCTTTTTTCCTAAGTATCAGACAGGGTCTTTATATAGTTAGTCAATAAGGCATTAATATCCCTATTTCCACCATATCTTAACGCAGGAATGGGTTATTGTCCTCCAAGGATTTCGTATTGTTTAATATTCACTACAGAGGAGAGTTTGCACAATTCTACAGGTTCTATTTGTGTGTAGAATTAGAAATGGGTGGAGGCAGTCTTGACCTGATTAGATATTGGCAGGCAATGGCAAAAACCTCCAGTCTCTCTTGTATGACTCTGCAATTGCACTACTGGGTATTTACCCCAAAGATATAGATGTAGTGAAACGAAGAGCCATATGCACCCAATGTTCATAGCAGCAATGGCCACAATCACCAAACTGTGGAAAGAGCCTTGATACCCTTCAACAGATGAATGGATAAGGAAGATATGGTCCATATATACAATGGAATATTATGCCTTCATAATGGAATATTATGCCATCAGAAAGGATGAATACCCAACTTTTGTATCAACACGGACAAGACTGGAGGAGATTATGCTGAGTGAAATAAGTCAAGCAGAGAGAGTCAATTATCATATGGTTTCTTTTACTTGTGGAGCATAAGGAATAACATGGAAGACGTTAGGAGAAGGGAAGTAAAAATGAATTAGGGGAAATTGGAGGGGGAGATGAACGATGAGAAATTGTGGACTCTGAGAAACAAACTGAAGGTTTTGGAGGAGAGAGGGGTGGGAGGTTAAGTGAGCATGGTAGTGGGTATTGTGGAGGGCAAGTATTGCATGGAACACTGGGTGTGATGCATAAACAATGAATCTTGGAACACTGAAAAAATAAGATAAAATTTAAAAAAAAAACCTCCAGTTTCACAACACATCAAATCCAATAAAACACTCAGATAGAGGTGACATTTCTACAGGTTATTCTTACACTCACATATTCCAATTTACAATTTACTATAACCCGGATACTTTCTACTACAGCATCACATTATCCTCAGAGTTTTATCTTTGGCTCTCCAATGTTGTACTCCCTGCCTCTTGCTGATATCATCATGTACCATGTTCTAGTTTCTGGTAATCCCAGAAAACTCTGTTCACCACCTTAAAGCCATTCAGCTTAGACCAGTCATTCATGTTTGGATTTCCCTGCTGATATTTTGTAAGTAGAGCTCAATCTTCTTATTCTGTTGCCTTAACAAATGGAATATCCACATACCCATGGTCACTCACTTTATTTTACCACGTACATTTTGACATATCCCAAACAACATATCCCATACAACAAATCTGTCTTGTTCTTTTTAGCAAGGCAAGTGTAGTTGCCCAAACTATCAGGCATTTTCCACCTCCCAACCAGTAATCACCATCAGGTATTATATAGTACCTTCACCAATTTATTTCTTTTTGATCCAACTTTCATGAGGCACCAAAATAAATCCATGTGACTATACCATCATTGGTTATTCCTTTTCTTTTGAAAAGCACAGAACTTTCTTCTGTCACTGAGATCCAGGAAAAAGAGATTGCTAACAATTTTCTATAGCTGTCTTTATATTTTGTTTTCCTACAAGATTGTATAAAGGTTCCAAGCATAATGAACTGTCCTTATCACTGAATTCTCAAAGTTTGCATGGAGGCATTTTTCATTAGGAGTGATATTATTGTTATCTATATACAATCTAAGGTATCTCCAGTTAGAACATTTCCACTACCAATTCTGCAGGGATATTTTATGTATCATTAGGTTAAAAAAAATGGGGAGATAAACCATGAGAGACTGTGGACTCTGAGAAACAAACTGAGGGTTTTTGAAAGAGGGAGGGAAGGGGGTTGGGTGAACCTGGTGGTGAGTATTAAGGAGGGCATGTACTGCCTGGAGCACTGGGTGTGGTGCATAAACAATGGATCTTGGAACACTGAAAAAATAAAATAATTTTTTTTTTAAAAAGCATTAATCATTTAAAAAAAAGGGGGTAGTTACCCTTTTCAATGGAAGCTTGTTGGATTTCTACCTTAACCATGGTAGTATCATTATTTAGAAAGAAAATGTATACTGAAGTCCACATTCGTCAGGCCATTTAATCATCTCCATTCAAACTCAATGGATTTTCTACCATTGAAATACAATTCCCTTGATCATGTGGTTTGAGTGTCTGGACTAACAAAAAATCATCAGGTTTCTAGTGTTTATTTATTGGAAAAATGTCCCACTTATTTAACAATGTCCCCCCATCTCTATGGTAATCTGGTTTTGTCCTTCATTCTCAAGGACAGTGAATATGTTGGCTTCCAGGTGAATATAATATCAGCCAAGCAAAAAACTTTATGACTCATCTTCTATTTTATATATTTGTCACATCTCTCCTAAGTCAGTCTACTTCTTTGTGTTCTTCTGATAGAATTATCATTTTGTTAATGCTATTGATAACCAACAAACAATGTTTCTAGCCATTATCCCTATTTGTCTTTGTTTATTGTCCATTAGTCCATCGAAGGGCATCTTGGTTCTTTCCACGGTTTGGGAACTGTGGCCATTGCCGCTATGAACATTGGGGTAAAGGTGGCCCTTCTTTTCATTACATCTGTATCTTTCGGGTAAATACCCAGTAGTGCAATTGCAGGGTCATAGGGTAGCTCTATTTTTAACTTCTTAAGGAATCTCTACACTGTTTTCCAATGTGGTTTATTAACCAAACCATTTTGCTAAATCCTAGATGTTTAAAACTATGTAACTTAAATTCCATTGATAAGATATATACTGTAATTTGCCTCAAAAAAAAAAAAAATTCCACTATCGTGAACCAGGGGTTAGTTTCAGCTATCCCAGCACCAAAGTCTCAAAAGAGTTTTTTTCCCCTACCCATCCTTCTTCACAAGGGCCATTTAAGTAAATTTCAAGTGTAGAATGACTTCAAATTCACAAGATAAAATAGGTTTATCCACTGTTTATTTACCCAAGTTTATTACCCAAGTTCACGTAGCTTAAGCAAGAATACAGAACAAGTAAAACAGCAGCATGCATAACAGTCACATGACAGAAGCTTTGAATAATCTGATAGTTTCCAAAGCCTCATTCACTGAATACAAACTCTTATATGCACAGATCACTCAGCACAGGAAAGGTACCATGTTGGGAGTCTCCCAGCTTAGGTAACTTGCTTATAACCAAGCACTTAAAGGGATGTTTGCCTCACATCCAATTTTAGTGCAGCTGCATACCATAAAAACTGGCTCTACAATGAACAATCTTGATAAACTTGACACACTTGATGTACAACATACTTAAGAGCATTTTGGATCAGTAATAAGTTCATTCTAACCTCACGAGGAATCTAATTTATCCCAAGTTAATGTATCTATTGGGTTGGCTTTGGATCAGTTTCTTAGAGGGTCCTCAAACTGGCATAAAATATTACAGTTCAACTCTTAACCGTTTACTTTCAAAGTAATATAATACCCAGGATATTACTGAAAATAATCCTGATAAAATCATACATTACTTGTGCAATTATGAAGCTAGTAAAAGAGCGTAAATATCATAGGATATGATTGTTTTTGAAGATATTTCAAGTAAAATGTGTTCCATGTACATTAAGCAACAAATATACTTACATTTATGTAAATAATAAAAAGTATTTTAGAATTACTTTTAAAAGACCAATTATAATTATAGAAAAAGGGTTTAATCAAAAAGAAAATTAAGGAGCACTTGGGTGGCTCAGTGGGTTAAAGCCTCTGCTTTCGGCTCAGGTCATGATCCCAGAGTCCTGGGATCAAGCCCCACATCAGGCTTTCTGCTCAGCAGGGAGTTTGTTTCCTCCTCTCTCTCTGCCTACTTGTGATCTCCGTCTGTCAAATAAATAAATAAAATCTTTTAAAAAAATTTAAAATGTTAAAGAAAGACGTAGTTTATAGTCCTTCTAAAATGAGTCACAAATACTGTGAAATTACTGAAAATCACCCTACAACTAGAGATGGTTTTTAAAAAGAATAAACTTAATTATGTGGAATATTTTTAAAAGAAATTTTGTTATTGGGGACCAACTGAAATTAATTTTAAGACCATACAAACAAGTTGACTTTTTCCAATAATGTTTATATGAGAGATAAATAAATTTAAGTGATAAGAGATATTTATCATATGCCCATAATACTTTTAGTATATTTGTTGGAACTATTGGCAAGATCTAAAGTGTTTTAAAAATACTAGAACAGGCATATTCTCATTCCTCTACAACTTAAACTTAATTCTCATTTTGTATAATTGTTTTTCCTAAGTGAGTGTATTCAAAAAAGAAAAAAAAACACAGACTGTTCAAGGAATATAATTGTTTTGCCAAAAGACGACTTAAAACATCTACGCCTATATAATTCTAAAGTAAATTAGAATATATATATATATAGAAATATATATATGTAATATATCTTTTAAGTGATCATATCCCTGAATTGGAAGTAAATTAGTGAAAGAAAATTCACTGATAATTGTATATCTCTACATGCAAAGTCAGGTTCTAATCTCTGATATAACCTCCTTGCCTTTCCCTTAGACACTCTAACTAAAACTGATAGGAATAGTAATGCAACCACGAGGCTGATAAAAATTGCTTTATATTGCACTCAAATATTCCTAAATTTATAAATTATTGAATATCATGCTGCATGCAGTATCCCTGATTTAAAAAAAAATAAAAACAGTGCATGAAATTACAGCTCTGCGCAGTGGTTAATTTTGGTATCTCATTCTTTAATTCATGCCAAATTTCATTTTCTTCCTAACATCCACAATTTTCTCTAGAAATTTTCATTTTTTTTCTTAACTTTATCACCAAACAGTACATTTCTTCTTAAGAAATATTTTTCCAAGAAGCAGAATTTTATTTTATTAGTCAACTGAAGTAACTATGTGTGGCAGAAAACAACAAAGCCTTATTGATTTGCAAGTGCAGAGCAATGGGCTGGGCTCATTCATGAACTAAAAGACTAACTCTATATGCCAGCCTCTATTACAGCTATTTCTCTCCATAATTGTCTGTATCGTTCTGAAATTTTGGAAAGTCCTAGAAAATAACCAATTTGCAAAAGTTAAGTGCTTCAGATAAAAATAAAGCACAATATTTCTAATTAAGCAAGTTCTAGAGGTAATGTTCCCAAACTTTCACTGGACCCATTCCAAGAAAGCTTATTGGGAAGCTGGGATGCTTCACACACACTTTATTAACTCCTCTGACCATTAGCCTTCTGGTGGAATGGCAGTCAGGACTTGGGGTGTTTTTTCAGCAGATGATAAAAGAGAAACATTTTGAAAATTGACAACTATTTATTTCTTCATTATTCTCAAGGCACCTATAACTTCTCTGTTCCTCGAGCTGTAAATAAAAGGATTTAGCAGAGAAATTATTATTGTGTAAAATAAAGAATACATTTTGTCATGATCATCAGTGTGGTCAGAACCAGGACGCACATACAGGAAGAAGAGTGTGCCATAGAACAACGGAAGAGAGAGCAGGTGGGCACTGCATGTGGAGAAGGCTTTGCTCCTGCCCTTTTCAGACTTCTTTTTCATGATGGCAAAGAGGATACAGATATAAGAAACCATGATGGTCATAAAAGTAAAGACTTGTATAAAGGCCGAAAAGATTAAAACCAGAAGTGTATTAACTGTAGGATCAGTGCAAGAAATTTTGAAAAGTTGTAAAATTTCACAGTAGAAGTAATGTATTTCATTGGACCTGCAGAAAGTTAATCTAAATAACAAACCCACATGAGTTGCTGAATGTAGAAAACCCATGAAATATGAAACACCAATGAACTGAGTACAGAGGTTCCTGGACATTAAGACTGGATAAAGCAAAGGGTTGCATATGGCTATGTAGCGGTCATAAGCCATTACTACCAGCAGGAAACACTCTGTGGTGGCACTAGAACCAAAAATATAAAACTGAGCCATACAGTCAAAAAGTGATATCACGTGATTCTTGGATAAAAAATGTGTAAGCATCCTGGGAGTTACAGATGATGAAGTACAAGCATCTGCAAAGGCTAAACTGCTGAGAAATAAGTACATGGGGGCGTGAAGATGGGGATGCTTCCAGATGAGAAAAATCAGTCCAAGGTTGCCCACCATGGTGGTGAGGTAGATGACCAAGAACACCAGGAACAGGGGGATCTGCAGCCCTTGAAGATCTGTAAGTCCTGTGAGAACAAACTCAGCCACGAGTGTCTTATTTTCTTCTGCCATATCCAACCTGTCCAGATGGTAAAATAAAAGAAAGATATTATTGAAACAGTCACAAAATAATCATAAAAACTGTGTATTTTTTGTGTAACTGATGTAAAAGGTGCTTCTCATATGATTACCAATTTTTAAATTTTTACCTTTATATATGTCCTTTAATATACATTCAAAAATTTCCATAATAAAAAGTTTTAAGTGATAATTCACCTAAAGTAACAAGAAAATTAAATACAAATCCTTCTCAATCCAACAGAGGTTTTAAGAACTGTATATGCTCATCTACACATTATATGAAAGAAAGAAATTTCCCATTTTACCCAAGAAAAATGTAAATAGTTAAGAACAGTCAAGAGTACCTTAATTTCTACTGAACTACAACATAAAGATATAATAATCAAAACATTAAGATAGTGGAATAAGAATACACAAGAGGGTCAATGCAATAATAGGCAGCCAGCTCAGAAATAGATTCCATTATATACAGAAATGTGGCATAAGACAATACGATGCTTCAGTTCAGTAGGAGAAAGATGATGGATTTAATGGATTGTGCTGCCATTCTTGGCTATCTGTCTGGATATGAACAAGGTTAGGCTCCTAACTCACAGCATGGATATTTTCTAAGAAATTTGGGAGACAACAATATAACATAGTGATTAGAGAAATTCTTATCCAGAAAAGAGTATTGGACAGAGTCAGAGGGCATATAATAGGTTGGGAAATACATTTTACAGTGTATATGGAAGATACAGATTTATGAATAACATAATACGTAATATGAGAATAACATAAAAATAGATAAGAACAAGGCAAACAATCTAAAAGAAGAATGAATAAAGGATATGAACAAGCAAGTTTACAGATGAATAACCAACAAATAAAATGAAAAGATGCCTAGTTTTCTATGTGTCACACATAAACACACATGTGCAAGTCCAGGCATGCACACACAAACACATACACAGATACTTCCTTTCTCACATATCAGATTAGCAGAAATTAAAGTGAATAAATACTGCTGACTGAGGTGAGAAAAGTGCTCCTTTCATGTTAATTGTGGATCTATGAATTGCAACAGTCTTCTAGAAAGAGCAATTTTATATGATACCATTTAAGTTTTTAGTAAATACATATACCCTTTGACTTACAATTTTGCCTTACATATATACCCTAGAAATAAAAACACAACTATACAAAGATATATATACAAAGAATATCCAATACATTATTTTTCAAGGTGGCAAAGACCAGACACATCTACAGTGAGATGGCTAAATAAATCATATTTATGTACACTTATGTTTTGTAATACAATTCAGCCATGAAAAAAAGAGTCATTCCACTTGAACTGGGAATTTTCATGATGTAATTTTTACCTGAGAAGAATATGATACAGAGAAGTGTAAATAAGATTTCATTATTGTAGGATGAGCAATGCATTTTTAAATCTTCTACCTGGAAAAAATGTGGATATTAGAAATTAAGTTGATAGCATTGGGCTTTCTAGAATAGAGGTAGAGGTAGAAATGAGGGAAAAGGAGAAGAGGAAAAGAGACAAGTCAAAATAAAAGTTCTATGAGAACAGCAGCATATATATTATGATCTCTTTCACATAAAATTATGTAATTGATTTATTTGTGTGTATGTCTATGTAGGCCTTTATACATACATAAAGAAATGTGTGAAAGAGTCTCCAACATGTTAATAATGGGGAAAAGAAACAAGAATGATGAAATCCTATTGTTTTCTTTTTCAAGATTTTCACTGAAAAATGCATTATAAAATTAGGATGCAATTATCTGTTAATTTTTGCATGTATATATCAGTTAAGGACAGAAATAGTCTTCAGAGAAATTAACATTTTCTTTTAGAAATTGTCAATGGGAGACAACTTTTAACCATTGAGTGTAGATACAATTTTTTTAATACCCCAAAATTACCTGTAATTGTATAAAATAGGGATTCAAATAGAAAAAGAGTTTTTTAGAGGGTTTTTTTCAATTTTAGTAATATTTTTATTAATCTTACTTCTCCATACTTACTTTTTAGTCACTGTTGTGAATTTAACATGTGATGTTTGTATGAAGTAATGACATTGATTTTTTTTTCATGATTTATAAATAGTCTCTGAAAGAAGTCTAAAAAGGAGTTTTCCAGTGAATACAGTTTCTTTTATATTACCATAAAAAGAAAATGGAAAACATTCAGATATACAGATTGTTATGGTATTTCCTGGGATGAAAAAAACATTTTTATAATTTTATAGTCATATCTCTCAGGACTGCTAGAACACAAAAAAAATTTTTTTACCATTAGAATATATTTGAAAAATTGAGTTTGTTTAATGTAGAAATAGGAACAAAGGCTCTTTTTCAATGAATCAGTGATCAGCGTAAGAGAAGACTGTGAGATATTATTCTACCCCCACTAAAAATAAAGGAATAATTTATGAGCTTTGGAATTTTTACTTTTGAGTGTATACCCACCAGGAACCCCAATATATACAACACAGACAAAATATTAATTGAAAATTTAGAACATAGGAGATTTTTGCTCTGCATACACTGGTCCAACTTTATAGTCTCAAATAACCAAATGTTGGTTTTCCTAGTTTTAGTTCCTATAGCGTGTAACTTGACCAATTAGTAATCTCTGTGAATTTTTTTTCTCAAGTTATGTGATAAATGAGACAAGGAGCAATTTTGAAGTTACCACCAGTGACTTTAGCCCATATTCTCGTGATTTCATGAAATTAAAGAATTTGTGTTGTACTCAGCAACAAACCTTAGACCAGAAGTTCCCAGTCTGAAAAAGTTACAAATAAGTTAGATTTGAGCTGCTTAGCTTATATCTCAATTAAGCAAACTTCACGTTATGAAATGAACTCTGAATTTTTCTTACCACAATTATTGAATTTTTCTATTTTTCTGTCTTCTGTTAACCAAAGTTTATTATTTAAAAACTCCCTCCAGGGATGCCTGGCTGGCTCAGTGGGTTAAGCCTATGCTTTCAGCTCAGGTCATGGTCTCAGGGTCCTGAAACCGAGACCCACATCAGGCTCTCTGCTCAGCAGGGAGCCTGCTTCCCCCTCTTTCTCTGCCTGCCTCTCTGCTTCCTTGTGGTCTCTTTCTCTCTCTCTCTCTGTCAAATAAACAAAGAAAATCTTTAAAAAATAAAATAAAAAATGAAAAATAAAAACTCCCTCCAAAATGTGTTAATCTATCGAGTAAAAATTCTAACCAAAATATACATGTTCAGACAGACATTTACTTCTGTCTGTCTAGATTTTAGTTTCTGATTTAAAAAGAAAAAAGTCCTTTCCAGGATGTTAATTTCTTACTTAGGTGTTTGTTATCATACAGACAAATTGCAACACTATATTAATGAAAATCTCTGCTCTCTCACCTACTTCCTGTATATCATGGGAAATTGGAAATGTTTTCTTGAAGTAACATAAAAGGTACAGAAATGAAGCAGTATTATTTGTGCATTGATTTTCCTTAGAAACTCCAAACTGGAAATAGATAGCATTTCTTCCTGCAATCTGCAAATCTATTCTTTAAAAAATTCTGAAATTCCCTTAATGCTTCAGAAGGATTCCCAACAGGATGAAGTCAAAGTTGTTCTACTGGGCCTTGTGAGCTAATCCTCAAATCATCTACACACCAATAGTTATAACAATTAAAACGGTACATTCTGTCCTCAGGGTTTACCATAGGGGCATGTTTATAAAATGTCACCGAATAGAGTTTAGAATAAGCTTGTTTTCCTTCCTCTTGTCTCTTTTAATGGTCCCACTACCCAAATACATTCTTGTCCACTTGAAAATCCCAAAGGTACATTAGAATTAACATATCCAAATCTGAAATTAAGATCTTCCTCCATTCCATCCCCAAACCTGGTATTCTTCCAATGTTCCCTGTCTCAGGGAATAGGGTCTGCAAACAAGTATTTGTGCACACCATAAATCAGGAACATATTCATGAAACTAACTTCTTCCTCAATTCCATTTTGACTACTACCTCTAGATGTTATGTACCAAAGATGTCTTAAGTCCAACTATTTGTACAGTTAATCCTAAAATCCATAATGCATTCATCTCCTGCCTGGACTTATTAAATAAATTCCTAGCAACACTATCTGTATCTGCTCACACAGTCATCCACTTCATTTTCCATTTTCCACACTGATGCCAGACTGATTTTTATAAAATGCACACCATTTCAACATCATCCCCTACACACTCTCCCCACTCGACATGTATAAATAACTTCTCATTCCACATAGAATAACAACTACAATTGGTAATCCTAAATATCCATTTCTGGATATTTCTGAGAAATAGACCCAGTAATTAACTGTATACAGTTGAGGAAGATTTTTTGTATTACATGCATATATTATTTACAGTAACACTAATTGAATTCACAAATAATAGCCAATATTTTACTGGATCGACATAATAGAAGTTTAGTTCTCCTTTATGTAAGTATGAAGTACATGTTCTTAACTGAACAGCTGTTCCTTCCATTTGATGATTCAGAGTAGCAAACTCTTTCCAACTTGTCACTCAAGCATTTTCCACACATGATTTCCTTCAGGGTTTGCGTTTTCATTTGAATCAAGCTAAAATGGGAAAGTTCAAGGGGATTCCAAATGTGAGGTTCTTATGACCCAGAAATGTAAGTGATATACATCACTTTCAATCCTAAACTCAATCATATCACTATAGTCAACTGAAAAGGGGGTCTGTGTGTCTAGGATGAAAAGAAAATGGATTTGGAGGTCACCTAACAGTTTCTTCTCCTGATTTGACTATAGTTTCTGATTCTCATTTACCTGTTTTACCCTCCTTCCCCTGTAGACAATACTTTCAACATCTTCCCAAGGGAGTCAAATCCAATTCCCATCTAGCCTGTAATCCAAGAAAAAGCTAGGATCTCCAGTTGATACTCTGGTCTCTCCATCAAATCCAGGTGTAGCTGTTCTGTGTCTGGAAACCAAGAATTTTTTTAGTATTTTGGCACATGTTATAATTACACATTGACAATATGCAATTTTTGTAGGATTTATCTGTCATCCTCTGGAGAACATGAACTTTGCACAATATCCAGTCTTTATCAACATAATATTGTCAATATAAATGAACCACCCTGTGCTCTACAAAATGTCCCCCAAATAAATATTCCTTCTGTCCTCTTAACCCATTACATTCTCTTCTTAGTAAACTTTACGCCACTAAAAAGACTTACTTTTTTTGAGGGATCTATCCACCGCAAGAAGACCTCTGTCCTTAATCTGATTTTCTGACTATGTTACAGATTAACAACATTTTGCTGAGTTAAACTGGATATTGGATGTTCAGAAGCTGTTCCCAACCCCAGTGTTTAGCCTGTCTCTATTCCAGGGATCTCACTATGTGGCCAGCAAGGCTACCCTTGTGTAGGCATAGATATAGGGTGGGTCTGAAATATCTGGAGATTTGGCAGTTGTCTCTGATCAGATGTCAGAAAGTGTAGAATGTCACCCCAACCCCAATTTCTCTGTGGGTTCTCTTCTCCTACATGCTCATTCCTACTCCCAATTTGTAGCCCCATCTCTGCCTTACCTGTCTGGCTTGAGTGAAAACAGGTACTGGATGAGCTGATTGTTGGAAGATTAATGACCTCACTTGCTAATTTCACAGGATTTCCCACACTGGCTTTGGCTGATGCCTGACAACCTTCAGGTTCTTTTTCACACTTGACTAGAGACTCTGGTCATGTCCTCCCACATCTGGTCTTCACAAATATATCCCAGGCTATCTCTCTGAACTGAGTTATCACTGTTGGAATTGGTCTGTTCTCAGGAAAAAGTGAGTCTCGAAAATTCAGAGTCCAAGAAGGGGATTTAATTCCTTGTCCCTCGTCTTGCTACCTCCCATTCTTTCTGTCATGTGATGTCTTCAGCCTGGAGATGACCTAGATCTACGATTCTAGTCAATGATTTGTTGAGCAATGCATGGAATAGGTACAGCAATATCCACTGCATTCTACATGGCAGAAAAGAAATTAATTTAAATCTTTCCATCTTTGCCTCTGAGATGGTATATGAAAATATGGGCATAGCATGTGAAATGTTGGAAATAGAAAGACAGTTCCTAAAATGGTTTGTCCTACTAATAACCTCACACTCTTATGGACTGTTCGTGTTTTCAGCTTTTGCGCCGAAGTCTGTTGGAACTTGTGATCTGGTCTCTTAAATGGAATAGGGCTTGTCTATCCTGAAAGGCTTTCTACCTCTTCCAGCTTTCTTTGGTCTGGTAACCCCTTAGCCCCTCTTTTATACTCTCTCTCTACATGCCCCAACCCATCCTCTACAGTCACTTTTGAGGAGTAAGTCTCTCAGCCACTCTCAAACACTACAGGAATTTCCAGGTGTTGGCCATGCAATGCAGTAATGGGAAGCATCCTCCAGAACTAAACATCAAGGCTGTCCTGCCTGCAAACTCTGCAGGAAAAAGTTCATTGTGATGTAGCCAAATATGGAAGGAGCACAGTGAGAAATAGTTTTTTTTCCAGTGACTGAAATGGGAATCTGGGCAAAAGTTCTTCTCTTCTCTTCTAAGGCTACTTATGATGGGCAAAATAACTGCCATCAATGACATGAACCTGAAAATACATTAGGTTGCATGAAAAGGAAGAATGGGGGTGCCTGGGTGGCTCAGTGGGTTACGCCTCTGCCTTTGGCTTAGGTCATGATCTCAGGGTCTTGGAATCAGCCTCCGCATCAGGCTCTCTGCTCAGCAGGGAGCCTGCTTCCCCCTCTCTCTCTGCCTGCCTCTCTGACTACTTGTGATCTCTCTTTCTCTATCTGTCAAATAAATAAATAAATAAAATCTTAAAAAAAAAAAAAAGGAAGAATGAAGGCTGTAGACAGAATGACAGTTGCTCATCAGCTGACCTTGAAATAAAGAGATTTTCCTGAATTATCTGGAAAGGTCTAATGTAATCACAAAGGTCCTTAAAGTGGAAGAGGGAGGGGGAAGAATCAGGGTCTAAGGAAACTGTGACAACAAAAGGCAGGTACCAAGAGATGCAACCTTGCTGGCTTTGAAGCTGCAAGAAGGGGCCCATGAGCCAAATGATGTAGACAACTTCTCAAAGTCAGAAAAGGGGAAGAAACAAAGTCTTACCCAAACCTTTCAGAAAGGAATTCACCCTACTTTGATTTTAGTCTAGTGAAATTTATGTCAGACTTCTGCACAACAGAACTAATATAATACGTGTATATATTTTTAAAGCCACTATTCATGGTTATTTGTTAACAGCAATAGAGAATACAATACCTCATACTATTAATTTGCCTCCCTGCCTTCCAAATACCAGTCCTCTCCAGAGGGGGAAATTAAAAACAACATATCTCATTCCTCCTCTACTGTTGCCATCCTCTGTCTTCCTTATAACCTCCCAGGGCCAGAAGAGGTAAACTTGTCCCCTTTTAGGACATGTCCTCCTTGTAATAGGGTAGAAAGTATAAGACCCTCTAATCATGGAAGAAAACAAGAAGAGGTGATATCACCAAACCTGGTATATCCCTAGTGAAAAGAAGGAAATAAATAAATTTAGATAGTCTCCATTTAAAGAATCCCTAAACAGCCAAGAACTAGCTTTTTCCAACTTTAAATACCATGAAAAGAAACATAAAATGGGATATTTATTTATTTATTTTAAAGACTCTATTTATTTGTCAGAGAGAACAAGCACAAAAGGGGGAACAGCAAAGGGAGAGGGAGAAGCAGGCTCCCTGCCCAGCAGGGAGCCTGCTGTGGGACTCAATCCCAGGACCCTTAGATCATGACCTGAGCTGAAGGCAGTTGCTTAACCGACTGAGCCACCCAGGTGTCCCTAAAATGGGATATTTAAATTGCATGGTTTAATATTTGCAAGAAATTTATCCCCAAGGACTAAGGAACTTCTGTGGTTGTTTCTCCAGGGTAACTGTGAAGATGGAATTTCACCTATATATCACCTGTGCTGACAAAAACATGGAGAATGTAACAATTTGCTACTGGATTACACCCCACCTTAGTAACAGTGTTGTTTTAAAAAATAAAGAAGACATTGACATATATTGACTATAGACAGATAACAATTATACATAGCCAATACCTAAAACAGTCTGCATCGCACATAAAGGGAGAAAAAGAGAAAGTTTTGCCACTGTTCTGGAGTGTAAAGTGGTGATGACAGAAAGTTAACAGAGACTTGGCACTCACAGAGAGCAACATGGTTCGAATGAGCCCACACAGCAGAAGCGGGGCTCGGATGCAGTGAGAAGAGCAGAGTCTGAGGAAACTGAGCCCCAAACACACAGTGCTGAAGCCAGTCAGCCCCACCGCCGGCTTTGCTGTTCCATGAGACAACAAATTGTGTCTATCCTCAAATCAAAATAATAGGGATGTGTCATGAATATGGGGATATCTTTTCCTATTTTTCACTACAGTATTCACAAGTCTATATGTAATAAAGTCAGAAAGCCAGACAGAAAACACAGAAGACTTTTGTAAGGAAAAAAAAATGGTTTAAGTTACATAATTATGAGATGATCAAGTACACCTGCTATTTCAGGTTGTTGTCAATTCTGGGGGCGGGAGAGGAGGGGGGGAATGTATTCAACTGGTATATTTGTGCTGGAAAGAAGGTGCCTAGTGAGATTTTTCAATAAATTAAAAAGTAGAAATTTTTAAAGAGCTCAGAATTATTCATTATATTGCAGGAAGTAATTATTTTAAGTATTTAATTGCTAAAGTGTTGTATCTTTCAGTGAATACAATGCAAATATAAGTTAATTTTCAAAATTACTTATAAACCTCCTAGATATATTCATATTAAATGAGGAATATATGTTGTCATATTTAGTCTAACAGTATTACTTTGGCATATATATTGTTTGCATCATTATAAACATCTATCAAAGATATTTATATCTACAAACTCTTGAAAATTAATTGTTCAAGAATTATCTAGGAGGGCATGAGTAGTTTCTAAACAGAGGATTTACACAAGTTAATTCTTCCTATAAAAGAATATAAGTTCAGGGCCCCCTGGGTGGCTCAGTTGGCTGGGTGTCCAACTCTTGATCTTTGCTCAGTTCATGATCCCAGCATCATGGTATTAAGCCCTGCTTTGGAGCCCATGCTCAGCAAAGAGTCTTCTCTCCTCTTGCTCTGCCTGTCTCCCCACTCATCTTCTTTCTCCCTCTCAAATTTAAAAAAAAAAAGAATATAAGTTCAAAAAGTTTTAAAATGTGTGTATCTGTAAACACAAAGCTCATTAAAGTTACAAAGATACAATAATTTGGATATTCTGTTTCATTTTTATCCTTGAGGATGGATTATAAACAACAAGAGCACAAAGTAAATGGAACCTGTCTTTACAGTGCTCATTAATTATTTTGATGATCACAAGAACTTAGGATAAAAACAAGTCTATCTACTCTGAATTTTTTATTCATTCATTTAACAAGTATATTAAGGCCCTACTATGTGCTAAACCCAAGGACCCATGCTTTATTTAAACAGAATAAAATCTAAGGAATAGTGAAAGTTTTCCTGAGAAATATTTATTTCTTTATAATTTTTCTCAGTGCCCCTAAAACTTCCTTGTTTCTTAGGCTATAAATAAAGGGGTTGAGCAGAGGGATGATAATCGTGTAGAACAGTGAATACATTTTATCCTGATATTGATCCGGGCCAGACCCAGGACGCACATACATGAAGAAGAGAGTGCCATAGAACAAGGAAACAGAGAGCAGGTGGGCGCTGCAAGTGGAGAAGGCTTTACTCCTGCCCTTTTTGGACATCTTTTTCAGGATGGCAAAGAGGACACAGGTATAAGACACTATGATGGTCATAAAAGTAAAAGCTTGTATAAAAGCAGCAAAAATGAAAACCACCAGTGCATTAATAGATGGGTCAGTGCAAGAAATTATATATAGCAGCAAAATTTCACAGTAGAAATGAGGTATTATATTGGACCTGCAAAAGGTTAACCTAAATAATAACCCTACATGAATTGTGGGATGCAGAAAACCAATTACATAAGACAAACTTATCAACCAAGTACAGAACCTGTTGGACACCACCACTGGATAAAGTAAGGGGTTGCATATGGCTACATAGCGGTCATAGGCCATCACTACCAGAAGGAAACATTCCGTGGTGGCACTGGAACCAAAAAAATAATATTGGGCCATGCACTCAAAGAGGGATATCATTTGACTTTTGTCTAAGATGTTGACAAGCATCCTGGGAGTCACAGAGGATGAGGAACAAGCATCTGCAAAGGCCAAACTGCCAAGGAGTAAGTACATGGGGGTGTGAAGATGGGGATGCTTCCAGATGAGAAGAATCAGTCCGAGGTTGCCCACCATGGTGGTGAGGTAGATGACCAAGAACACCAGGAACAGGGGGGCCTGCAGCCCTGGAAGATCTGTGAGTCCTGTGAGAATGAACCCGGTCACCCACGTCTTGTTTGTCTCCATCATATGCACAGGGGCTGATCACTACCAGGAGAGAATATGTAAAGGAAAATTTTTTTAATTATTTTCTTTTATTTTTTCAGTATTCCATAATTCATTGTTTATGAATCACAGCCAGTGCTCCATGCAATATGTGCCCTCCTTAATACCCACAACCAGGCTCACCCAACCTCCCACCTCTCCCCTCCAAAACCCTTAGTTTGTTTCTCAGAGTCCACAGTCTCTCATGGTTTATCTCCCTCTCCAATTTCCCCCAATTTACTTTTCCATTCCTTCTCCTAATTTCCTCCATGCTATTCCTTATGCTCCACAAGTAAGTGAAACCATATGATAATTGACTCTCTCTTCTTGACGTATTTCACTCAGCATAATCTCCTCCAGTCCCATCCAGGTAAAGGAAAAACTTAATCAAGGATCAGGAAAACTTGTATTATATGTCAATATCATATCCCTCTATTTCTGATGGCCCTTACTCAACAAATATTAAAGTTTAGAGTTACTCTTTTTTAGAACACACTAATGATGTTAAATATAAGTAGTTTCAGGAAGTAAAATTCATTAAAAAGACTTTTAAATGTGTGTATATACTAATTTATGTGTATCTGTGTGTGTGTGTGTGTGTGTGTGTGTGTGTAAAATACTTGAAGAGACACTGGTTCAGGTTCAAATGTATTTTCACCTTTTCTCAGGCATTCTTTCATATCTTTTCTATTGAATAAAAACTGGACTATATATTTGGTATTGAAATATATCATTCTCTCTCTCTCTAAGACATTACTGTATAGAATAATGAGAGAGTAACTTAAAATCCCATTTCAGCTATTTTCTGTCTATTACCATTATGTCATTTGAGTCTATATTCAACAAATTCTCCTCAGGTTCCTAAAAGACCCTTTTGACTTTACATTCTTCAAAGTTACTCCAAATTTCTAATAGAATCTTTAATTTTCCCAATAAATTGTCATATGTGAACATAATCATTCATTCAGTTAACAAATATTTATTTAGTGCCTTCTGCATTATCATTCTTAGCTCCATCACACGTAGATCTTCTAATTCTGGTGTCATACTTGAGAAACTAAAATAACCACTCTTTCAAGACTAGAGAAGAAACAAAAACACTAGCCAGCTTATTTGCACATTTGGAATGGATCTGAGAGCCCCCATTAAACATGCACATGTATACAATTATCATGTAGTTAACCAAAAATGTTTTTAACATTTTACAGGCTCATAATTTTTTTAGAGGCTCATAATTCTAAAATGATTAATAGGATTTTTTTTCCTGCTCTTCTTGAGATTGCAAGTGGGACTATCAAAGTCAGGGTGAATGAAACATTACAAATGGAACCACAGTTGAAAAAATAACCAGTGTTTTGAAAATGTGGATTTAATGTAAATAGTAAAAATTATAAAGTCTGTTTAAAAGGTAAATCAAATGAGAAAAGATGAACCACAGTAATAGGCAGTGACTAACATAAAGACCGTCAAGGCAGATAACAGCCCCTAACTACAAATGGATCCATGAGGTTTATGAGCCTGGGAAGCAAGGGAGAAGGCTGGGTCCTGTGGAGACCCAAGAGAAAAAAACTCAGTCCTCATCTGAACATAAAATGTTTTATGTCTCCCTTAGTATCTAAAGCAGGGTCTACCCATTTACAAACAGCTGATCTAAATATATAACCATTCAAGGGACTATTTACCACTCTTGGATTCACAGCTTCCGGGCTTTGATGACAAGATCATCCAAGTGGGTGTCATTCCAACACATACATTTACTTCTACACCAATTCCACATAGCTGAAGATTCCCTGTATGTGCTAGCCTAAAATATCTCAAACCTCCCATTTGGTAATTCAAAAGAAAGAATAACAGTATTTGTGAAAAATTCAGTTCTGAAAAAATAATCTTTGAACAGTAAAAATATAGAGAAGAATTGGGATATTTTCTATAAAAAGGCACCTGGAGTTTCTCTCTTTAAAAAGGAGGCTATATTGAGGAACAGAGTTCTTCATCTCCAGTTGAAAAAGACAAAATTTGGGATTGATTTTAGACACCAAGAAACACCAGCAGAGAGTCTGGTCACACTGGTAGTTATCATCAAATAAGCACATTGCTGTCAAGTCACTGCAAGTACCAGATTATCCTTATTCACACTCTTCTAAGAATACAACAGTAAGGTGTGGGTCTTGGCAAACACGGTGAATTCTTTTCTGCAGATTTCCTGACAAGAACTATGTAAAAAAGAGCCACACTGAAGGGGAAAGTATAGACTCTCTTTAAAAGTCTATAACTCTCTAATTCTTATCTATTTGAAAATTTCCCTACTTCTATGAGGTTTCCATAATAAGGTGAAAGAATTAATTTTACTTTCAAATCATATTAGGTTTATTCTATAATTCATTGTCCTGGCAAAGAAAATGTTAACAGAAATGTAATAATGTTTCGAAAGCTGGAGTCTCAATTCTGCCTCTAAATTAGTAAGTGAGGTGTCTAAACCATTTTATGACCTTCATTTTAAGGTTCTCTTCTGTAAAGCACTAGATTTGCTGAGGTGCATTTCTGCTCACAGTCTGTGAGATTCTAACTTCTAGTGTTATTCAGTAGGTAACATAGCATGGTGGTGAAGCACACAGATGCTTTAATAGTTTGAACCCTCATTCTACAATTATATAGTCTCTTGCCACAAGGGGGTTAAAGTAATCGAACATAATTTTTATTTAGCTGTTCAGTTAGGATTCCTTTCTGTTCCATTTGATAGATAAAACATCTCAAAAAAACTTTTCAGATATTTTGACAGCTCATGAGAAACTCTTGGTACTAAAATGATATGTTCTGTCATTTTTGGTGGAAAGAATAATGACAATAAAATAAAGCACTGTATTCTCACCCAGTTTTTATAAGAAGATGCAGAGATGTCATAAGAAATAAATTTTCATGAAGAACTCATAAGATACAAGAAGAAAGATGTCAAAGACAGCTACTTGTCTCATGTTAGTTTTCTTTGAAAAATGCAGTTTGGAAGGAAAGATATTTATTTCTTACCATCTTCAAACCTGTTTGCAAAGAGAATATTGAAATTCCCTCAATGCCACCAAAAGATTCCCTCTAGAATGAAGTCAACCTACTGGGCATTATAGTCTAGTCAACAAATCATTTTTAATGTACTTTTTTTAGCTATTATTTTTATAGCTTGTTTCTTCTGCAAACAAAATCAGATTAATTGGAGCAAAAAATTAAAATGTAGAAAAGCACAAAGAAACCAACTTGTTGTAATCTCACTAAACACTATGAATACAGTTAAGTTTTTGGTGTATATTTCTCCTATGATTTACCCATGTGTGTAGTTACTATTTATATATATATATATATATATATATATATATATATACACACACACACATACACATATATATATTATATTTATAGAGAGATACATAATTTTATATGAACATTTTAAAAATAAAATAATGCCTCTGTTATACATGGTTTTTCATAAACTACATTTAACTTAATAATACACCATTTATAATTTTATTTTCTTAACTTTATTTATTCATTTATTTGAGAGAGACAGTGAGCATACACATGCACGACAGAGAGAGAGCACACAAGCTGGGGGAGAGACAGAGGGAGAGGGGTAAAAGACTCCTCACTGATCAGGGAGCCCAACCTAGTCCTTGATCCCAGGACCCTGGAATCATGACCTGAGCCAAAGGCAGATGCTTAACCAACTAAGCCACCCAGATGCCCCCATTTATAGTCTTCTATATCATTACTCTTGACTCTTTTTTTTTTAATTTTTAATTTATTTATTTTTTAAATTTTTATTTTATTTTTTTCAGTGTTCCAAGATTCATTGTTTATGCACCACACCCAGTGCTCCATGCAATACGTGCCCTCCTTAATACCCACCACCAGGTTCACCTAACCCCTCATCCCGTTCCCCTCCAAAACCCTTAGTTTGTTCCTCAGAGTGCACAGTCTCTCATGCTTTCTATCCCCCTCCAATTTCCCCCAACTACTTCCTCCTCTCCATCTCCCAATGTCGTCCATGTTATTCCTTATGCTCCACAAGTAAGTGAAACCATATGATAATTGGCTGTCTCTACTTGACTTATTTCACTCAGGATAATCTCCTCCAGTCCCGTCCAAGTTGATACAAAAGTTGGGTAATCATCCTTTCTGATGGAGGCATAATATTCCATTGTATATATGGGCCATGTCTTCTTTATCCATTCTTCTGTTGAAGGGCATCTTGGCTCTTTCCACAATTTGGTGACTGTGGCCATTGCTGCTATGAACATTGGTGTACAGATGGCCCTTCTTTTCACTATATCTGTATCTTTAGGGTAAATACCCAATAGTGCAATTGCAGGGTCATAGGGTAGCTCTATTTTTAATTTCTTAAGGGATCTCCACACTGTTTTCCAAAGTGGCTGCACCAACTTGCATTCCCACCAACAGTGTAAGAGGGTTCCCCTTTCTCTACATCCTATCCAACAGTTGTTGTTTACTGTCTTGCTAATTTTGGCCAGTCTAATTGGATTGAAAGAATAAACATTGTTAAAATGTCTATACTGCCTAGCACAATCTATACTTTCAATGCCATCCTGGTTGAAATTTCACCGGCATTTTTCAAAGAGCTGAAACAAACAATCCTAAAATTTGTATGGAACTAGAAGAGACCCCGAATTACTAAGGAAATGTTGAAAAAAAAAAAAAACTTGGGAGAATCACATTGTCTAATTTCAAGCTTTACTACAAAGTTATGATCACCAAGACAGCATGGTACTGGCACAAAAACAGACACATAGACCAGTGGAACAGAGAGAGAGACCAGATATGGACCCACAACTCTATGGTCAACTAATCTTTGAGAAAGCAGGAAAAAATATACCATGGAAAAAAGACAATCTTTTTAATAAATGGTGCTGGAAAAATTGGACAGTTATGGAGAATGAAACTCAACCATTCTCTTACACCATACACAAAGATAAACTCAAAATGGATAAAAGACCTCAACGTGAGGCAGGAATCTATCAAAATCCTAGAGGAGAACATAGACAGTAACCTATTCCGCATTGACCACAGCAACTTCTTTCAAGACATGTCTCCAAAGGCAAAGGAAACAAAAGTGAAAATGAACTTCTGGAACTTCATCAAAATTAAAAGCTTCTGCACAGCAAAGGAAACAGTTAACAAAACAAAGAGGCAAACCATGTAATGGAAGAAGGTATTCACAAATGACACTACAGACAAAGGGCTGATATCCAAGATACATAAAGAACTCCTCAAACTCAACACGCACAAAACAGATAATCACATCAGAAAATGGGCAGAAGACATGAACAGACACTTCTCCAAAGAAGACATACAAATGGCTAACAGACACATGAAAAAAAGTTCATCATCATTAGCCATCAGGGAGATTTAAAACAAAACCATGTTGAGATACAGTTGACTCTTGAACAACATGAGGGTTAGGGGCACTGGTCATTTATGCTGTTGAAAGTCTGTGCATAACTTTCAACTCCTCAACAATGTAACTACTGTAATAGCTTGCTGTTGACTGTAAGCCTGACCAATAACACAGTTAATTAATACATATTTTGTATATTACATGTATTATACACTATATTCTTATAATAAAGTAAGCTAGAGAAAAAAGGTATTATTAATAAAATTATGAGAAAGTACATTTATAGTTATGTACTGTATTTGTTGATATTCTAAGCTGACATCCTTTGTTTACAAAATGCATAGTCTGTCAGTACCTACATTAATATTGTCTTATGATATAAAACACTATAGATGTTATATGTGTGACTAACACTAGACATTGAATACAAAAAGATGTGAAAAAGAAATTCATATTTATTTGCAAGAATACAATGCATGCACTGATACAAAGAAGTAGCAATATTATTGCTTTATGGTAGCCTACTATAATTAACATGACTGCTTCATGGTAGTCTAGCCTATGTTACTAATTTTTTATGGCATACCATATTATCACCATATTCATAATATAGTATTAGAAACATTGTTACATTTTTTAAAAACTACTTACCTGTGATGATAGGCTGAGAAGAAGTTTCTCCAATTATGAAAGAGAAAGAGACATATTATATGATAATGTAATTCTTTGAAAGCAAAGTTGTAAAACTAACAAGTTATTAATTTTATATTAAATATTACTTACCTTATTCCTGTGTAAGGATAAGCTGTCTTCTTCCACACAGGACTTGCACATGATGTTCTACAGGATGAGTACATAAATGATGATGATGACAGGAGAATATCTCACACAATTCTTGCTGTACAGCTATTAAGGTTTTCACACAAAGACACATAAAAAAAAAAAAACAGATTTTTTTAACAGTTTGGCATGGTGATTACTTACTGTCCATGAAGTAGAGGTTGGTCATCATACAGGTATTCATCCTCATCTTCACGTTAAGTAGGCTGAGGAGAAGGAAGAAGAGGGGGATTGGTCTTGCTGTCCCAAGGTCACAGAGGTGGAAGAGGTGGAGGAAGTAGAGGAGGTGGCAGGAGAGGCAGGCCCACTCTTATCAGATCTCTAAAAAGAATGTATAGTAAAATATCAATGGGCTGTGCAAGGTCTCTATCATTTTATTTCCCTTACTTTCCCCTTTAGAGTGATTCCCCCCCCACTCCCTCCCTGCATAGCCCACCCTCTGGCACCCACTGATGTGTATGGTTTATCTTTTTAAGGTTGTATATGTCTTTACAAATTGTACAGGGTTGCTTTGTGTATATGGTTTTAAAATTTGTGCTTTTTAATTAAAAATAACATTGTGTTATAGAAAAATTTTAGAATATATTGTAATTTCTTTCTCATTTTTTTGCTTTTTCATTCCTCTAAAAGTGTTGCTACCCAGTACCAATCCTCCTTCTACCAGTTGCTTTATTTTCAGTCCCCATATCATGGAAGGGTGCAGATCATTAAAGCCAAAAGCAGTCTTAAATAATTTGAACCCTTCTGCCAGATGGTCTAGTGCTAGTTTGTTTTTTGGCATTGTTTCTTCTATGTCTTCTTCCTCATCATCTGAAGCTGGTTCAGTAGCACTCATCTTCATCAAGTTGTCTTCTATTAATTCCTCTGGTATCAGCTCTTGAATTTCTCTAAGATCCATATCTTGAGACCCTTTACCTACCATTTTTTTTTCTTTTGCCATACACAGAATTTCTTTCATGATTTTCCTTGACTAGCTCTGTCATAAATCCTGTTGTGCAAAATAGCTGAACAGTTTTTTCCAGCAGATATTGTTTGGGGCTGGGTGGCTTTCATGGCTTTTTCTATCACAACGGTGCCATCTTCCGTGGTATAATTGTTCCAGACTTTTATCATATTTTCTCTTTAGGGGTTCTCTTCCAAACTGTTGATAATCCTTTCCATAGATTATTGTGTATAACAAGACTTAAAAGTTTTTTGAACCGCTGATCTAGAGGCTGAGTTAGAAGCACTGTGTTTGGGAGCAAGAACACACTTCAGTGCCTTTGGTGAAGAACTCATGGAGTTCTGGGTGGCCAGGGACATTGTCCATATCAAAAGAACTTTAAATGAAATCCCTTACTGTCAAGGTACTTTCTGCCTTCAGGAACAAAGCAAGAATGGAACCAATTAAAAAAAAAACAAAAACAAAAAAAAAAACAACAAAAAAAAAAAACTCTTCTCTTTGTCCAGGCTTTCTTTTACAACCAGAAGACAGGGAAGCTGGTGTTTCTCTTTTCCCTTCAAGAGTCAGGAGTTAGCAGCTTTATAGATAAGGGCAATCCTGATCATAAACCCAACTGCATTTGTGCAAAACAGTAGATTTGGCCCATCATTTATTGCCTTAAATCACAGTGCTCACTTCTCTTCCTTACTAATAGATATCCTTTCTGGCATTTTGTTTCCAGAATAGGACACTTTGATCTGCATTAAAAACCTGTTCAGGCAAATATCTTTTTTCCTCAATGATTTTTTTTTAATGGCATCTGGGAACTCATCTGCTGCCTTTAGTTGGCAGAGCTGCTTCTTCTGTTATCCTGACATCTTTTAAGCCAAGCCTCTTTCTAAAATTATAAAACCATCTTTTGCTGGCATTAAATTCTCCAACTTTAGATCTTTCACCTTCCTTTTGCTTTAAGTTGTCATATGACTTTATTTTTTCTGAAATCAAATTAGAGTATATAGGCATGCCTTTCTTATAGCACTTCTGCACCAACATAAAAGCTGCATTTTTAATATGACATAAAAAGGTATTTTGCAAAAAAAAAAAAAAAAGCAAGGTTTTTGTGTCTGCTGGCATAGCTGTAATGATGGTTTCAAGAATTTTCTTTTGGGGGGGTGGCTCCTGCATGACTCAGTCAGTTGAGCAACCAATTTTGGCTCAGGTCATGATCTCAGGGTCATGAGATCAAACCCCATGTCATCAAGCCTCATGCTAGGTGTGGAGTCTGCTTAGAATTCTCTCTTTCCCTCTGCCCCTCCCAGCTTTCACTCTTAGTTTCTCTCAAAAAAAAAAAAAAATTATTTTCTTCTTCTTTTTTTATTTTTTTTTTCCTGACAATGGTCCTTACACTGCTTTAAATGGTGGCAATCACAGCTGCAGACCTCATTCCACTGTACATTTTAAGCAATTCAACTTTGTGTTGTAGTGTCATGATTCTTCTCTGCCTCTTCGGGACACTAACAGTACCACTACTGGTACTTCATAGGAGTCCCATAGTGTTAGTCAAGGTTTATGGTGATTGCCTTAAACACGAAAAATACATGAGAACCAAGAGATCAGTTTGTACTGCAATATGCAATTTACTACAGAAACCAATTGCTCATGTAGAGATGAACATGGTAGGTTGTTTTAAGCAAGTACTCAACACTTGAGCTCACTGCAACAGCAAAAGAAGGTGACTATGAAATTATAGTAGTGCAGTATGTACTTCAGTTAATTTAATGCAGTTATGATTTAATGCTGCTTTCTCCTAACTGCCATTGGTTCCATGTACAGTCTCTAATGTTTGGTTTGGATAAACCTTAATTTTTTATAATGGATTTTTGTACATTTTATGGTAGTAAGTGATAAAATAGACTAGTATCACATATATTTTATGCATCTGTAACATATCTTTTTCTTAATTTTTTTGATACTTCCAGTCTATGAAGTTCATCTGAGAGTTTTTTCAAATTATCACAAATCTACAAAAAATTTTCCAACATATTTCTTGGAAAAATATATATATACATATACACATATGTGTATATATCTATGTATATGATTAAACTTGGCAAGAAATATGCCTGACCTGTATGTATTTGGTAGAAATGAAAATACTACTGAGGGGTATAAAAAATGTGTTTATTATGTGAAAATTCATCATTTTATCAAACAGAAAGACTTGGCTAGAAAAGACATTAATTTTTCTAAATTCACTTATAAATTTAATGAAATATTACATAACATCATAGAGAAATAGTTGAACTAGAAAATTAATTCATCTGTAAGAGCAAAGAGATTTTTTTGATGCCCTAAGAATTCTTCTAAAAAAATAAAGAAGGGAGATGTCCCATGACAGGTTTGCAATATATCATAAAGTTAACTGTAATAACTGAAACTATGCTTGATGTTACCAAGATTCACTATGGATACAAATTCACTAAAATTTGAATATCTACTTCTAAACATGGGGAAGAAGAGTAGCAATGTTGACTAACTTTGGAAAGAGACAGATTTTGTTTCACTGGGCTTTGTCTCTATGACTTTGATCAATAACAAACTTTCTAAGCTTTGACGTCCTCATTTGCAAGATGATATTAATAATGTGCCCTTACAAATCCTCTCACACTATTGGTGGGATTGCAAGTTGGTGCAGCCACTTTGGAAAACAGTGTGGAAGTTCCTCAAAAAATTAGAAATAGAGCTACCCTATGACCCAGCAATTACACCACTGGGTATTTACCCCAAAGATACAGATATAGTGAAAAGAAGGGCCATATACACCCCAATGTTCATAGCAGCAATGTCCACAATAGCCAAACTGTGAAAGGAGTTGAGATGCCCTTCAACAGACAAATGGATAAAGAAGATGTGGTCTATATACACAATGGAATATTACTCAGCCATCAGAAAGGATGACTACCCAAACTGTATCAACATGGATGGGACTGGAGGAGATTATGCGAAGTGAAATAAGTCAAACAAAGAAAGTTAATTATCATATGGTATCACTTATTTGTAGAACATAAGGAATAACATGGAGGACATTAGGAAAAGGAAAAGAAAAATGAAGGGGTGGGGGGGAATCAGAGGTAGAGATGAGCCATGAGAGACTGTGGACTCTGAGAAATAAACTGAGGGTTGTGGAGGGGGGAATGGGTTGGCCTGGTGATGGGTATTAAGGAGGGCACATATTACATGGAGCGCTGGGTGTTATACATAAACAATGAATCTTGGAACACCATATCAAAAACTAATGATATACTGTATGGTGACTAACATAACATAACAAAAAACAATAATAAATAAATAAAGTGCACTTACAAGGTTGTTGCAAGAATCAGATGAGAGGGTTAATGCCAAGCCCTTAGCACTATACTTGACAGATTTAAAAAAAAAAAAGGCTTATTAATTGGCAATTTTATCTATTTGTGATAATTATTTTAATTATGCAGAAGTAAAGCAGTTAAGCTCTTTTGCTAAAGAATGGTTTTGGAGAGAGAAAATTGAGATGTGTTTATAACAATTTATAACAATGGCAGTTTAATTTTTTACATAAAATACTTTTACAGTTAGCTCAATCCATCTGCAGGTTGGCACACAGACCAGTAAGTAGTGTGATTTATGTGGAGTCACAACTTCTAGAAGAAAGAACTTATAAGCATAACACACTTTAAAGAGAAACCTTTATTTTAATGAAAATTACAGATACATTTCATAATTAAACATTTCACATTACATCATGAAGAAAGGACATTTTTTTCCTAACCATGATACCACTTGGCCATCAGATAAAATGAATACTATTCTTTCAATACCATCAAATAACCAGTCTATATTCAAATTTCTCCAATTGTTACCAATTTTTTACAGCATTGCATTTGTTTATTCTACCTATCAAGATTCTTGTAATCCAAAACAGTGTCATTTCTTTCCCCTTTCTTTACTTTTTGGTTGTTGCTATTAGTCATAATGGCGTTCTTATTTTTTCCCCCTAATGAAATGACATGGAGAGAGTGGGCCCGTTGTATTATGAAATTTCCCACATTCTGGATTTTTCTAGCTTCCTTATTTGACTTGTTCTCCTACTCTTTGCCATTTTTCCATTCTCAGTGGAATTTATAGCGAAAGGTTTGATTAAACATTTTGGTAAGAATTCTTTATAAATGATGCTAATAAATTTCATATGGCATAACATCAGGAAGTGCAGGGAACCTGTTAGTTTCACTACTGGTTGCATTCAGTGTGATCCCTGGGTTAAGGTATTAATAGTCACATCTCTCCACTATAAAGTTTATCTGTTTTCCCTTACATCAGGCAAGTAACTCGTGATATGATACTTTCACACCTTCCAGCTATCCAGGTTCCCATCCATTTATTTAGATAAAGTTCTTAGCATTCTTTGATGACTCTTGCCAGAACCAATTATATTATTAAGGATTTTTAAATGGTAATTTTTTAATTATGTCATTTGTTCTACATTTTCTTAAAAATATTTTATTTGATGAAAAAGAGAGAGAGAGAGCAAGAGATCCCAAGCAGGAGGGAGCAGCAGAGGGAGAGGGAGAAGCAGGCTCTCCACTGAGCAGGAAGCCTGATGTGGGGCTCAATCCCAGGACCCTGAGATCATGACCTGAGCCAAAGGCAGACATTTAATCAACTGAGCCACCTAGGCACCCCCTGTTCTACATTTTCTTAATACTTTAACACAACTATAAAAAAGAGGAATGTAGGAGAAATGTTTTGACATTTATCATGAAAAATTTTAAACAAATGTCCAAGCATTTGTTTAGTTTTATTTGACCTTGCCAGAACATAGTTTCATAAGCCCACCTTCTTTCTTGGAGGCAAATTGTTAGTGATTTTAAAAGGCTTACTTTGAATAGCTTTGTAATTCATTCCAAAAATATATTTAAGTGTCTGGTATAGTAGACCCTAATCAGGAGTTTTCTTTGAAAGGAAAAATGTGAGTCAATAAAAATCCATGTTGGGTCAAGCTCTGTCTTGTCAATGTTTCCTATTTCTCACTTTGTAAGAAACTGCCTTTTCTCTCTCATGAGTGATCAAATTATTTTTTGCCAGAAATATTCCATTTGAGGCAATGTTACTTTTCAAAGCCTTCCTCCCAAAGAGGGATTTTACAGACACTTGCTTTTTAAGGTCTCCTAAGACTAATATTTTAATGTACATATTTAATAAAAATATAATAATAATTATCATAAGAACATATTTTTTGTACTTTACTTTCAGCAAAAACACATTCATACAAAATTTCTTAATTTCTCAACAGTATTGGAGCACCTGACATCTCTCACATTACCTTACATAATGAAAAGAATTCTGGTGTGGACACATTGACCACCTGTGACAGTGCAGTTTGTAACAGTGTTTCTTCTCTTAGCTTAGCCTCTTATTATTTATATAACTTTAGAAAAGTAGGACCTTAACTTCCTCATAAAAACAAAACCTATATTTGTACAGTGATTTGTGCTCTGTAATGTACCTTAACATATACTGTCTCTCCCAATCAGCTAAATAAGGCATATTATTATCTCCATTATCTAAATGAAGAAATTGAGGCAGTGCCTATTTAAATATCATCAAACACTCATTGTTTTCTCCTCCGTATGACCCAGAAGATTTAATAAAGACGCTTGTAGTCACTTTTAGCTTCACCTAAGACTCAGGAATAAAAGAACAGATCGTCTGATTTGACACACACTGCTTTTCTGTTAGTCCAGGTGGCCTCATCTGTAAAAGGGAGAAATACCACCTCCCTTCCATTTTTCCAAAGTGACTGAAAGGATCAATTAAGATGATTCTGATGAACGCACTCTAAGAGTCCTGAAGTAATATTTAAATAGGAGGTAGTGCCTTAGTCCATTCAGGCTTCCATAAAACATACCACAGACTGGCTGGCTTATAAACAACAGAAACTGATTTCTCATAGTTCTGGAGGCTGACAGTCCAAGGTCAAGCCGTTAGCATCATCACGTTCTGATGAAGGTCCTCGTCCTGATTCATAACATTGCCTTTTCACTGTGTCCTCACATGGAGGAAGAGGTTGGGGATCTGTTCAGAGCCTCTTTTCTAAGACACTGATCCCATCATGAGCTCCCCCACATGACTTCAGCAACGTCCACAGGGCCTACTTTTTCATATCATCATCTTTGGGGGTTGGGATTTTAAAATACAAATTTGGGGAGTACACAAATATTCAGATGAGAACAGGTAGGCTTTCCTATTAAGAAATCAAATTTCAAAATCTAAAGTGATCATTATGTATGTCTGAACAATTTTACTGCTTCGTCTTTCAAAACGTAGTCCAGGCCCACCTGCCTCAGAGGTGTGTGGGCTGCTTGTGAATAGTAAAGAACCAACCAACGATCTACTGCAACCAATATCTGTGGGCTCATGCACACAAAAGTTTAAGAATAAAAACCTCAAGTGAAAAATCTTCACATTGTTGGCTCTTCTTCTGCTTCACTAAACCAATTATGAATGTTATATAGAGTCTATACTCTCTAACCAAATAAAGTATGTAGACACTTTGTAATAGCTTCACTAACATTCAGTGGGTTGATTATACTATATGACAATATGGACAAGAATGGAGAACTGTCCAATATAAATAAAATACCTGCTGAAATATGAAACTCTAATAATGCAGGAGAAACATTTGTTAGGAAAGAATTGCAAGTAACTTTTTGTGAGCTGTCTGACTATGCATAGCCTGTCTCCCCAAACTGATTATCTGGTAGGAATTCGAAAGAAATTAGTGCTACCTACAACTTTTTTATGAATGAATTTGTTTTCAGACAGCAAAGTGCAGATCGCTGTTCACTATCCCATAGATAATTGTGTCAGACTTCCAAAACCAACTGAAGAAGCAAGAACCATACAAAGATTCTATTTTCCCCTTATGCCAGTAGTTTTCAACCTGAGCTATACTTTTATCACCTGGAGGGATAAAGGTCGACAAATAGCTGGGTCACATTTCCAGGATAGCTGAATTCACTGGTCTGAGATTGGATCAGAGAATTTTAATTTCTAAGGACTTTAGATGATTCCAGGAAGGATTGAGAATCACTGCCTTAAATTTTAAAAAAAGCACACCGTTGGGGCACCTGGGTGGCTCAGTGGGTTGAGGCCTCTGCCTTCGGCTCAGGTCATGATTCCAGGGTCCTGGGATCAAGCCCCATATTGGGCTCTCTGCTCAGCAGGGAGCCTGCCGCTTTCTCTCTCTGCCTGCTTCTCTGCCTACTTGTGATCTCCATCTGTCAAATAAATAAATAAAAATCTTAAAAAAAAAGCACACTATGCAATAAACATAATTTATGCATAATTATTCCCTTTGTTCCATCAAAATGGGGGGGAATAAAGATAAAAACGTTATCAAAAATTGCATAAACTATGATAAAGTAGCCATTTGGCAAAACAGTCATTGTAATAGTCATACAGGGAAGTTTCTATACTCAATTATCACCTAATCTTCATTGGAAGCTTGCCAAGTTTCACATGAGGCTTTTCCCTAGTGACTGTCAACACTTGCTGAATATTAGAATCACTCAGAGTGGTTTAGAAAACTACCCACTTCTTAAAGATCCTAGTTTGTTTGGTTTGAGGTGGGAACCAAGAGTGAGAACCATGGATCCATACCACCAGGGTGAGGAAGAAGATATGCAAGACTTGATTGGTGGCATTTAGTCACTAATTCTGCTACTTGTTATCAATAGGGCATGATGTATTCAGTTTTACAATATGTCATAAACCCAAGAAACACCTGAAACGCTGTCATTCTCATGGATTATGCAGCTAGTAGTTGGATTCCAAACCATCTTTTGCATAACATATAAAACCATGAAAAATAAAAGTTTCTGCAAAGAACTCACAGTACCCTATAAAAACCTAGCACCATGACCAGAGCTTCAGAGGAAAAGAAGAAGCCAGGAAGCACATCTAGAGGCTTACTTCCATTCTCTTAGCCACAGGGCACACTGGTGGAGCAAAGGAACATCTGGATTTGGCCAGTACCATCTCCTTCCAAGTGCCTCTTCAGCCAGTGTTGGGTTTCACATAAGACGTTATGATCTAATAGAAGCACCATAGGGTAGTGGTTAAAAGCATGGACTCTGGCACCATGCCGCCTGAAATAATAAAGGTGTAAAGAAGACAGAGAACATCTATAATTGACAGCAATTGTATGCAGCCAATACATGTATGCAGCCAAAACAGGCTTCATGGAAAAAAAGAGAGAGAGAGAGTTTTGCCACTGGCCTTGACTGTGGAGAGGTGGAGGTAAGAACTTCCACAGAGATTCTGCACCCACAGGGAGTAACCTGCTTCCAATGAGCCCACACATCAGAAACAGAGCCAGATGCAGCGAGAGGAGCAGGGCTCTGAGGAAACAGCCCCAAACACAGTGCTGAAGCCAGTCGGCCCCACCTCAGGCTTTGCCATTCCATGACTCAGCAAATTGTTTCTATCCTCAAATCAAAATAATAGGGTAGGTGTTAGAGGAATGGCCATGTATACAGAAATACTTTTTTCTTTTCTTTTTCTTTCTTTCTCTTTTTTTTTTTTTTTCCCTACAGTGCACCAAGGTCACTACCCATGGTTTATATGCTCCTTTTCCCTTCTATGGCCTATAAGAGACAACTAAGGGTTATGAGAATTGGCTCCATCAATAACATACTATGGATCCAACTACCTATTTTTCCTTTGTTTTTGACTAAAATATTCACAGAGCCATATATAATAAAGTCAGGAGCTCAAAAAATGCAAAAGGGCCAGACAGAACACATATATATTTTCTATAAAGAAAAAATCAGTTAAGTTGCATAATTACAAATTTACCAAGCACATCTGCTCTTTCAGGTAGATGTCCATTCCAGGAGAAAAACAAAATTCAATTTGTATATGTGGGTCAGATACAAGATGTTTAGGAAGATTGGTTATAAATTAAAAAGTAGAAGTTTTTAAAGAACTCAGAACTTTTCATTACATTGCAGGAAAACTAACTTTCTCTTATGTAATTGTTATGTAATTGTTAATTCTTTATACCTTTCAATGATTGCAAAGCAAATATAATTTTCAAAATTACTTCTAAACCTTGAAGAGAATGCCTCATGAGGTTATATACTGTCACAGTCAGTCTAACAATATTACTTTGATGTACATATTTTTTGGATAATTATAAATCCTCAAGAGAAGGTTTCAAAAAATTCCTTGCTCAAGAATTATTTAACAGGCATGAGAACTTTTTAAAAAACTTTTTAAAAAGAAGGTTTACAGAGATTGAGTCTTCCCTTAAAAAAACATAAGTGCAAAAGGGTTTTAAAGTGTGTTTAACTGGAGGGGTGACTGGTGGCTCAGTCAGTTGACCTTCTGCCTTCGGTGCAGGTCGTGATCCCAGGGCCCAAGGATTGAGCCCCACTTTGGGTTCCCTGCTCAGTGGAGAGTCTTCTTCCTCTTCCTCTGCCCCTCCCTCTGCTTGTGCTTTCTCTCTCAGTCTCTCTCAAATAAAAATAAATAAATAAAATATTTATTCTAAAAAGTGTGGGTATCTGGAAACACAAAGCTCATTAAAGTTACAAAAATATATAATTTGAAGATTTCATTCTAGTTTCATCCTTGAGAATGGATTTAAAACAACACAAGGTAAGTGAAGTCCATCCTTACGAGGCTCATTAATTATTTTGATGATCACAAGAACTTAGGATGATAACAAGTCTATCTACTCTGAATTTTTTATTCATTAACTTAACAAGTACATATTAAGGCCCTACTATGTGCAAAACCCAGGGACACATGTTTTATTAAACAGAATAAAATCTAAGGAATAATGAAAGTTTTCCTGAGAAATATTTATTTCTTTATAATTTTTCTCAGTGCCCCTAAAACTTCCTTGTTTCTTAGGCTATAAATAAAGGGGTTGAGCAGAGGGATGATAATTGTGTAGAACAGTGAATACATTTTATCCTGATATTGATCTGGGCCGGACCCAGGACGCACATACATGAAGAAGAGAGTGCCATAGAACAAGGAAACAGAGAGCAGGTGGGCGCTGCACGTGGAGAAGGCTTTATTCCTGCCCTTTTCGGACTTCTGTGTCAGGACGGCAAAGAGGACACAGGTATAAGACACTATGATGGTCATGAAAGTAAAAGCTTGTATAAAAGCAGCAAAAATAAAAAGTACTAATGCATTAATAGTGCAAGAAATTGTATATAGTGGCAAAATTTCACAGTAGAAATGAGGTATTATATTGGACCTGCAGAAAGTTAATCTAAATAATAACCCTACATGAATTGTGGGATGCAGAAAACCAATTACATAATACAAACTTATCAACCAAGTACAGAACCTGTTGGACATCACCACTGGATAAAGTAAGGGGTTGCATATGGCTACGTAGTGGTCATAGGCCATCATTACCAGGAGGAAACATTCTGTGGTGGCACTGGAAGCAAAAATATAAAATTGGGTGATGCACTCAAAGAGGGATATCATTTGACTTTTGTCTAAGATGTTGACAAGCATCCTGGGAGTCACAGAGGATGAGGAACAAGCATCTGCAAAGGCCAAACTGCCAAGGAGTAAGTACATGGGTGTGTGAAGATGGGGATGCTTCCAGATGAGAAGAATCAGTCCGAGGTTGCCCACCATGGTGGTGAGGTAGATGACCAAGAACACCAGGAACAAGGGGGCCTGCAACCCTGGAAGATCTGTAAGTCCTGTGAGAATGAACCTGGTCACCCACGTCTTGTTTGTCTCCATCATATGCACAGGGGCTGATCACTACCAGGAGAGAATATGTAAAGGAAAAACTTAATCAAGAATCAGGAAAACTGGCTTGGAATGGTAATGTCTGCTCCCTATTTCAGTTGTCAGTTTCTCAACAGATATGGAGGTATAGGTTTCTCTCTTTTAAAAACACACTTAAGACTATGAAGTATATAAAAATAATTTTGAAAAAGATTTTTAAAAGAGGGCTTTAAGCATATATATTTAAAATTGAATATATTAACAGTGAACTGTTTTCCAGAATTAAGAATAAAAAAATACATTTTAAAAGAAAATCTGTAGAAGCAGCAGTGGTTCAGTTTCAAAAGTGTCATCACTCTTTGTCAGAAAATCTTTTGCCTCTTTTCTATTGAATGAAAAATGGGCTCTATCTTTGATATCAGCAATATACATTATTCAGTCCTTTTAAGACATTAATAGGTTGAGGTATAAGATAGTAAATCAATATCCCATTACTGTTTTATTATCCATTATCATTGTTATTTGATTATATATTCATCAAAATCACCCCAAATTCCTAATCAAGTCTTTTGATTACACATACTATGAACTCCTCCAAATTTTTAATTAATTCTTTTTAAATATCCCCAACAAACTCTCATATGTGAACATAATCATTCATTCAGTCACCAACTATTTATGGAGTACCTCCTAAGTTAAAGCACTGTCATTCTGAGCTCATAGAACCTCTGTCATTAAACCAAGGATGATAAAATACCCCTCTTTTTTTTTTATAATTTTATTTTTTATAAACATATATATATTTTTCCCCCAGGGGTACAGGTCTGTGAATCTCCACGTTTACACACTTCACAGCACTCACCATAGCACATACCCTACCCAATGTCCATAACACCCCCCCCACCCCCCCTCCGCCCAGCAACCCTCAGTTTGTTTTGTGAGATTAAGAGTCACTTATGGTTAAAATACCCCTCTTTTAAGAGGAGTGAAGAAACAAAGACACTACTGTCTTATTTGCAGGTGTGGGAAGGATCTAAGGGCTGTCATTTTCAGGCCAAATAAGACATTTACCATCCAGTTAACTGAGAGTGTGTTAATATTTCAGAGGCACAAATTTTTAAAATGATTAAAAAAATTTTTCTTTTCCTGCTTTTTTTGAGATTACAAATGGGACTATCAAAATCAAGGTGAATGAAACATTACAAATGGAACCACAGTTGAAAAAATAACGAGTGTTTTGAAAAGGTGGATTCAATTTAAATACTAAAAATCATAAAATCTGTTTAAAAGGCAAATCAAATGAGAAAAGATGAACCACAGTAATAGGCAAAGACTAACATAAAGACAGTCAAGGCAGATAAGAGCCCCTAACTACAAATGGATCCATGAGGTTAATGAGCCTGGGAAGCAAGTGAGAAGGCTGGGTCCTGTGGACACCCAAGAGAAAAAAACCTCAGTCCTCATTATCACAGTGTATTTCATCAAAGACAAATTATGCACAAGTCTTAACATAAAATATGTTTTATGCCCTCTCTTACCATCTAAAGCAGGGTCTACTCATTTACACACAGATGATCTAATATATAATTATTCAAGGGACTATTTACCAGTCTTGGATTCACAGCTCCCAGGCTTTTATGAAAAGCCTACCCAAGTTGGTGTCATTCCAACACATGTTAACTTCTATACTTAGTCACCAATTCTGTACAGAAGTGAAGTCTTTATTCTCCAAGTCTCTGCTGGCCTGAAACATTTCTCTAACATGCCTGCTTGGTCATTCAAAGGTAGGAAATGTACCAAAAATTGAGGGAAGACAGGGTTTGTGAAAAACTCAGTTCTAATGAGACTAATGCTTGAACAATAAAAATATATGGAAAAATTGGAGTATGTTCTATAAAAAGGCACCTGGAGGTTTTCCCACCTGTAAAAGAGAAGCTAGTTTGAGCAAAACTGTTCTTCTCCTTTTTCACTAGAAATAGGAAAAGAGAAAATTTGTTTAAGACTTATACTAAACATGAAGGAACACCAGCAGTGAGGCTGGTCACAGTGGCAGTAATCATCGAGCAAGCACACTGCTGTCAAGTCCCCGCAAGAACCTGATTATCCTTTATAACAATGGGTGGTGCCTCTCAATACCTGTGGTGAACTTTTTCTTTTTTTGCTATTTCCAGCGAAGTATCATCTTAAAGATTCAAATTGAAGGGGAAGTCATAGACTCCCTTAAAAAGCCCCATAACTCTATGATTCTTAAGTCAGAAATCTTCCTCATTCTGTTTGAGTTCCAATGTAAGTTAAATGACAGAATGAATTTTAATTTCCAAAGACACAAAAAATACTAAAAGATTGTTTCTGTAATTCATTATCCTGGCCCAAAAAAAAAAAAAGTTAATAAAAATGTAACAAAATTTCAGATGCCTTGAATCTCAGTTCTACCTCTAAATCACCACATGATTATTAGCTTTATGACCCTTGTTTTGAGATTCTCCTCTAAAGCACTGTATTTTCTCAGATACATTTCTACCCACAGCCTGTGTGACCATGACTCCTCTCTGCTACTTAGTAGGTAAAATGACATGGTGATGAAGCACACGTGCTATAATATTTTTGCAAGGGTTCAATTCTTCATTCTACAAACATATATCTTCATATCCAAAAGTTTTCAGAGGAAATAAACATAATGTTTATTATCTATTTAATTCAGGATATTCCATTTGAAAGCTAAATCATCTGAAAAATATTTTTCATTAATTTTGTTACATCATGAAAAACTCTTGGTACTAAAATGATATTTTCTATCATGTTTTCATGGGAAGAATAATTGTAATAAAATAAAGCACCGCATTCTCACCCAATTCTTGTAAGAAGATGCAGAGATGCCATAAAATATAAACTTTCATGAAGAGCTCTTAAGATACAAGAACAAAAATGTCAAAGCCCACTATTTTTCTCCCATTATTTTTCCTTGAAAAATGCAGTTAGGGAGGAAAGATATTTATTTCTTTCCATCTTCAAACCCATTTATGAGGAGAATACTGAAACTCCCTCAATGGCACCAAAAGATTCCCTGTAGAATGAAATCAACCTACTGGGCATTATAGACTAATCAACAAATCACTTATAACATTCTTTAGTAACTATTATTTTTGTACTTTATTTCTTTTCTCTGCAAACAAAAGCATTACAGTTTAATGGTAGGAAAAAAATGAAAATGTAAAAAAGCAAAAAAACAACAAATTACTTTCATTTCACTAATCACTGATAAGTATAGTTAACTTTTTAGTATATATTTCTCCTATCATTTACCTATACATGTATTTATGTATACTTTATTATATGTAATTAACATATATTTATATTTACATAGTATATAAACATTTTATAGGTAAATATAAAAATAAAATTATGGCACTACTGTACATAATTTTTCATAAACTATTTTTTATTTAAGTATGACATACAATATTGTATTAGTTTCAGGTGTACAACATGGTGGTTTGACATTTGTATACATTATGAAATGAGCACCATCTAAGTATAGTTAACATCTGTGATCATATATAGTTATTAAAATATTATTGACTATGTTCCTTATTTATACTTTACATCTCCATGACTCATTTATTTTGTAATGGGAAATTTATAGCTCTCAGTTGCTACTGATTTAGCCCATCCCCCAATCCTTTTCCTTATTTGTTCCAAATATTTTTGGTGGGATCATTAGGATTTCTATGTATAGTATCTTTTCATTTACAAATAGTAAGAGTTTTGCTTCCTCTTTCCCAATTTGCGTGCTTTTTATTTCTTTTTCTTGTTTAATTTGTAAGGTAAACTTTCCTATTAAGAAAAAAAGAAGAATTCAAAATCTAAAGTGATGGTTATGAATATTTGAGCAATTTTAGTGCCTTGTCTCTCAAAATGTGACCAAAATCCCATTGTCAACAGAATCACCTGGGAGTCTTCTGAATAATGCAGTATCTCAAGCCCACCAATGATCTATTAAATCTAATATCTATGGGCTCATGTACACTGAAGTTTAAGAACAAAAACCTCAAAAGAAAATCTTTGTACCATTGGCTTCTCTTCGCTTAACTGGCCAGTTATAAATGCTAAATAGAGGCTATTCACTTCACTCCAACTATATAAATTAAGTAACTCATGTATGCTTTTAATATCTCAACTGATAGCCAATGAATTTATTTATATACTTCATTATAATAAAAACAAAAAAGGAGAACTGTCCCTCATAATTAAAATATCTGCTGAATAACAAATAGCATGGAGGACAAGGGGAGATGGAGAGGAGATGGGAGTTGAGGGAAATTGGAAGGGGAGGTGAACAATGAGAGACTATGAACTGAAAAACAATCTGAAGGTTTTAAAGGGGTGGGGGGATGGGAGGTTGGGGTGGTGGATATTAGAGAGGACACGGATTGCATGGAGCACTAGGTGTGGTGCAAAAACAATGAATACTGTTACGCTGAAAAGAAATTAAAAAAAAATATCTGCTGAAATATGAGACTCTTAGAAGGCAAGAGAAATATTTCTTAGGAAAGAATTCCAGTTAGGTTTTTGTGAACTGTCTATATATGTATAGCCTTCACCTCAAACTGATTATCTGATGACATACTGAAAGAAACTAGTGTTATCTGTAATTTTTTCGTGAATATATTTGTTTTTAGACAGCAAATTCCGGGTCCAATTCACTACCATAGAGATAGTTGTGTTGGATCTCCAAAAACAATAAAAGAATATTCATATGGGATTAAATGGTAATGCTATGTATAAATCTTGTATCATTGCATTTAAGATTTTATTTATTTATTGGAGAAAGAGACAGTGAGAGAGGGAGCACAGCAGAGGGAGTGGGAGAGGGAGAAGCAGGCTTCCCACCAAGCCGGGAGCCTGATGCAGGGCTCCATCCCAGGACCCTGGGATCATGACCTGAGCAAAATGCAGATGCTTAACAACTGAGCCATCCTGGTACCCCTATCATTGCATTTAAAACAACGAAGGTCATATCTTTCCTTTACTAGGCATTTATTTATTTCAGCACCTAAAATTTCAGCACTTACCAGGGCTATGCTCTGTGGTTTCATACATATTCAACTCACAATCACTGGTGGTTACTAAAATTTGTGAGTGATACGCTTGCTACATGGTCATAAGAATTTCAGGAATTGAAATGATAATGACTGAGAATTTTCACAAAATTAATATCAGACACCAAACCACAGATCCAGGAAGCATAGAAAACACCACACAGGAAAAATTCCATGAAACTATACCTAAGCATATCATTTCAAACTCTACAAAATCAAAGATAAATTTCCAAAAGAAGCCAGAGGAAAGAACACCTCACCTATAGAGAAATTAAGAGAAGAATTACATATATATCAATGCTTTGGCATTTATTTTGTGCAGCTAAATGCCTGCAGAGGCTTTGAACTGATTCTAGCCACTTTTTGAATACATGCCCTAGATAATACCCCACACAGTAAAGAATGTTAAGTTCCTCTTTGACTTCCACCATACTCCTGGTGATAAACAGTCTCTCCTAATTCCCAGCTACTTCTTGTGCACTCCTTAGATAAGACCCCTCAGAGCTTACCAAAACCTCAATATTTTTTATTTGAATTGACCAATCCAGCCTTAGGTTGGGGACCCCAGAAACACTTTAACCAAAGACCTCAATAAAGGCATAAGCCTCAGTTCCCTTTGCTAGCATTCTGCCTGTACCCTGCCTTGATATCCTTGTGTGGCTCCACAAGCATGTTGTATACTTCCTCCAGGACCTGTGAGTAATAAACTTTTCTATCTCACTTTCTCCTGTGGTCTTTGTTGACCAGTGACTCACCATCCAACACTCCACATAAGGCTCTACTAAACAAATGTTAATTTAACAAAATTACAACAACCCAACTTCTCCTCAAAAACCATGCAATGAATGAGTATTGAACGAAACATTTTAAGTGTTGAGAGAAAAAAACATCCATATGTACCCTGCAAAATATCCTTCAAATGTGAAAGACAAATAAAGACATTTTTAGGCAAATAAAAATTGAGGGAATTTGTTCCCAGTTGAGCTGCCTTGTAAGAAATGTTAAAATTCTTTAGAGGGAGGGGAAATGATATAGATAAGAAACTCATATCTACATAAAGTAAGGGAAAAGATCAAAGAAGGAATAGGTGAAGGTAAGATAAAAACTTCTATTTTTGTTATACATAATTGATCTAACAGGCAATAGTGTATTTAAAATAATAACACCAACAATGTATTTATATATCATCTATGTATTTCATATGTATATGAACTGAATGACAATAATTCTACAGGGATGAGAGTCAGGAATAAGGATTATTTTGTTATTGTAAGGTACTCACACCACCCATGAAGTAGTATAAATGTACTTGGAAGTGGACTTGGATTAGTTGTAAATGTATATTGCAAACTCTAGGGCAACCACTAAAAAGGTTTTTTTTTTTTTTTAAAGGAAGTATAATCAATAAGCTAAGAAGAATGGTTGGAATCATATAAAATGCTCAATTAAAACCACAAAAACCAGAAAAAACAATAGATGACAAAGTGGGAAGAACAATGGCAACAAATAGAAAACAGTTAATGACATGGTAGATTTTTTTAAATTTTAATTCCAGCGTAGTTAACATACAGTGTCATATTACTTTCTGGGCCCTCTATTCTGTTCTATGCATGCGTGTCTATTTTTGTGCCAGTACCATCCTGTTTTGATTAATATAGCTTTGTAGTTTATTTTGAACTCTGGGATTGTGGTACTTCCAGTTTTGTTCTTTTTCAAGAATGCTTTGGCTATTTGGGGCATTTTGTGGTTCTATAAAAAATTTAGGATTATTTATTCTAGTTCTGTGAAAAATGTTTTTGATTACTTTGAGAAGTAGGGATATTTTAACAATATTTGTTCTTCCAGTTTATGAACATGGAATATCTATTTGTTCATGTCATCTTCAATTTCTTTCATCAGTGTTTTATAGTTTTCAGAGTATAGGTCTTTCATCTCTTTGGTTAAGTTTATTTCTAGGTATTTTATTATTTTTGATGCAATTGTAAATGAGATTGTTTTCTTAATATCTTTTTTTGCTGTTTCACTACTAGTGTATAGAAATACTACAGATTTCTGTATATTGATTTTGTATTCTGTGAACTTAACTGAATTCATTTATCAATTCTATGATGTTTTGGTGATTTCTTTAGAGTTTTCTATATAGAGTATCATGTCATCTGCAAATAGTAGAAGTTTTACTTCTTCCTTACCAGTTTGGATCCCCTTTATTTCTCCTTCTTATCTGATTGCTGTGGCCAGGGACTTCCAGTACTATGTTGAATAAAAGTGGTGAGAGTGAACATCCTTCTCTTATTCCGGATCTTTGGGAAAAGCTCTCAGTTTTTCACCATTGAGTATGATGTTTGCTGTGGGTTTTTCATATATGGCCTTTATTATGTTGAGGTATATTCCCTCTAAAGCTATTTTGTTGAGAGTTTTTATCATGAATGGGTATCGTACTTTGCCAAATGCTTTCTCTTCATCAATTGAATTGATGATATGGTTTTTATTTTTTTTCTTGTTGATGTGATGTACCACATTGATTTGCAAATATTGAACTATCCTTACAGCACAGGAAGAAATCCCATTTGATTGTGGTGAATGAATTTTTTAATTTATTGCTGATTTGTTTTGCTAATATTTTGTTGAGGATATTTGCATCTATGTTCATTAGAAATATTGGCTTGTAGTTCTCTTTTTTTATAGTGTTTTTACCTGGTTTTGGTATCAGGGTAATGCTGGCCTCATAGAATAAATTTGGATGCTTTTATTCCTTCTATTTTGGGGATAGTTTAAGAGAAATAGGTTTTTACTCTTCTTTAAGTGTTTGGTAGAATTCACCTATGAAGTCATCTGGTACTGGACTTTTGATTGTTGGGAGTTTTTTGGTTACTGATTCAATTTCATTGCTGATAATCTGTCCATACAAATTTTCTATTTCTTCCTGATTCTATTTGGGGAGGTTATACGTTATATGTTTCTAGGAATTTATCCATTTCTTCTAGGTTGTCCAGTTTGTTAACATATTGTTTTTCATAATATTCTCTTATAATCTTTTGTATTTCTGTATTTTCGTATTTCTGTAGTGTTTGCTGTTTTTTCTCCTCTTTCATTTCTGATTTAGGTTATTTTAGTTCTTAGGTTATTTAGGTTATTTAGTTATTTAGGTTCTTTAGTTCTCCCCCCCCCCCTTTTCTCTGTCTCTTTTGGATGAATCTGGCTAAAGTTTTATCAATTTTGTTCATTTTTTAAAAGAACAAGCTTCTGGTTTCATTGATCTGTTTTAATACTTTTTCAGTTTCTATTTGGTTTATTTCAACCCTAATCTTCATTATTGCCTTCCTTCTACTGGCTTTGAGGTTTGTTGTTGTTGTTGTTGTTGTTGTTGTTGTTCTTCTTCTTCTTCTTCTTCTTCTTCTTCTAGTTCCTTTAGGTATAAGGTTAAGGTAAGTCTGTATTGCTATAAACTTCCTTCTTAGAACAGCTTTTGCTGCATTTCATAGATTCTTGGGCCATTGTGTTTCCATTTTCATTCGTCTTCATATATTTTTGACAGTGTAGATATTAACCCAGCTATATCAATAATCACTTTTACTGCTGGTGTTCTAAGTGCACCAATTAAAAGACAGAGATTACCAGAACAGATCAAAAAACAGAAGCCATCTATATGTCGTCTAACAGAAAACCATTTTAAACTCCCAGAACTACTAAGTGATTATACTAAGGTTTCAAGATATGAGGTTAATATACAGGATTTAATGTTTTTCCTATGTATCAGCAATGAACAAGTAGAATTTGAAAATAAGAACTAAATACTGTTTACATTATCACACAAAAAGTAAAATACTCAGATATAAATCTAATAGAATATGTACAAGATATATATGAGAAAATCTACAAAACTCTGATGAATAAAATCAAAAAAAGAAATAAATAAGTTGAATAATAAATAAATGGAAAGATACTCCATGCTAATGGGTAGAAAAATCAAAATTATTGAGATGTCAGTTTTTCCCAATTTGATCTTTAGACTTAATCAGTTATCTCAGAAAGTCATTTTGTGGATATCTACAAACTGATTCTAAATTTTATATGCAGAATCAAAGACCCAGAATAGCCAATACAATATTAAAGAAGAGCAAAGTTGGAGAACTGATGCTACCTAGTAAGCTACTTACTGTACTTAGTGCTTACTATAAAAGTGACAGTAATCAACACAATATGGTATTGGAGATATAAAAGACAAATAGATCAATGAATAGAACAGAGAGCCAGAAATATACTCACATAAATATAGTCAACTAATCTTTGGCAAGGTAACAAATGTAATACAATGAAACACAGAGAGTGTCTTCAACAAATGGTGCTGGACAAATTGGACATCCACATGCACAAAAATTAATCTGTTCACATACTTTACACCTTTCACAAAATTAAATCAAAATAGATTATAGACATAAATGTAAAATGCAAAACTATAGATCTCCTAGAAGATAACATAAGAGAAAACTTATATGAAATTAGCTATGGTGATGCCTTTTAAGATACAACACCAAAGGCATGATCCATGAAAAAATTGATAAGGTATCCTTTGTTAAATTTAAAAATTTCTGTGCTGCAAAAAGCAATGTCAAGAGAACAAGAAGACAAGCCACAGACTGGGAAAAAATATTTAGAAAAGACACAGTTGATAAAGGATAGTATCCAAAATTTACAAAGATCTCTCAAATCTCAATGATAAAAAAATAAACAAGTCAATAAAAAATGGGCCAAACATCTTAACAGACACCTCACAAAAGGAGATATACAAATGGCAAATAAGAATATAAAAAGATGGGGCAGCAGGGTGGCCCAGTTGGTTAAGCATCTGCTTTCACTCAAATCATGTTCCCAGGGTCCTGGGATCCAACCTTGTTTTAGGCACCTTGCTCAGCAGGGAGTCTGCTTCTCCCACTCCCTCTGCACCTTCCCCCCAGCTTGTGAGCTCTCTCTCTCTTTCTCTCTCTCTCTCTCTCAAATAAATAAAATCTTTTTTTCACTTTATTTTATTTTTTCAGTGTTCCAATTTCATTGTTTATGCATCACACCCAGTGCTCCATGCAATAAGTGCCCTCCTTAATATCCACCACCAGGCTCACCCATCCCCCACACCTCTTCCCCTCCAAAATCCTCAGTTTGTTTCTCAGAATCCACAGTCTCTCATGGTTTGTCTCCCCCTCTGATTTACCCCAACTACCTTCTCCTCTCCTTCTCCCAATGTCCTCCGTGTTAGTCTGTATGCTCCACAAGTAAGTAAAACCATATGATAATTGACTCTCTCTGCTTGATTTATTTCATTCAGTAAAATCTCCAGTCCCATTCAATGGAATATTATGCCTCTGCCAGAAAGGATGAATACCCAACTTTTGTATCAATAAATAAAATCTTTTTAAAAAAATATATAAAAAGATGGTCCACATCATATGTCATCAGGGAAATGCAAGTTTAAAAAACTATGAGATCCCACCACAAATCTATTAGAATGGCCAAAATCTGGAACAGTGACAACACCTGGCAAAAACGTAGAGCAACATGAACTTTCATTCATTGCTGGTGGATATGCAAAATGGTCCAGGCTTTTTTGAAGACTGTGTGGTGGTGTCTTATAAAACGAAAACATTCTTACTATATGATCCAGCAGTTGCACTTGTTGGTATTTATCAAAAGAAGTTGAAAACTTATGTCTACACAAAAACTTGCCCACAGATGTTTATAGTAGCTTTATTCATAATTGCAAAAACTAGAAAATAACCAGGAAGTCCCACATTATTGGTGAATGGATAAATAAACTATGGTACATATAGACAATAAACTACTATTCAGTGATAAACAGAAATGAGATATCAAGCCATGAAAAGACATGGAAGAAACTTAAATGCATATTACAAAGTGAAAGAAGCCAACTGAAAATCCTGCATACTCTATGGTTCTAATACATAATATTGTGGGGGGGGGACAGAACTAGTAAAAACATTGAGTTGCCAGGGTTTGAGGGGAAAGCTATAAATAGGTAGAGCACAGAGGATTTTTAGGTCAGTGAAAATACTGCGTATGATACTATAAAGGTGGATACATGTCATTATTCATGTATCCAAACCCAGAGAATGCACAACACCAAGAGTGAAACATAACATAAACTACTAACTTTGGGTAACTATGCTGTATCTACATTAGGGGTCTCAATTATAACAAATGTCCCTCTTCTGGTTGAAGATGTTGATAATAGGGAGATTACGCATGTGTAAGGGAAGTGACTATGTAGGAATTCTTTGTACCTCCCTCTCAACCTTGCTGTGAACCTTAAACTTCTGTAAAAAATTTGTCTTAATTTTTTTAAAAAACAATCTGGAAATGAACAGTGGTGATGATTGCACAATAATTCCAACATACTTAATAATTCTGAACTGTACACCAAAATATAGTTAAGATGGTAAATTTTATGTTTTTTACAACAATTTTTAAAACTGAAGAAATAATCAGTCATTTTTCTATATGCTAGCAATGTACAATTGGAAGCCAAAACTTTTAAATCAATGCTATTTATAATAACTCCAAAAACATAAAATATATAGGTGTAAAATAACAAAATATGTACTAGATCTATATGCTGCAAACTATAAAACACTGATAGACGAAATCATAAAAGACCCAAGTAGAGGCATAAAAGATCTAAGTAGGTGCTTGTTGATTAGATGATTGATTCTACCACATTGATCCAGGTTTAATGCAATGCCAATGAAAATCCTAGCAGAATTTCTTTTTTTGTAGAAGTAGAAAACTAACTCTAAAATTTGTACAACAAGGAAAAAAGAACAAGAATAACTAAAACATCTTTGAAAAGAAGAATAAAGTTGGAGGAATTTAAAATCTATTTACTGTGAAGCTACAATCATCAAGACATTGTAGTATTAGCAAAGAGATAACATAAGACTAACAACAGGATAAAATTTCTCCCGTAAGCAATGGGAAAACATTTTTGCCAGAGAAAGGATACTAGAGAAAGAAATATCATTAATATATACTATCAACTGCATAGAAAAGAGAGTAACTAGAAAGACTTGGGGCAAGGAGGCTAATTTAGTTATATATTTATATTAAAGGCAAAAAGGTCTAGTGCCAAAGGGAATACAAAGGAACTGCAAAAGAAATTTTGAAGGAAAAAACAATTTTTTTAAAAAAGAAAATCTTGAAAAGGGAAGGATCAAAGATGATTTCAAACTTTCGAGACTGGGAGACCGGGAGAATGGTGATAGCATGATCTAAATCATGATGTTGGAAATGCAGACTATATTAGTAGAGAGCAATAAGATTGGCAGCTAACATGAATTATGATTGCTATATTTCAATGGACTAGACATGGAGCTAAATGCAATTTATTTTGATAGAAAGTTTCTGTTCCACAGTGTTCACTTATTTTTTAATATTTTTATTAATATATAATGTATTATTTGACCCAGAGGTACAGGTCTGTGAATCATCAGGTTTAGACACTTTACAGCACTCACCATATCACATATCCTCCCCAAAGTCCATAACTCAACCACCTTCTCCATAACCCTCCTCTCCCCAGCAACCCTCAGTTTCTTTTGTGAGATTAAGAGTCTCTTATGGTTTGTCTCCCTAACAATCCCATCTTGTTTCATTTTTTCCTTCCCTACTCTCCAAATCCCCCCACTCTGCCTCTCAATTCCTCATATCAGGGAGATCATATGATATTTGTCTTTCTCTGATTGACTTATTCCCTAAGCATAATACCCTCTAGTGCCATCCATATCGTTGCAAATGGCAAGATTTCATTTCTTTTGATGGCTGCGTAGTATTCCATTGTATATATGTACCACCTCTTCCTTATCCATTCATCTGCTGCTGGACAACTAGGTTCTTTCCATATTTTGGCTCTTGTGGACATTGCTGCTATAAACATTTGGGTGCACATGCCCCTTCAGGTCACTACATTTGTATCTTTAGGGCAAATACCCAGTAGTTCAATTGCTGGTTGTAGGGTAGCTCTATTTTCAACTTTTTGAGGAACCTCCATACTGTTGTCCAGAGTAGCTATACCAGTTTTCATTTCCACCAACAATGTAGGAGGATTCCCCATTCTCCACATCCTCACCAACACCTGTTGTTTCTTGACTGGTTAATTTTAACCATTCTGACTGGTGTGAGGTGGTATCTCATTGTGGTTTTGATTTGTATTTCCCTGATGCTGAGTGATGTGGAGCACTTTTTCATGTGTCTGTTGGTCATCTGGTTGTCTTTTTTTCATAAATGTCTGTTCATGTCCTCTGCCCATTTCTTGATTGGATTATTTGTTCTTTGGGTGTTGAGTTTGATAAGTTCTTTATAGATTTTGGATGCTAGCCCTTTATCTGATATGTCATTTGTGAATATCTTCTCCCATTCTGTAAATTGTCTTTTGGTTTTGTTGACTGTTTCCTTTGCTGTGCAAAAGCTTTTAATCTTGATGAAGTCCCAATAGTTCATTTTTGCCCTTGCTTCTATTGCCTTTGGCAATGTTTCTAGGAAGTGGCTGAGGTCGAAGAGGTTGCTGCCTGTGTTCTCCTCAAGGATTTTGATGGATTCCTGTCTCACATTGAGGTCTTTCATCCATTTTTTGAGTCTGTTTTTGTGTGCAGTGTAAGGAAATGGTCCAGTTTCATTCTTCTGCATGAGGCTGTTCAGTTTTCCCAACACCATTTGTTGAAGAGATTGTCTCTTTTCCCTTGGACATTCTTTCCTGCTTTGTCGAAGATTAGTTGACCATGGAGTTGAGGGTCCATTTCTGGGCTCTCTATTCTGTGTCAGTGATCTGTGTGTCTGTTTTTGTGCCAGTACCATACCATCTTGATGATTACAGCTTTGTAATAGAGCTTGAAGAATGGAAGTGTGATGCCACCAACTTTGGCTTTCTTTTTCAACATTCCTCTGGCTATTCAGGGCCTTTTCTGGTTCCATATAAATTTTAGGATTATTTATTCTCCTTCTTTGAAAACTATTGATGGTATTTTGATAGGGATTGCATTAAATGCATAGATTGCTTTAGGTAGCATAGATATTTTCACAATATTTTTTTCTTCCAATCTATGAGCATGGAACGTTTTTCCATTTCTTTGTGTCTTCCTCAATTTCTTTCATGAGTACTTTATAGTTTTCTGAGTACGGACTCTTTCCCTCTTTGGGTAGGTTTTTTCTTAGGTACCTCATGGTTTTGGGTGCAATTGTAAATGGGGTTAAGTCCTTAATTTCTCGTTCTTCTGTCTTGCTGTTTGTGTATGGAAACGAAGCTGATTTCTGTGCATTGATGTTATACCCTGACACTTTACTGAATTCCTGTTTGAGTTCTAGCAGTTTTGGAGTGGAGTCATTTCGGTGTTCCATATAATGTATCATATCATCTGCAAAGAGTGACAGTTTGACTTCTTCTTGGCCGACTCAGATGCTTTTTATTTCTTTTTGTTGTCTGATTGCTGAGGCTAGGACTTCTAGTACTATTTTGAATAGCAGTAGTGATAATGGAAAGCTCTGCTGTGTTCCTGACCTTAGCAGAAAAGCTCTCAGTTTTTTCCCATTGATAATGATATTCGCTGTGGGTTTTTCATATTTGGCATGAAATTGAGGTATGTATCCTCTATCCCTACACTTTGAAGAGTTTTGATCGAGAAAGGATGCTGTAATTTGTCAAATGCTTTTACAGCATCTATTGAGAGTATCATATGGTTCTTGTTCTTTCTTTTATTAATGTATTGTATCACATTGATTGATTTGCAGATATTGAACCAAACTTGCAGCCCAGGAATAAATCCACTTGGTCATGGTGAATAATCCTTTTAATGTCCTGTTGGATCCTATTGGCTAGAATTTTGGTGAGAATTTTCACATCTGTATTCATCAAGGATATTGCTTTGTAATTCTCCTTTTTGGCAGGGTCTTTGTCTGGTTTTGGGATCAATGTAATGCTGGCCTCATAAAATGAGTTGGGAAGTTTTCCTTCCATTTCTATTTTTTTGGAACAGTTTCAAGAGAACAGGTATTAATTCTTCTATGAATGTTTGGCAAATTCCCCTGGGAAGCTGTCTGGCCATGGGCTCTTGTTTCTTTGGAGATTTTTGATGACTGCTTCAATCTCCTTATTGGTTGTGGGTCTGTTCAGGTTTTCTATTTCTTCCTGGTTCAGTTTTGGCAGTTTATATATCTTTAGGAATGCATCCATTTCTTCCAGATTGTCAAATTTGCTGGTGTATAGTTGCTCATAGTATGTTCTTATAATTGTTTGTATTTCTTTGGTGTTGGTTGTGATCTCTCCTCTTTCATTCATGATTTTATTTATCTGGGTCCTTTCTCTTTTCTTTTTGATAAGTCTAGCCAGGGGTTTATCAATCTTATTAATTCTTTCAAAGAACCACCTCCTAGTTTTGTTGATTTTTTCTACTGTTCTTTTGGTTTCTATTTCATTGATTTCTGCTCTGATCTTTATGATTTCTCTTCTCCTGCTGGGTTTTGGCTTTCTTTGCTGTTCTTTCTCCAGCTCCTTTAGGTGTAGGGTTTGGTTGTATACTTGAGACCTTTTTTGTTTCTTGAGAAAGGCTGTATTGCTATATATTTTCCTCTCAGGACCACCTTTGCTGTGTCCCACAGATTTTGAACAGTTGTGTTTTCATTTTCATTTGTTTCCTTGAATTTTTTCAATTCTCCTTTAATTTCCTGGTTGACCCATTCATTCTTTAGTAGGATGCTCTTTAGCCTCCATGTATTTGGGTTCTTTCCAAATTTCCTCTTATGATTGAGTTCTAGCTTCAGAGCATTGCGGACTGAAAATATGCAGGGAATGATCCCAATCTTTTGGTACCAGTTGAGACTTGATTGGTGACCCAGGATTTGATCTATTCTGGAGAATGTTCCATGTGCACTAGAGAAGAATGTGTATTCTGTTGCTTTGGGATGGAATGTTCTGAATAGATCCGTGATGTCCACCCAGTCCAGTGTGTCACTTAAGGCCTTTATTTCCTTGTTGATCTTTTGCTTGGGTGATCTGTCCATTTCAGTGAAGGGGGTGTTAAAATCCCATACTATTATTGTATTATTGTCAATGGGTTTCTTTGATTTTGTTATTAATTGGTTTATATAGTTGGCTGCTCCCATGTTAGGGGCATAGATATTTAAAATTGTTAGCTCTGCTTGTTGGACAGACCCTTTAAGTATGATATAGTGTCTTTCCTCATCTCTTATTATATACTTTGGCTTAAAATCTAATTTATCTGATATAAGGATCGCCACCCCTGCTTTCTTTTGATGTCCATTAACATGGTAAATTGTTTTCCACCCCTCACTTTAAATCTGGAGGTGTCTGTGGGTCTAAAATGAGTTTCTTGTAGACAGCATATTAATGGGTTTTGTTTTTTTTTTTTAATCCATTCTGATACCCTGTGTCTTTTGATTGGGGCATTTAGCTCATTCATATTCAGGATAACTATTGAAAGATACGAACTTAGTGCCATTGTATTGCCTGTAAGGTGACTGTTACTGTATATAGTCTTTGTTCCTTTCTAATCTACTACTTTTAGGCTCTCTCTTTGCTTATAGAACCCCTTTCAATATTTCCTGTATGGCTGGTTTGGTGTTTGAAAATTCTTTTAATTTTTTGTCCTGGAAGCTTTTTATCTCTCCTTCTGTTTTCAATGATAGCCTAGCTGGATATAGTATTCTTGGCTGCATATTTTTCTCATTTAGTGCTCTGAATATACCATGCCAGTTCTTTCTGGCCTGTGAGGTTTCCGTGGATAAGTCTGCTGCCAATCTAATATTTCTACCATTGTATGTTACAGACTTTTTGTCCCGAACTGCTTTCATGATTTTCTCTTTGTCATTGAGGTTTTTAAGTTTTACTATTAGATTATGGGGTGTGGACCTATTTTTATTGATTTTGAGGGGGGTTCTCTGAACCTCCTGGATTTTGATGCTTGTTCCCTTTGCCATATTAGGAAAATTCTCTACAATAATTCGCTCCAATATACCTTCTGTCCCCTTTTCTCTTTCTTCCTCTTCTTCTAGGATCCCAATTATTCTAATGTTGTTTCATCTTATGGTGTCACTTATCTCTTGAATTCTCCCCTTGTGGTCCAGTAGTTGTTTGTCTCTCTTTTGCTCAGCTTCTTTTTTTTTTTTTTTAAAGATTTTATTTATTTATTTGACAGACAGAGATCACAAGTAGGCAGAGAGGTAGGCTGGATGGGGGAGGGGGCAGGCTCCCCGCTAAGCAGAAAGCCTGATGTGGGGCTTGATCCCAGAGCCCTGAGATCATGACCTGAGCTGAAGGCAGAAGCTTTAACTGACTGAGCCACCCAGGCACCCCTATTTTGCTCAGCTTCTTTATTCTCCATCATTTGGTCTTCTTTATCACTAATTCTCTCCTCTGCCTCATTTATCCTAGCAGTAAGAGCCTCCATTTTTTATTGCGCTTCATTAATAGCTTTTTTATTTCAACTTGGTTAGATTTGAGTTCTTTTATTTCTCCTGAAGAGCTTTTATTTCTCCATACAGATTTTCTCTAATATCTTCCATGCCTTTTTTGAGCCCAGCTAGCATCTTCAGAATCATCATTCTGAACTCTAGATCTGACATATTACCAATGTCCATATTGATTAGGTCCCTAGCCATGGGTACTGCCTCCTGTTTTTCTGTGGTGAGTTTTTCTGCCTTGTCATTTTATCCAGATAAGAATATATGAATGAGAGAATAAAATATTAAAATAAATAAAATAAAATAATAATAAATAAAATTTTAAAAAGGGTGGCAAAGACCCCAGAAAAATGTACACTAACCAAATCAGAAGAGACCCAAAGCATAAGAAATAGCATGGAGGACATGGGGAGATGGAGAGGAGAAGGGAGTTGAGGGAAATTGGAGGGAGAGATGAGCCATGAGAGACTATGAACTCTGAAAGACAATCTGAGGGATTTGAAGGGGCGGGGAGTGGGAGGTTGGGTGAGCCTGGTGGTGGGTGTTATGGAGGGCACATATTGCATGGAGTACTGGGTGTGGTGCATAAACAATGAATTCTGGTACACTGAAAAGAAATTTAAAAAATTAAAAATTAAAAAAAAAAGAGAGAGAGACCCAAAACTAGGGGGAGACAAAAGTGGGAAAATATATATATAGATAGATATGTCTATCTATATATATTAGATTGATGAAAAGAACAGAGCCACCCACTTGATTTTGGGTATATTTTGTTCTCTTACAAGAAATTGCCTCCCAAAATTTTAAAGAAAGAAAAACTTATATATCTACAAAAATAAGGGTAAACATGATGAAGGGTTGGAATATGACTGTAAAGATGAAAATTTTAAAAAGTTCTAAAAAAGGAATTGATAAGTTTGTTGGAAAAAGAAAAAGAAAAAAAAAAAGAGGAGAGAATGTGCTTAGGCTGACTAGAACAAAGCCATGTGCTAGACTCAGGGTATATTTTGATCTATTAGAAGAAATTGTATTCTAAAATTTTTTAGAAAAAAAAATCTGTTATACAAAAATAAGGTTAAATACAATTAAAGGATAAAATATGACTATAACAATGAAGGTTTAAAAGGATCTTTTTTAGAATGGTATTGTTAAGATAGACTAGTTTAAAAACATTTAAAGAAGAAAGAATAAAAGTTAAAAAAATAGAATAAGAAAAAAAAATTTACAAATTTAACTTTGCAAGACTAAAGGATCATGGAGGGAAAGCCACAAATTCTGTGTTGCTTTCCCCTAGCTCTGGAGTTCAGCTGTTCTCCTTGATCAGTGAGTTTGGTCTTGGCTGGATGTTCTTGCTGATCTTCTGGGGGAGGGGCCTGTTGCAGTGAGTCTCAAATGTCTTTGCCTGAGGTGGAATTGGACGACCCTTGCCAGGGGCCAGGCTAAGTAACCTGCTCTGGTTCACTCTCGGGAGCTTTTGTTCCCTGAACGCTTTCCATACAGCTCTGGAGGACAGGAATGAAAATGGCGGCCTCCCAATCTCCAGCCCAGAGGAGCCAAGAGCTCAGGGTCCTACTTTTTAGTGTGCCCTCAGAGATAAGCAGTCAATCACTCCCATCTCCCTGGTCTCTGTACATGCTCTGTGCTCACCTGGCCTGTGACCCAGCATTTTTACCTCTGGCACACAGCCCCATTTGGAGTCTCCAAACCCAGCAGACTGCTGCCACACAGCTCCTCCCAGAAGAGGAAGGTGAGTCTCCCCAGATCTGCCACTTGTGGGGTCCCTGCTTGAAGAGCAGTGGCCCGGCAGTGCCTTGGATCACAGTTCAAGGTAACCCCAATCTGAGAGCTCACTCCTCAGCTCTGTCTCTGTAGTCAGCTTCCCCACTCTGATACCTGGGAAATCTGTCACACTCAGGCACCCCTGGTCTTTCTGTGACCCCACAGGACCTGAGACCACACTGTCCCCAAGAGGGTTCCATCCCCGCTTTGCCTCTGAAGTGATGTCTCTCAGTGGAGCAGACTTCTAAAAGTTCTGATTTTGTGTTCCGCTGCTCCACTGCTTGCCAGGAGCTGGATTTTTCTCCCCCTCAGTCTATCTTCCAGTCAAATTGGAGTCACTTCTCTGCACATCCTGCCTTTCAGGAAGTGGTCAATTTTCTGTTCCTAGAATTGCTGCTCTTCTTCTCTTCTATCTCCTGTTGAGGTTGTAGGTGTTTGAAATGGTTTGATACTATCTAGCTGAGCTCCTGGGACCTGATGTCATATCAGTCTGCGAGTCCCTACCATCTTGCCTCCATTCCAACCACAGTGTTCAGTTCTACCTCCTAGCAGTCCCAGAGATAAAACAAAGTGCCATTCTTACATGTAAGTAAGAAGTGAAACCTTCAAAATACGCTCACTATTCAGAGAAACCACATCATTAGTCGATCTACATTCAAGGTAAATAACTGCCTTTTCCTCCGATAACAGGGACCTTTTTTCTTTGAGTCATTTGGCATTATGTTATTAATCCTTTCCTTTAATTTTGTCTGTGCTGTTAAGCGCAAATCATTGAGATTCCCCTTTCTCGAGGGAGAGGACACGAATAGTGGGATCTGGATGAGTATGTGTAGTCTATGCTGCCATCTAGTGATCATATTGTACTATTGCATGGTGGATGAAGATTGCTCTGCTTTATTTAATGTCACCCACTTTCCTCTAAAGCTGAGCAAGATTCTTCAGTCTCCTCTCCTTCCTCAGCTCATTCTGTATCTCAGAATTGAAGTTTGGAGGGGCGAATAAAATGGTGGTAAAAAGGATAGAAGCTTTACTGGGGCTTGGTATTTCAGGGAAACAGAAGAGAAAACACCATTTCTGAATGAGAACAAAGATTCGGGGGGGAGCAAGTGCCCCCTACTGGCTGCTCTTGGCATGGCCAGGTTATATTTCCAAAGAACCAAAGTAAAATAAATGAGAAAACAGATGCAAATGAAATGTGTATAATCTCTCCAATCTCAGTTTCTTCATATATTGAAAAGAGGAGGGGATAGTCTAAATGATCTCCAAAGTTTTTTTTCCATAACAACATCCTACAACTCTATGATTTTCATCTCAGGATATTCACGCAGATACATCAGGAAATTTCTGGAGGCTTGGACTTTATGGTTGTTTTTCAGATGTTCTTGACCCAGTCTAAATAAGATTTTCACTTCACTTTCCTTTTCCCTCTTCACTTTCCTCACCGATGATGAATATATTGAGGACACAGCTAGACTGAGTTTTCTCTTTGGCTCCCTGTCAAAGGGATAGTAACTGGCTGATATCATCAGGGTGGACAAAGAGTGAACAAGAGGCAATTTATTCGAGGGGAACTTAAACCATTACACAATTCTCCAGTGACCCTGTGATTCATTTTGTTTCCTTGTAGTTGCCACTTTCTAATTTTGACAGATGTGGTTTTCTGCTTTTCTCTTAAGAAGCTTACTGGGCTTTCACAGAAAGTACTACAGGGATAATGTTAAGGAGTCAATTCAGTATCAACAGAGACAGATGTCATATTGTAATTGAACTGAAACCCTAAGACCTTCCATAGGCCAACTTTTTGTAGCCTAGGCCAGTGCCTTATTTTTATTTTGATGCAAACCATTTCCCACTTAAAATTCATAGCTGACAAAATATAAACTACTTTTATTCCTCCCTTAATGTTACTATTGATATGGGTAGTTGGTCTAGCAAAGATAATTCAGCAAAGTGGTCAGAAGGATTTGCACCATTGATTCATCCCTACAATGTGGAGAGGGGCACACCAATGTGATTTAAGTGGTAGTGGAAGGCATATGATCTGCCAATGTGTCTAAAAAACATGTGCTCCAAAATAGCTCCACTACCACCAAAAATGTAGACAATTTCTGCTTTAGTGCCTCATTCCTTCAGGTCAAAATACTGCTTCAAAATCCCCTTTTAATGTCTTGCTTGATTTTTTTTAAGATTTTATTTATTTATTTATTTGATAGAGACAGAGGTCACAAGTAGGCAGAGAGGCAGGCAGAGAGAGAGGAGGAAGCAGGCTCCCTGCTGAGCAGAGATCCTGATGCCGGGCTCAATCCCAGGACCCTGAGATCATGACCCGAGCCAAAGGCAAAGGCTTTAACCCACTGAGCCACCCAGCTGATTTTTTTTAATCAGCTACCACTATTATGCTATGAATTCAAAAGTTCAGCTGTCAACAACAACAACAACAAGTCTAAAGATGATGGGACATAACATTTTGATAGGGAGGATGTGTAAAGCAGAGCCTATAAATCAGAATTTCCCAATGGGTGTTCTAGAGGAGCACTCTATTTGAGGAATATTAGTAAGTCCTGTAGATTGTCCCCTCCTGACGATGCATGGGGGAAAAATGAGGCACAAACAAGTCAGCTGTAAGAGAATGGGAACAGGGGACAACAGTAGAAAAGACTGTCATCCCGAACAACTCCTCAGTCTCATAGTTACTAGAAAGTGAGTAATAATCAACAAAGCCAGAGTAGATTACACATTGACCTCATGGTACCTGGTCTTGTACATATGTAAGAAGAAAGGCAAAACATGTCTGGTCATGTAGTACATGACCTACAGTGAGCAAGCTCAAATGAAAGGATTGTCTGACTAACTGCTGATGCTCTCTGGGGAAGGGGAGATAACAGAAAAAGGAAGCAGGCAGCATTCTGCCCTGAGTGAGCTGGGCATTCCCAACTGCTCGGTTTCAAGGATGTATATTGTCCTCTCCCCCAGAGGCCTGTTGCCAGTACATGTTTTTCTTAAGGCTATATCTAAGTATGCTTGGTAACTAGTATAATTTCTCATAAGTTATATTTTAAGCAGTACGTTGTTCTGAGGGACGGTTACATTAGATTTTTTTTTAAAGGAGATCTGAGGCCAACCAAGTTTGGGAAACAGAATTCAGGAAAACTTAACAAGCTCTTTTAATAAGGCTTTTGATGTGCTAATAATCATTCAACAAATATTTATTAAACACAAACTATTTCCCAAAAATCGTTGTGTTTGGAATACTCCAAGGTACAAAGAAAGATTGCTCTCTTGTACAGCTTACATTCTAGCAAGGTTAGACAGAAAACAAACAATAAACATAACAATTAAGCTGTATAAAACATGCTAAGGCCATAAAAGGTCAACTGTAGCACGGGTTGTTGGAAGAAAGGGAACGTACTACATTTTTTTTTTTTTGAAGAGTGGTCAGGGTACGTTCCATTGAGTAAATGACATTTGAGCAAAGATAAGGAGTTACCTGGATACCTGGATAAAGAGTGTGTCAGTCAGGCAAGTGTAACAACCTATTTCCATCTCAGTTTCCTGAGGTGGCAACATTCTTGCTAATGTTCAAGGAACAACAGAGGTCTGTGTTTGCAGAACAGCTGATGGGAAGGGAAGGAACAGTAGGAGTCAGAGAAGCAAAGAGGAAGAGGGAGTTGTAGATTATGTGGTGCTTTCCTAGCCATTGTAAAGACTCTGTAAATTGAGAAAAAGGGGAAGCCATTCCAATTGGGAAGAGAGAAGTGACTTTACTTGATCTTTATTTTGAAAGAATCACTGGTTGTCATGAATTAAATGAAACAGAGCAAGGGAAGAAGCAAGCAGACCACTTAGGTCACTGTTGTAAAAATTCAAGCAAGATGGTGACTGAAGACCAGAGAAGTGGCTGAGGTGGTAGTGAGAAGCATTCGGGTCCTGGATGTATTTTTAAGGTGGATTGGACATGGAGTGTGGGAGAGGAGTCAAGAAAGGACAGTATTGTTATAAGTTGAGATAGAGAAAGTTGTAGGTGAATCAGAACAGAAATATTAATGAGCTCACTTTTGGACATGTTAAACTTAAGATACTTATCAGACATCCAAGTAAAAATATTAAGCAGGCAGTTGGATGTGTGTCTTAGTCCATTCAGGCTGCTGTAACATCAATGGGGTGACTGATAAATGACAGAAATTTGTTTCTCACAGTTCCGGAAGCTGAAAGTTCGAGATCAGGGTGCTGGTGTGGTCAGATGAGAGTATCCTGGGTTGCAGATTTTTCATTGTACACTCACATGGTAGAAGGGGTGAGGATCTCTCTGGTGTCACTTTAATAAGGCCACTAATCCCATTTTTTGGAGGGCTTCATCCTCATGACCTAATTACCTCCCAAAGGACCCACTTACTAAAACCATCACCTTTGGGGGTTAGGATTTTAACATATGAATTTTGGGGGCCACAAACACCGAGACCATAGCAATATGAGATGGAATTTTGGAAGAAAGACCAATGATAAAAATTGGGGAGTTGTTGGTATGGTTTTTAAAGCCTTGGGACTGGATGAGATCCCTAAAGAAGTGAGTTAACAGGAAAGACCAGTGCTACAGTACTGGGGTACTGAGGGTGGCACCTTTCCAATATTAGGCAGTCTGATGCAGGAGAGAGAATCAGGTAACAGGACTACAGAAGAATGACCAGAGAGGAAAACAGGAGAGTACAGAATTCCAGAAAGCAGGTGAAGAAAACGTTTCAAATAGGAGGGAGATCAGGTGCGTCAATACTTCTAATAGACCAAACAAGATAAGGACTGAGACTAGGGACCATGGAACGAACAACCTCCAAGTTGTTATAGGACAGGAATACTTCCACTGTACCGTGTAATGTGAACTATAAATCCCTGAAAGGGTAGTAAAAATCTATTTCCCAAACTCACCTAGCACAAACCAATTTTTCACAAAATATCTCGTGTAGCCATGAACTACTTTGGGAAATACTGGTGCAGATAATGGTACTAAGTGAAGAGAACAGACCTATGTAGCATAGAGTGGTAGGCTCAAGGGGTCAGGTCCTGCCTCCCTCCAGAGCACTGAGGGGCAGAACAAACTGTGACCACAAGGAGGTCCTCCAGCAGCCAAAGTGACAGTAGTTTAAGACCGACAACTCTTCTGGCATGTCTTCTGTTGACAGGCTCTTTGCAGAAGAGGAAAGCTTAGTGGCCCAGAAATACATGAGAAAAATGCTGACAAAAGAAAAGGAGTGAAAGGAAACCGTCTGGTGAATGGAATCCCCAGGCCAGCAGGGGGCGTTCCCACGCCAACCAGTCCTTGTCAACGGCGGACCCAATAGGAAGAGAGAAACCATACCAGAGGATCCTGCTGGAATATCCCCGTGGGAGGAAGACAGGCTCACTTGTCGCTGGCCAATGAGAGACTGTCACAACTCTGGCAATGAGAAGCCCCTACACTTCGAATTCTCAGTTGATTCCAGTGGACTGTTCATAACAGCCCCTCCCAACGTTCCCCTTTCCTCCACAAAGGTGAGTTCGTCCCCTTTTTCTACGGACTTGCAGATACCTTGCTGGGGTTTGCTTGTCCCGGACTGCAATTCTCTCCCTGTTCTGGAATAAACCTGTGTCTGACAGTAAAATAACAGACAGTTTATTTCTAAGGTTGACACTTCTCTAGCCAGTAGGGAAATTAAAATTAAAACTACAGCCGCGGGGTGCCTGGGTGGCTTAGTCCTCAACCAGCTGCCTTCTGCTCAGGTCATGATCCCCCAGGTCCTGGGATTAAGCCCCAAATCGGGGTCCTAGGATCAAGCCCCCACAAGGGGTCCTGGGATTGAGTCCCACATCCACATCCCTGCTCAGAGGGAAGCCTGCTTCTCCCTCTCCCACCCCCCAGCTTGTGTTCCCTCTCTCGCTGTGTCTCTGTCAGATTGAAACAAAAACAAAAAACAACAACAACAAAAGAAAAACTACAACAACCATTGGATTAGGTAATATTTAAAAACCTGATAATACCAAGCTTAAAATAAGATTTTTAAAAATGAGGACTCTCGTGTTTCGGGGGTCAGGGTGTGAATTGATATATGGGTTTTATGAGCAATATAGTAGTATCCAGTAAATTTGAAGGTGTGAAAATTGTTCAGCCTCCCAGTTTTACTTCTAGGTATGTACCCTACATACCTAGAAACTCATACACGTGTGCACAAGGAAATATTTACAAATATTCACTGCAGAATCGTTTATAATAGATAGTTTATGATAGCAAAAGAAATAATGTCTGCCAATAAAAGAATAAGTTAAATGTTAGTTATTCACACACACTGAAATGCCATATAGCAATTAAAAAGTGACTTAACTAGAGTTACATCTATCAGCATAATAAATCTCTAAGCAAAATGTTAAGAGAAAAAGTAGGTTGCAGAAGTAACAGTATAACAGGTGACCATTTTTTTAAAGTTTCTGAAACATACAAAAGGTTTGGAAATATTTTGTATTAAGCACATATTTTCAAGAGAAAAGGCATGGCTAAGAAGCTTACAAGAAGGTTTTATGACATTGGCTAAGAGAAGATGTAACCTAAGTAAAAATAAATTAATGTGCCAAAGCAATAACATAGGATATAAGGTGTCAAGGAGACAAAACAATTCCAGGAAATTTAAGAATTTCCTTCAACTCCAGCTCTGAGAAGAAAATGGTATTCTTCCTCAATTCTGGTAAACAGGTCAGCTATTGCTATCTGCTCACTTTGTGATATTCCTGTTGGAGAAATTTAATTTCACTGACATACTCATTCTTTGGACCTTTGCATACATAGAGGAAATGTTTCCAGGGAATATTTCTACTCTTTGGGTGCAGAGAACTTTTAGGAATGTGTATGATCACAATTTAACAGTGACAGTGTTCCTTACACATGGCCCAAGTCTAATTTCTTTCTTATTTATCAGGCTGCTTAACATATTAAATCTTAAATTGAACCACTTATGCTTTCAACGGAATACACAATCATCTTAAAATATGATTATTTGCCCAACAAAAATAATAATTTATTTTTTGTATGCGCTATGGCAATCTGTATGCATTTAGGGAGAGAAAGATTAATTTCTGGTTAAAAGGGAGCCATGAGAAAAAAGGTCTTCAAATGAATAATTAAAATTAAATTAATCATCTTTGTTCTTTTTAAGCATATTATTTTGCTGGATCATTAAATATATTCAAATGATATTGTGTTGGATTAAGGGGATTTAATGCCTAACCTCTCTTCTTTGTCTGCTGAGGACTGCGGCTGAGGGTTCATTGAGTAGGGGATCAGGCATCCCACTAAGAACCTTTCCTGGAAAGAGGAACTAAAGGATGGAAACTGAAAATGAAAAGATCTGCTTTGTTCTCCCTAAACTGCAGATGAGCCAGACAGATGTTTGCCTATAAGTGATGTGAACCTATTTAATCTACTAAAACAAAAGACACCGCATTGAAGGCAATGCCTCTCCCTTTTCCTTGATACCTTTACTTTGCCCTCTATTTCCTTTTCCTTTTACTTGGCACTCTATTTCCTTTTAAAGAGACGCATGAAGAAGCACTACGGATCGCAATATTGGCAGCATCCATCTACATTCCTTTCTTTCGGAAGAGATGATCCTGGCTTCCCCGTTGGTCTTATTCACCAGCATCTGGATTGCACTGATGCCGGATAATTGTGATGCTTCTGAAATCACGAAGTCCCACCCGCAGTGCTCCTCTTCAGTGAAAAGATCCCGGTAAGAGAGTCATAGTATATCCTCTCCTCAGTCATTGCCCTCCTGCACCAGCTGCCTCAGACCTATGGGAAACCTAGAAACAAATCTCCACAGGTATCACACATTTGTGGGTGACTGTCTCTAGAGATAGCATTCACCCATCAAAATAAATCACTTCTGGGTAGCATCAGGAAGAGCAGAAGCCTGGGTCTCTCTCTGGCAATTGTATGCTTATTTTTGAAGAAAACAAGGGCTTGCATAGAGATCTTCTTTCAGGGAATGTATTTCTTCAATGAATAATGCATTTATTACTACTGATAATGACACAAGTTGAAAGTTTCCCCAAATTTGTTTGAGTAGATATTGGTCTAAGCAACAACTTCTAATGTCAAGGACTTCAAGAGTAGATAGTTCCATATATCGATAACATAGTAATGGAAAGCATTAAAGCCATTTGTTGCCTTCCAAGGTGAGTTTTCGTACCTCTGAAATATTACCCTGAATGTCAATATATTATCATTATTATCTTATCATGAATAATTGAGAGCATGTGCGCACACGTTAGCAAAGGCACATGAGCTGGTAGAGTGTTCATCCTGCTTCACCCATGGGTTTTAGTACTAGGGGTCCCAGGCAAAAGGAATGGTTAGTCACCCTCCCACGCAAGTGCCTTTAATAGCCAAAAAGTGACTTCTTGCCTTGAGGGAAGTCTCTCCTTTTCACCAAGCGCAATACTTTGAAAAATACCCAGGAGGGGAAATTGAGGAATTTAGGTGAGTTACATCACCCAGCCAACCTTGGCAATGAATGAGGTGACAGCTGTTTCAGCCAGATTGCCCTCTCATCTTGAATATTTATGAGGCACTCCCAATAAGATCAGGAAAATGAACATGAAATTTTAATAAATCCTTGTGAAGCCTCAGGTTTGATGACCAGAAACAAAGGAAGCGGCGGGGAGCTAAGGGGGTAGGCAGGAAAAATTTACTAGACTCCTGATTTCTGCTCTGCTCTTAAAAATCAAGGGCCATCTTTCACACTCTTTTTCCATGCTTTTTTTCCCACACTCGGATCTGAGATAATATGAAGTTTTGTCCAGTTTAGCCACTTTCTGAGTCTTCTTCAAGGCAGTTAGGCAAGCAATATTTGGGGAGCATAAGGTTACACCACCAGACTGAGGAAAAGAGAGATTGTCATAGGAGCCAACCCATCACACAGACCCACTATGAATGGCAGAGTTGCTGCAGAAACATCTACTATGTGTGGTCTTTTAGGTGTTCTTTAAGAGGCAAGAGGAGAACGTCAGTTCTTTGTGGTGAGGTGCGAATTTTTTTGTTCTTATATTGGAGGTCTCCTTGTTATCTATATTTAAATGAAGAGGGAATCTCAGGGTGTCTGCTTCTCGGGGCCAAACATGTCTGTTTTCACTTCTCCATATCCTAAGTGAGGTACCCTTTTCAGCAACAAGCTAGAATATAACTCATTGAAATTTCTATTAGTGTCTTTTGTTCTTCAGAGAAAAATCCTCTCGGGCAATATAGATTGAATAAACCATCAACCATGGTTCAAAAGTAGCCACTTAGAACGAAAGCCATCATTTTCCCTGAGTGAACCGAGTAATCCAGCCAGCCAATTTCTGAGCTGTCACTTGCCAGTCTCTCATGCAGATTTGAAGGCATTTTTGACAAAAACACAGAAGTTACTCTATTAGGGTAGTTTCTGGAGTAAGGAGCCCAGGATTCTTCAGACCTTAGTATGTGAAAAAATACTGTGAGGTTCTTTGCCCCTCACCCAATCTGATTATCAGTAACTAAGTAAGTAATGAATTAGTTAATTAATAATCCATTCTTTTATAACACAAGAGAACTAATAGAATGAACATTGAAGAAAGGCATGATCTTTCTTTAAAAACTATGAAGTGGATGTATTTACATAACCTGGCATTCCTGTGTATTATTTTGAGCTGGTTTTCATACAATCAGTCCCTTAAATGCTTTGCTATTAATTATTTTCTTTCAGAATATCATCTTACTCTTTACCCAAATATTCCTCTTTTTATCCAAATATTGTGAAAATTGTTTACCTAAAGATACCTTTTGTTTCTTAAAAACAAAACAGGAAGAGAAGGGGAATTGGCGAATAAAGTAAATTTTGGCTGGTGATAAATGTCCCTGTTTTACCTAGGGAAGAGATTTGGCTCCCTGGTGATACAAAGAGGATTAGGCATATAGACTCATTGAATATTTATTCATTCTTCCAACAGTTGTATTGAGTGCCCTTTTATATGCCAAGTGCCAGTCGGGGATTAAGGATGCTAGGGGAAAGATGCAGTGTCTCTGGCCTCAAGAATAGTGAGTAGAGTGCAGAGTCAGCCTATATTGGCTTGCAAGAGCCAAGTGTTACCATTTCCAAGAAATCTGTTTGCTAGCTGTTGAAAATAAACATCATTAAAAATTAAACTATGTGTATAATTTATAAACATACAATTAAATAATTAGTTCTTAAAAAGGTAATAAGGGGCACCTGGGTGGCTCAGTGGGTTAAGCGGCTGCTCAGGTCATGATCTCAGGGTCCTGGGACTGAGCCCCACATTAGGCTCTCTGCCCAGTGGGGAACCTGCTTCTCCCTCTCCCTCTGCCTGCTGCTCCCCCTGCTTGTTCTTTCTCTCTCTCTGTCAAGTAAATAAGTGAAATCTTTAAAAAAAAAAAAAAAAGGTAATAAATACTTAAAACTCACCACTTCCTTATTCCTTTACTATATTTTACTATTTCCTCATTCTTTCAGTTATTTACATCTATCCTGTCTGTAAGATAGATATCCTATCTATTACATTAAATCATGTTAAATTACATTATATTATGTTATATTTTATAGCACTACACTATGCCGTATGCACATCTCTGTCATGTCAGTACCTTGAAATCAGCCACATGGAAGTATTGACATTATGGAAATCAGCAAACACTACAAATAGGGCTGGGTTTTTGTTTTTGTTTTTGTTTTTGTACTCCCGGAGAACAACTTGCTAAACATTTACCAGCACATCTGTGAATCTAACATAAAGGGATGGTCCTAGGGATGTCAAATGGAAGTGCTCCTGCAAGGAAGACAGAAGGCAGTGGTAGAGGTTGGGCCAACTACAGACAGAGTGCTCCTCTGAAGCCCATAGCTGGTCATGTCCAGCCTTTTCTTGTTGCAAGAAAACTTGACCCCGGTGTTGCCAGATTCTTTGATTTTGTAAAAGATGCAGGAAAGTAAGATTTTCATGTGAAATTTTCCAATTTAATGTAACATATGGGCTATGCAAAAAAAAATACCTGCAGACCAGCTCTTAAACTGGTCTAATTTGCTTATTTCACAAATAGGGAAACTGAGGTCTTATCACAAGAGCTCATGATTAGATAGAGACCCAAGTAAGATATAGAAACTGTCGTGTCTCAAATGGGGCCTTCTCTCTCGGTGGCTCCTCCACAGAAATGTTTCTCTGTATGGATTTTTTTCCTTTATAAGAGACGGTATGTTGACTAAAGTCAGGTATGTCTTCCCAGAATTGGAGAATTCAAGAACAGCTCAGTCAAAGCCACAAGATTTGCTCTATAAAATGCACTATATCCTCCCTAAGAAAGTGCAAAAGCCTCAGGGACCTAGATATAAGCATCAGATCCAGAAGTATGAAGGTGGTCCTAGTGATCAAAAACTGGATCACCTAATGTTCCTACTTTATTGCATTCATGGATTTGCATCTATGTAGCCCAATAGGACATTTTTGCTTCATTTATATTTTTAAAAGGAAAATAATAAATTTATGCAAGGAGTTTTTTAAATGTTGCCTACACATTATTTGAGACTACTGGATTCCTTTGGTGTATTGGTTCGTAACAGAGCTCCAGTGAGAGAGAAAAAACAAACAAACAAACAAAAAAAAAACTCCATGTTAAGCAGCAGGACATGCTTCTGGAATGACAAGGAGAATGGAATGATAAGGTGGAGAGTGGTGCCTGAATCCTTCTTTGGAAAAGATCCAAGATGGCAAGTTCAACTTGTTCCAGATAATTTATAAAGCATTTATTACACAAATTCAATAACGGAATTTTACATGGAAACAACAAAAAGAATCTCAATTATGTTTTCCCTTTTCCAAGTTCTAATCCTTATTCATATAGCTCCATGATTTTTCATGTTTAAAATTATAGTATAGAAACTATTTTGTATTTTTTTAACTTAATCACTTTCTACATTGTTTCACGGACATGATAATGGTTGGTAATTTTAATCACTCCATAATATTACTTTGAATTAAAGGATCAATTTTTTTTTTAATTTTTATTTATTTATTTGACAGAGAGAGAGATCACAAGTAGGCAGAGAGACAGGCAGAGAGAGAGGAGGAAGCTGGCTTCCTGATGAGCAGAATGCCCGACGCGGGACTTGATCCCAGGACCCCGGGATCATGACCCGAGCCGAAGGCAGAGGCTTTAACCCACTGAGCCACCCAGGCGCCCCTAAAGGATCAATTATTATTGAACATTTGTTTTCAGTTTTGCACTGTTGTGAATCACAGCAGTAAATATTTTTATGCATGTAGTTTTCCCTGTACCAATAAAAATTACGAAATTCCTGGAAATGAATTATGAGTCAAAGCATATGAATTATCTTCATAGCCCTTGAAATTGATTTCTAAAAGGGTTTTGCAAATATTTGCACTGTCACCTACAGAGTGTAAATGTTTCCATTTTGTCATATCATTTTAACATATCATTTTAACATATCGTTTTAACATGGTTGGCTACTGAGATTTTGTGTTTGGGGCTCATTTAATAGGTATAAAATGGTATTGTTCTTAATTGATATCTTGCTGTTAACTCTCTACATTAAATGTTTTTTATTTTTATTTTTTAAAGGTTTATTTAGTGTAGAGAGAGAGAGAGAGAGTGCACTCACACACACAGGAGGAGGGGCAGAAGGGGAGGGAGAGAGACAATCCAAGCAGACTCCCTGTGAGACCAGAGCCTGATACTGGGCTAGATCCCAGGACCCTGAGGTCATGACCTGAGCTGAAATCAAAAGTCAGATGCTTAACCGAATGAGTCACCCAGGCACTCCTAGATTAGACATTTTTTTTTTTTAGTATGCTTGTTAATTATATCCTTCCTTGGGTAAATAGTCTATTTATGTCAGCTTACTTGTTTTCAACTAGTTTCATCCTAGCAAATTAATCAAATATATAGACCCTTGGAAAAGCAGCTTTGTAAATTACCTGCTGAGTGTTAGTGACTCAATTAAAATGAGTTTTTGTCATTCCATTTATTTAACCCCAATGCCTCAGAATGACTTAGATGTATTTATTTTTCCTCATCTGGCTCTAGTACTTTTTAATTCTTTGCATAACATATCCTCCTCAAAGACTCCCTTAATCTCTCTGAATCCACTCAAAATCCAGTCTTTTCTTCCCCCACTTTCTTAATCACAAAATTATAGTAGAGTTTCTGATACCAAGAAGAGGGAGAGCATGGAAATAAGTTTCCTTTTGTTTCATCCAGGAAGGAAAAGATTCTAACTCAAAGCGAAAAGTGATGACTATTACAAGACTTACACCTACTCTTCCTCAGTATTTGTTACACTTTGTGGGCAAAGACAAAGAATGAGAGTTCTCATGTAAGACTCTTCCGTGAAATGAGATTTCTTTGCTCAACCCTATCAGCACTGAGCCTTTTAGAAGACCCTCTTCTCAGACAGATGTTATCCAAAAACCTTCTTTCAGTAGCTCCTAAAAATGAACTTACTTTTTCTAGAAAAGGGGAGAGGGCAGGAGACACAAAGTGGTTTAAAGTGATATATAGATATATCTATATATATATATCTATATATAGATATATAGATATATATATATAGAATTAGACCAGAAAGTTCTGAGCTAAACCTGGTGCTCCATCATATATTAACCCCCTTATTAAGCATATTTGCTTCTCTTGCCTTTGTCCTATTTTGGTCTTCACTTTATTAATTTTTATGTATATCTTATTTTATAAGCCAGGGTCTTCATGCCAGGACACCTATACTCCTAAAGGTACATGCAAGCTATCAGAGGGGCATGTGGGCACAGATAGTTTTAAAACAATCAATTTCTGGATCTTTGACTTCCTCTGACCTCTTTCTTAGAATTAATCTACCTGAAAACTTGACTGCAGTCTCCTTCATGATGGCTCTGTCTCATTTGGCAAAATAAAGGCATACCTCTCCCTCTTCCTGAATATAAAATCTTCCTAGGTACAAAGAGATCATTATAAATATTATTGTTGATTGGTAGTGCATGACGCTAGTGTAAATAACACATGGTCTTCCAAACTAGGTGACTTTTTTTTCTTTGTTTTCAATAAAATCGAAGAACCTAATTAATTTGTCAGGTTACAAATCACTAGAAATAATTATTGATGATAGATCACAATGTGAGTTTTGGAAAGTAAAGAATTTAATTAACTTATAGCTGAAACAATGTTGAAATAGAATTTCTTCAAAATTCATGTATGTAAAAGTTTTTTTTAATAATTTCATCTATAAAGTAAAGAATGGGAATATAATTTATGCTAGATCTGATTTCATTATAGCAAGGAGTAATATCCATATACATGATGTAATTAGGGAAAACATACAATAATTTCATCAAGAAATACCTTTCTAATAAATTTTGTTCATAATTTTCATAAGTATCAACATTTATATGAATTATATTTTGCTTCATTTGTAATAGTCATAGATGCTAAAAGAGTTCATTTTAAAGTGAATGCATATATTCTTGCAAAGAAATATATGAGGTGATAAAATTCTATGAAGAAAATAAAATGGAAATACAAGTTCAAAGAAAACAAAGAATGATAGAAAATTTCTTATTTTTAAAGAGAAGTTTGTTTCGTGTATTTTTTTAAAGATTTTATTTATTTGAGAGAGCGAGAGCAAGTACAAGTGGTGGGGGGTGGAGAGGAGAGGGAGCAACAGACTCCCTGATGAGCCCAGTGTGGGCTGGCATCAAGACCTGAGCCAAAGGCAAATGCTTAATCAACTGGAGCCACCCAGGCACCCCATTTCATGTATTTTAAAATGTATAATGTGAATATATAGAGTGATTGAATACATTAAGGGTAGGAATGTGAGTTTTCTTTTAAATTATCAATATTAGTCGATATTTGAGTAAATTTAAATTTTATAATGAGAAAATTATAGACCTCTTTTTAAATGTATGAGTACATAGGTTTTCAAAATTCTTTTAGAGGGTATATAAGCCACACAATCCTTTTTGCAAAATAGGTAAGGTAAAGATAAAGTAAAAGATAAATAGGTATGAGACATCTCACTGTGTATCAGAAGAGCCCTTGAGGTAAGAACAGGTGTGTGTCCTTTCGGTACAGCCAAGAGTGGGCTTTTTAAGAGGCTCTGTGTTCAGTGTTCTTGGGATTCTTAATTAAGATTGATCCTTTCCAATCTCATGATGCTTCTGAAAATGTATGCTCTGAAAAGACACATGAGTGATGACCACTTAGTTGTATTATATTACCAAAGTAGTTCACAAATTTTCATGAGTTTTCACCAAATTCACATTTCATTTTTCCTAAGATAGTAACAATTAGCTAGCTTTGATTAAATGTCTACTATTTTCCAGACCAGTGGTTCTCCTAAAAAATTGTTATAAATGCAAACTCTGGGCATGGGTCCCAGCAAACCAGGTGATTCAAATGCATGCCAAAGAAGATAATATTTATCAAATATCCTGGCATGAGACCTTGAACATAGTAGGCTTTTAATAAACATATTAGCTGCTATTACTTTTTCAATAAATAGCTCACTCTTGCTCCTGAAAAGAAATGTTCTAACTAATTTGAGATCCTTGGAAGAAATAGTTCTATGTATTCAGTTATTTGTAGGATATAATGACTTCATATGTATAGAATCAAACTCATTGTCTTCTACCCAAGACAGATTTCATCTTCCAACTTCCCCCATTTCTCTCAAAGGCAAAAATAAATCTCTAAGGGTCTGTACCGGAAACTTTCCTATTGAAAAACCATTCTGGATGGTGATAGATGCCCATAAGCCTAGACATATTTCTTCATCCAGCTGTTTCAGGATGTGAAATTCTCACCATCACAGGCACTTTATTGAGCTAAGAAATTGCATCTACAAGTCTTCCATTAAAGTTCACCATGCTTTCTGGAGAAGACATTTATGAATGCAAAAGCATATCAGGAATTCAGAGTAACTGAAATTCACTTAGTAGACCCCTCGGTGTCTGGCTTGTTATTGCTTCAGCTGCTGCTGCTGACAGTGAGGTTGGCAGGCATCTTTCTCAGGGAGGAGCTGAGCAGAGTTGCTAGCACCTGGGACAAGAGGATTGCTCCACTTCCAGAGGAGCTGTGTTTCCGCAGACATCCTGCCTCCACACTTAGCAAACCACTGCGAAGTATGGATCACAAGACCAAAAATGAGTCAAGGAGATTCAGCAACTTTTCCAAGTTCACAGACCCAGGGAGTAACAGAGTAACTCCCAGCTCAGACTCTGGGGGTGGGAGGAGGGAGTGTTGCAGGGAGGACACGCAAGAAGCCACACCCTACTTTGCCTTTACCCCAGAGAACTGTAGATGAAAACTGACTTCACCTACTTCACAACCGTACCAGACATCAAGTACAATCCAAATACAAAAACAAGCACAATGCCAAATCCATCCATTTTCGCTCTGGATTCCTCTCCATTCCCATTGCCACCCCTCAGGTTCTAGAACCTCCTACAGACATTCTGCTCTAATCTCAACTTGCACGCACACTTTCTGCTTATCTTGTCTTTGTAAAACACTATTTTCATCAGTTTACAATTTTGCAGTGTTTTTTGGTTTTGTTTTTATCTTTGTTTTTGTTTTAGTGTCTTAGTGCAGAAGTTGTTTGACTTTGGTGGCCCCAAGAATCACTTAAGTAACATGTTTAATGCCGATTCCTAGGCCCTGTTTCCTCGGGTTCTGGTTTAAGTGATCTGGGGTGGGATGCATGAATCCAAGGTGGTAGTGACAAGGTTTTCCTGGTCTAAAAACCTATATTCTGAGAAACATTACCTGCCAGTGCTTTACATCCAGACTTGATCACCTAAGTTGCTCCAAATTTTGGGTTACCTTACCTGCCCACCATTATATAAATAAAGAGTAAATGTTGTCAGCTCTTTAGTTATGTGTAGTATAAGCTGAGAAAATGAGCTTTAATGGTTATATTTCAGAGGATACCAAGTTGAATGCAGAAGGCTAATCTAAATTAAATTACCCAGAACATGTATATCTCAAAAGTATTTTCCCCCTTTTGGAGGGATAACAAACAAGAAGCCAGAATGAGGAAAGATGACAGTACCAAAGCATGGCTCCTGCAATACAAGCAACTTCTCCATATAGAGGAACACGACTTTGCAATGAGACCTGGATTTGGAGGTAAGTATTATCTTTACAAAACTCTTATGCCGCAATCCCTTGCACTGTGAAAATGAAGTAGAAAATTGAAGCAATTAAGACCAAAACACAAGACCATCAATTAAGAAATAAAGCTTACAATGATATTCTCTTGAATGAGAAAAATTGATAAATTTTAAATTGATCAAAAAAGATAGATAAATGTCTCTAGTATGTATCCACACTATTTACTAATTATAAATAGTGTGTGTTCGGTAAATAGTGAGTGGGTAGATCATGCCTATACAGCAACTTATTCTCCAATTAAAACCTATAAAATGGATTCTGTGATGATAGCCATAATATCTTATTGAATAACTTTATGAGCTTGAGTGCCTGGCTTTGGTGAAAGGACTAACGCACCAAATGCCATGGCTTCCTATGAAAACCTCTGTCCAGATTTTTCTTTTTATTACTTCCAGCACCTTCCAGATTGTTGGAGTGTCAGGCACTGGGCTGAGCCTATTAATGCCCTATTCCACCTTCCCAGTGCCTCGTGAGTAGGCACTATCATGATCCCTAATACTCCAGTGTGGGAACTGGGGCGTAGAGAGGTTAGGAGATTTGCTCAAAGCCATGGAAAAACCAATATGTGGTGCACCCAAGATGCAAGGGCAGGTAAACAGGACCTAAGGAGTCCATAAAAGGACATACTCAGAACAAAGTCTTTCCTGCCCTCAGATTGCTTAACGTGAATCCAGCTATATCCCTGAGGGTACCAAGTTTTCCAGAGATCCACAGGATGTGGTGGAATCAAGCAGTGAATCTGAACTCTCCGCCTTACTGCTAAATCCATCCTGACACTTCTGTCATTGACCTAAGTCTCCACTCCCACCATTCCCAAGCTAACAACTTTCCAGAATATCAGGTGTGGCTATAGCAGAAGTGATTATGAGGCGGGGGGGAGGGGGTGTCCACTCAGCTATAGAACAGGTGCAGCTTTTTCATAAACAACTCATACTTTAAGTTTTCAGAGTGAGGTAACACCTGTGGCACTGGCTTTCTTGTGGTTATGACCAAGGGAAGCGCAGCAGGCATGCGGGTACCTCAGAGAACTCACTTGTTAGCAGGTAAAATAAAACAGCAGGTCAGGGAGTTGTGATGTTGAGGGATGTTTGTTGTTTTTTAATTTCGTGGAATCCATTGGGTTGTAATTCTGAGGGTCTGGCTTTGATTTTATTAGGTTCCTGACTAAAACATTAACAAGAATCAAAGTCACAGAGGGGTTCTTAACAACAGATTGCAGAGCCCCGCCCCCACACCCAGGTGGCAATTCCCAGATCTGGGTGGGGCCAACAATATGTTTTTCTAATCAACTCCTGGGTGATGCTGATACAGCGGGTCTGAGAACCACATTTGATAATTGCTGAATTAGATTCTCAGCATCACATTAAATCTTGGGGCATTTCATTTTGTGGTTTTCCAGAGTATTTCTAACACTTATTAAAATTAATTTAAGCTTTTAGAAGCCTCGCAATTAATCAGGTTTAAAGATGTGTTTGTCTTTACTTCCAGGACTGCTCCTTTATCTTATTTTCTTCAACATCACTGCTCCTCAGACATGTCTTCTTTACTGGAATTCTCCCCAAAATGCCTGAGCCCTCAGCTGCCATTCCCAACAGACCGTTTCTTTCCCACAACAAAAGTTTGCCCAAAGTTTGGAACATGTACTCTACAGCCATCACGCAATAATTCTGTTCCTTGGTGTCCATGATTCTATAAAAAGTTTCTAAAGTCTCTCCTACCAACCTTTAGCTGGAGAAAATGTTACGAAGATAAACTTGCCCCGCCGCGGGCCTTTCAGGCACTAGAGGGCGCCAGTCGCACAGAAATAGCTTGCACCTGGCCTCCCCGGAACAGCAATTAGAAGCTCAAAATGATGTACGCTCTTCAACACCAGTACATAAAACCGCTTTAATTCCTGTCACTTTAGGTTCCTCAATTAAATGAATTCCTATCGTAGAAGAAAGGGTTCTGTGGGTCTATTTGAGACCACTGAAAGCCAGAAAGATTGAGAGAAAAATGGCTGTCCTTGAATTTGGACCTTGAAACAAGCACTCTAGAAAGGCTTTATCACTCAATGTAGTTCAAGGCCTGGCAGCAGAATCACCTGGGAGTTAGCTAAAAATACAGAAGCTCAGGCCCCACACTCAGGCTTTCTGAATCAAAATCTGCATTTTAATAAGATCCCCAGGTGATTTGAATCCACTTTACAATTTGAGAGACACTGGGACAGAAGACTGGGGGAGGACTTTCTGCTCTTACCTTAAAACACTTAAATCTTCATTCTCCCTCCCCTAGATCATCCCAGTCCCCCAGAAAAACATAAAACTGACCTTAAATTTCCACTTCTTTTGATCTGTTTGAGATACATGTTAAGATTTTATTTTGAGTGGGAATGCTTTATTAAAAAGCAATTATTTTTCCTGAGGCTACATTGTGGGGTTATTAAAGATGCAATTGAAACGTGCGACTTAGTGGCAGGTGGCAAATCATCCCACGATGAAGAAATTTTTCTGACAATCATGGACTGGGGCTAAATGGTGTCCAAATGTCTTATGTGTTCAGTCAGCTCAGGCAGAAAAATCCATAAATTCAGGCAGAATTGTCAGCCTGGTGGTTCTGTGAAAAACAGTCCTTAACCATATCTTGTCTTGGTCAGAACAGCTTCTACCAGTGACCCATTTCTCTGTTCTCTTAAAGCTGCCTTCCCAGGAAATCAGGCTGCAGGATATACAAGCCAGGCTTAATTTATCTTCTTCTTTATACGTGTCCATAATATAAACACACGCACATACTTCTTTCCTCTTGAGCTAAATGTAACTTCAGCACTTCTCCTACCTTAATGTGTTTTCCTAATTAGCTTTAACATTAAAACCAGCTGCTACTGCAGTGTTTTTTACTTTTATAAAGCATTAGAAGATTAATTGACTCATTATGTGGAAACAGGAGGATATAAATTTAGGGGAACTTTTTGTTTAACTTGGGTTATAAATTGCAACTCATTTTCTTTATGTTTTTCCTACCCTTTACATCTCTCATCACCGAGGGCTTTTGGTTTCAGTCTTAGAGATGATGATTTCTTTGTTCCTTTAAAATGAAATCAATTGAGCATCTAGATCCTGGTTCCTGAGTCAGGACAAAAGCTAACGTTGTGAAAGCCACCCATGGAATCTATGTTTGTCAAGCACAAGGGCTAGTCTGGGAGCCAGAGGGACCTGGCTGTGTTCCTTCATTAACTAGCCTTGAGTTTCAGGCAAGGCTGCTAACATCTCCAAGTGAGTTACGTCATAAGTCAGAGGGAGCTAACATGGGTTCTACCTACCTACCTAACAAACGGCTGTAATGATAATATGAGATAATATATTGTATCATGTATTTTAAGTGCACTATACACATAAGATATATGACTGTTATTTAACAATCTTTATCCCAGCATGGATAAAAAAAGACTGATGGTCTATCTTTTTGTATATAAAAAAGACTACAAATGTGTGTGCCACTACCTATGTATTGATCCTGGGTAATTAACACATAATGATAATGGCTAATGTTTCCTTATTTACACTATATTCCGAATGCTTTATATATGGAATTAATGTGAGTATTTGTGAAATTGTTATTGTTGGTGGTGTTCTACACATTACTGATCCAACCAATGCTAGACAGTTTGGTCAGTAAGGTGTTTGAACATGTAGTCTCACAGCAAGGCTATTAGGTAAGTACCATAGATTTATTTCCCCTATTTTACAGATAAACAAACTGAGACTTGGAGAAATTAAAGGATTTATGGAAGTTTTGGCTTTAACTCAGGTTTAGTAGCTAGAAATTCCATGATTTTTAATCCATGCGCTTTATTACTACCCTCTCTCTGAGACTCAGCTTCTTATCTGTAAAAGGAATGGTATTTGCAACTATAGCCTGCTGCAAAATTCTGTAATTTTACATCTTGCTTTTACATAGCCCTCCCCCTCACACTGTCCTTGAGAATATATAGATTCCTAGACCCCAAAGTAAGGTACACTTGGGCATGAAGTCCAGAGGAGCCAAAAATGAAGTCAGATGGCATCTGAGGGCAAACGCTTTTCTTCAAAACGGAAGCCCTCATTCCCCAAGAATAGAATTGAATGGATGAAGAAAGAAATCAATAATGTTTCCAGGAATCCATTCCTAATAGACAAGCCATGTTTTTGCCCCACTCTTTACCCCAGACCAGTCTTCCAACAACCCTGAGGGTCTAGTGCTTTCCAGTGGTGGCGTGAATATCTCCGTGTGTGGTGACTTTGTATGACTTCCCCAGCCTTGCAGGAACAGTCATTAGCAATTGGGCTCTGCTTACAAGTCACAAGACTTGACATGCAAATTGTTCGCAGGTTTTTTCATAAAATAAGTGCTCTGTGAGAAGCACTGAATCATTTTCTCGTCAGGAGTAGACTGATTATCTAAATGTTTGAGTGCAGGATTGGGACTAGTAGCTTGTGTTCCTATGAACAGGTTTGCATTTTTGCTGAATTGCAATAGCAATAACATATATTTTGTACCATTTATGGAGCACCAATTAAGTTTAGTAACTGTATTTTTCTAGTCCTCAAAAAGTCTCCACGGTGAGTACTGCTACTAGGATTTTATAGGTGAGGAAACTAAGCTTAGAAATGTCACTTACCCTGGATCATGGATGAGGGGTAGAGCTGGGTTCAAACTCTACTCTGTGACTCTATTGCCAGAATTTTAACCAGGACATTTCTGCTACCTCTCTAAGACTTCGCCAAGCCTTTCAATCCCTTGGACTATTGGAGTTAATGGGAATATTTACTCATCCTGAAGCCATCCTGAAAGGCCATGAATTTTTATTTTGATATCTCTCCTAATTAAAGAAAAAAGTAAACAAAAGCATCAGAGCTGAACTCAGTATGTAATAGAGTAATCCCCAAAGAGTTCCCAAGTTAATGCATAACCATAATTATTATTAAACAATTCTTAAATAGAATTGTCATAATTAATGTATAGAAAGTAATTGATCTAATACTGCAGGAAGTCGTTGGTGGTTAAGATGCAAGCAAAGTGTTCCTAAAGCCCAGAGTGAGAAATGTAGTTGGGTGACAAGCCTAGGGCCTCTCCAGCTGGAACCACTGTAAGTAATGATATGAGGGCATATTATGGAACATAAAAGGAAATCTGTCTTGATAAAGTGACGGTAACTTCAGCCAGTTAATGAGGGGAGTCCTAGATGGTGAACAGAGACTGGTGAGGCAGAGCTCATTTTATAATGTGTTGTGCATTTATTTTTTATCTATTTTTTAAAAAGATTTTATTTATTTGTTTGACAGAGAGAGTGAGGGCTCACAAGCAGGGGGGAGCAGCAGGCAGAGCGAGAAGCAGACTCCCTGATGAGCAAGAAACTATGACTCAGAACTGGATCCCAGGACCCTGAGATCATGACCTGAGCCCAAAGCAGCCACTGAAATAATTGACCATGTGTTGTGCATTTAAAACACGATCATTAGGCACTCTGTTGAATGATCAGCACATGTATGTCCCATATCACAAATCCAGACATTAGTTAGCCTCAAGGAGCAAGTTTTCTAGACCAACCGTGTCAATCTTAGAATCTTGACTAAAACAGCCATCTGGAATCCACGTAGGCAAGATGTCTGTTTCTTCAAAAATAGTTGAAAGCATTTTTTTAAATTCAGAATTCTACAGAGACAATAAAATTTCATTGAGAATTGGTTACTATGAAAAGAAAACGTATGAAGACTACATGTATAAACATATAAATTATTTAACATATATACACCAAATTCCATGCACGGTACTAAAGAAGAAAGTTGTTATCATCGGTTTACCCTCACACAGGAACTAATGAAACCCTTGGTGAGGTGTAGCAAGGAAACACCTTGGTCTCGGTCTGGTCTAGATTCTCTTATGGCATTGTCAAACTTGTTCTCGGGACCCATGAACTGGATTCATTGAGACCCAACTTCAAACAAATCTTGGCACTTATCTGAGTTTTCTCCAATTCTGACTTTCAATACATTCTCATCAAACACATTTCTAAGGATGTTTGCTTCCTCCCAACTGCAGATTATGGTTACCGATGTCCTGCAAAGAGACAAGTGTGAATGTGTGGCATCCGTGCTTAGCACTGTTGTATCTACCGTCTCTTGTCTAGCCTGCCACGCCCTGCCAAATGAAAGAAGCTGATTTTCTGGCAAGGGAGAAAAGGCTCCAACATTTTCAGAGTTATGAGTTCCATGACTACTCCAGTCCCTGACTATAAAATATGATCCTTACAATCGAGAATACATAATTCTATACACTCTTAGACAGAGTTTTGAAACATTGTTACATTTTAAATCACTGCTAGCTAAAACAAAAAACAAAAATTGGACTTGCTACTTCTATACTCTAAGTATACTATAAGAAGGAAAATATTGAGTTGTTTCTAAGCAAATGTGCAATGCTTATTGAAATAACATTTATTTACACGTGCCTTTTTATTGTAATCGACTATATAATAATATATCAATAGATAATGGAGAAGTTTATTGTTAAAAATTTTTTAATTAATTCACTTATAACATTGTTCTATCTCTGCTTTGAACATTTCCAAAATAATTTTAATGATTTCTCAATATATCATTCATTCTTCTTTCTGAAGTGTCTCCAGTGCCAGTAGGTATAGATGTCCAGGTTGAAAGCATTGACAGCATTTCAGAGGTTAACATGGTAAGTTTCTCTGAGATACTGGTCTTTTCCTGAAAGGATAGAGAATAGTGTCAAAATCACTGGTGTTTTAGTAAACCAATTTAATCATGTATGTTACTAATATGTATTTTTCACAGAGTTAAAGTTACTTTGCTCTCTATTCATTTCTTTCTGCTTGAATTTAGATTTTATATGTTACTTTATGCAAATACTACAGTTAAAGATAAAATGTAAAAAAAAAAAAAAAAAGGTAGGAAATCTCTTTAGGAAACCAGACCTAGAAAATATAAATCAATTAAATTGGAAGATCAGTAATCTTTTTATATATGTACTTAATATTTTTATTTATAGTGATTCCTCCAACTAGTCATTGACTAACTGAATGAAAAATTATAGAACATATAAAAATTCCAGCAAATTCTAAACAAACTTTCTGTGATTTGTTATATTTGTTTCAACCTTCAGTTAATGTTTTCCTAGTGCTTATTATTATCGAATTCAGTATTTATTTCAAGTTTCACTATGAAACTTCCTTCATTTTAACCACCCTACTCCTAAAGGGAATAACACCAATAGTACTCACTACTCAAAAATACCTTGTTTAGAAAGTTTTGGCTCTTCCTTGACCAAAACCACCTTCCACCAACATTTTCTTGAGTCTGTTGTACTCCAGGAACAAGTACTCTTTTCCTCTTCACTGGCATAATCTCTAAATTATCCCTGAATGACCCTGTCTGCATCTAAAATCTCATTGTCTCCACCCCAGTGCCCCTAAAACTAGGCCTCATCCTTCTCTCCTGAATAAGATGAACTATGGGACTCAGTATCAGCTAAAATGGCACTGGATTCTCCATGCCCAAGGTGAAAATGCTTTCTAATTATCAGTGGCCCCCAGTGTTGGCTTCTTTTTCTTCTTATTTCTCATCTTCCCACCCTGAATTCACTTTCAGTTCCTTGAAGTTTTACCCCACTCTCCTCTCAACATGGTGTTCAGCCTGATTTCTTGTGATGGTGCCCACTAGTAGTGGTGTTGATGTGTCAACTGAAATGTACTAATGTCTGCTATTTGACTACATAAGCTCAAATCAGATTGAGCACCTAATTCTAAATATATGCTTACTAAAGCAATCCATGCAGTAACCCACACAACTCCCTATAGAGCAGTGTTATGAGAATGAATGAATCATTCTATTTATTTGCTCTCACCCTAATTCAAAATTACACATGTCTGATGTTCCCAGATTAACCTAGAGCAGTAATACAATGTACCTCTATTCTGAACCTTAAAAAAAAAAAAAGCTCATCATTAATTGGTGACTTATCTGTAGTTTACTGAGTTTTGTCTTTCACTTATATAATAAATGTCAAAGTTCTGTCTCAAGTGCTAGTTCAAGAATAATTTGAGTATTGTTGGGAAATAAATGTTAGAAGTAAACAGTTGTGCAAGGTGAAACATATCGTCATCATCCACACCCAATGACTTGGATGTAGCTGGGGGAGTTTTTGTTCAAACAAACAAGATGTTAAATGTAGCATCTGAGAGCCAAACAAAGCTCAAAGTATTGACCAACCATTTTTTTTTTCCTAATAAAATAATGCTAATATTGCTCTGCCCATCCACCATCTTTATCTCTTCACAATTGGGTTACACACTAAGAATCCAGTTCCCTGAGCCATTTTGGCTCAGAATCTCAGAATACTAGCTTCTGGGGAATGTGCTGTTTTAACAGATTCACAGATAAGTCTTTTGCACACTAGATTTTGAGAACCACCATTTCTTGGTATTCTTTCTCTCTCTCTCAAGCTGAGGAAAATTGTCTCCCTCTTGGGATCTCTGACAGCATGCTTTCTATGAACAACTCTAATAAATGCTGTATCCATTTTTGTGGGACTGTAGTTTATTTAACTTGGGGTCAGGGCTTCTTTAACAAAAAAAAAAAATGAATTTATGGATAGAGAAATCATTATAAAGGTAAATGTTTATTTACAAAGAAACAATAAGTCAAAATAAAATACTGGGCCATGTAGTTCCAAACCCTTTAGTTCCAAGATCTCTTTAGGTGATTTACCAGTGCTTATGTAGAAATATTTCCTAGTTATAACCTGGCTTCCCTTCCCCAATTTGAATTCTCTCTGGTTCCTAAAAATCCAACATTCACCAGATTCCAGGTGAAGGAGAGGCTTTGCAATTCAAGCTCACTGGCTTCATCCTAAATCTTCCTGAAAATACAATACAAGCCATTCACTTTATAGGTCATTAATACCCGTGCCAATCAGTCTAGGACTAATAGTATTAATTGATCATCCTGAACCATAGTCCTACTGGCTTTGACTTGTCTCTTTTTCTCTCTGCCTAGGACTTTACAATGACTTTTTATCTCAGACATTACTGGAAAGATGAGAGGCTCTCCTTTCTTAGCACAACAAACAAAAGCATGACGTTTGATCATAGATTGATCAAAAAGATTTGGGTGCCTGACATCTTTTTTGTCCACTCTAAAAGATCCTTCATTCATGATACAACTGTGGAGAACATAATGCTGCGCATATACCCTGATGGAAATGTCCTCTTCAGTCTCAGGTAAGGTGGGCTGTGTACCTTCTTTGGCTTCCTGGGCTGTCTACACCAAAGCTTAGTGGATCTCGCTTCTGACTAAACTCACAATATTACTGTTTGTTTAGTCATGTTGAAGATTGGGACACAAGCAGAAAATGTGATTATTCCTTGTTCTAACTTTCACATTTTAAAAACTAGTTTTCTACTCTACTCAGCATATCGTTGGAAAATAATAGAAAATAAGGTTGGACAGATTGGAGCTGGATTATGGAAATCCCTAAGAGTCTGGCCCACGATTTTATAGGTGCACAAAATTGCTTTTCTTTTTTATCAACTGAACATGACCAAGCAGTCTTGGAACCTTGGGTTAATCAAATAGTTTTCTTAATTATCTCCTTCATTTTTTACAAGAAGGTATAGTCATCATTCAAATTACCACACATTTGTTTACTCCCTTTTCATTTTTTTAATTCAAAACATTGTTTTCTGACACTATGCTATAACAGCCCTTCATCTTTAATTCACAATATGTTTTTTTAGCCTAATGATCCTGTGCATACTGAATAGCTTATCATTGGTAATTCTAAAAATGTCTAGTAAATCCAAGTAATTCAATGTTTTTCATGTCTTAGAAATCCCAGAAAGTCTCCAGTAAGACTCTGAAGGAAAAAAAAAAAAAAAAATGGCTCCCCAACGGATTCCACATCCTAGTCCTTGGAACGTGTGAAAATTTCTCTATTTGGGGGGAAAACAAAATCTTTGCAGATGTGATTAAGTTAAGGATCTTGAGATAGGAAAATTATCCTGGATCAATTGGTTGGGACCCAAATGCTATCAATCAATCATAAGCCTCTTTGATCAAGAAAGGCAATGTGACCATTGAGACAGAGATTGGAATGATAAAACCACTAGCACAGGTCTGCCAACAGCTGCCAGAAGCTATAAAAACCAAGGAATGGATTTGTCCCTGAGAGCTTCTGGAGGAAGAGACCCTTTCTGACACCTTAATTTTAGCATAGTGATACTAATTTCAGACTTCTGTCCTCCAGAACTGCAAGAGAATAAATTTCTGTTGTCTTAAGCCACCAAGTTTGTGGTAGTTTTTTACGGTGGCAATAGAAAATTAATACAGATTCTTTTTGTTCACCAGAAACACCATGTTCACTTTAGGACAAAGATGCTGTTGCCATATTGCTGTCAATGTTTTTAAAAATGCAATGAAAGGAAAGTATTACTTTTGATAGAACTTTTAAGTCAGGAGTACCTTGGGACTCGAATACGTACTGGAGTCAGGCCTCACTAAGAATCAGAAGCAGAATGGCAGCTTCTGGCCATGGAATCAAGTGTTAAAAACTTTTAACTTTTTAAAATTAATTATTGTGATGAAAGAATTAACTCTAGTAGATTGTCCTTACCCTGCACATTCCAAAGAATGATTTCTGGCTCAGTCTCCAAGCCCTTGAAATATCCTGCCTGATAAGAGGATCTTTGTTCACCCTGAGGCTTTGGGCCATAGCAGACAGTCTATGCTAACAACGGGATTTATGGAGGAGGTTTTGAGCTACTTGGTATCAGCTTGACCTCTGGACCAGCTGGAGACCAAGGTCAGCTAGACCTATGGAACCAACTCTCAGTTAATACTTTGGACCCCAGGGCTCAGGTAACTTCCCTGGTTGGCAGTACCCCACGGTCATACAGCGATGTTGGGACAGTAGCACTGCCCACGTAACTCCACTAGAACAGGACAGCTGAAATTTCCTTTGGTCTCTACTGGACCCTGTTCTCTGTGACTTTTCCATTGTTGATTTTTATCTATGTCTTTCTCATTGTAATAAACCATAACTGTGTTAGTGTTAACAGGTTTGATGAGTTCTGTGAGTGCTCCTAGCAAATCATGGAACCTGAGGGTGGCCTTGGGGAATCCCCAAACATAGAAGGACTCAAAATTGTTGTCCACACAGTTATTCTATTTGACAGTACAGCCAGTCCAAGCCTGGAGCCAGGTTACCTGGTTCCAGGCTTTGTTCTGACACCATTGACTGACAAAGCTTCTGTCTTTGGCCAAACTCTGCTGGGCTCCTCTGAACTTTCTTCTCACTTAATCCCTGACTTTTGAGCATCTGTGTTTGTCTCTCTAAGTGCATTCAGCCAGAATCTTCCATCCGCAATATCCAATCACCCTTCAAATCTGATTAGATTCCTCATCTTCCACCACCCCAGGCAATGTCTGATCACCCTGGCCTGCCATTAGCAAGAATCCTTTTAGGAACTTTTAGCCAGAACTCTCCACCCCCACCAACTACTTGTGATGTTTCCTCTGAGTAATGTTTCTGTTCATTGCCCCTGGTTATAACCCCGCTCCTTAGCTATAATTTCTACTTTTCCTTGTTGTATTTGGAGTTGACCCCACTCCTCTCACCCTTGTTAATAAACCAAATTACAGTAGTCTCCCTAAATAAAATCGCCCTTACTGTTCTTGAACAAGGGTCATGAGTAGTTTTTTCTTTTTTTTTTTTTTAAGATTTTATTTATTTATTTGACAGAGAGAGAGAGAGATCACAAGTAGGCAGAGAGACAGGCGGGGAGGGGGGTGGGGAGGAGGCTCCCTGCTGAGCAGAGAGCCCGATGCGGGGCTCGATCCCAGCACCCTGAGATCATGACCTGAGCCGAAGGCAGAGGCTTAACCCACTGAGCCACCCAGGTGCCCCATGAGTAGTTTTTTCTTTACCACCACTTATTTAACCACTGTGGTTGTTAACTTATTCATATCTACTATGAAGGAGGTAGACTCAAAGATTTCACAGGTCCCTTCTGTACATGTCTACTTATATGTGGATTTTTTCTGTAAATACAATATGGTAATGTGAATGTATTTTCTCCTATGATTTTCTTAATATTTTCTTCTTTCTAGCTTTACCGTAAGAACACAATATAAAATACATATACAAAATATGTGTTAACTGACTATGTTGTCAGTAAGGCTTTAATAGTTAAGTTTTTAGGGAGTCAAAAGTTATACATGATTTTCAACTGTGCAGAGGTTGGTTCCCCCAACCCCTGCATTGTTCAAAGGTCAGGTGTACCAGGAATATACCAAAATGAGTATGTTTTGTGACACAGTGTCTTCCAGATACCTCCTTGACTTTCATTTTGCTGCATGACTATTGAAGATAAATTGGTTCAACTTCTCTGATTAGCTTGGGGGCATGGGGGTACCTGGGTGGCTCAGTAGGCTAAGCGACAGCCTTCAGCCCAGGTCATGATCCTGGAGTCCCAGGATCAAGTCCCGCATCAGCCTCCTTGCTCAGCAGGGAGTCTTCTTCTCCCTCTGACCTACCCCATCTCACACTCTCTCCCTCAAATAAATAAATAAATAAAAGCTTTAAAAACAAAACAAAACATAAAAACAACTTGGGGGCACCACAGGTAAGAGCAGCTGTTGCCTTTGTTTTGTGCAGACTTGCTCAGGGGCCTTTTGTAAACCTCTGATCTGCTGTTGTGTATACCAGAGTCTGTACTTTGAGGCAGGATCATAGCATAGCAGCCTCTGCCTAAAGCCAGAAAAACCTAGGAGAATATAAAATTTGAAAAAACAATTCTCATCAGTATGCAAGCCTTAATGGCACCTGAATTATGCATTGTGCACATAAATCTATAACTGAAAATGCTCCAGGCTTTCTCCTTCCTGCTGGAAAAAGAATTTTCTCAAGTAAACTTGTTTTGTGAGAGAAACCTTTACCCATAGGTTTTTATTACCACCATTCCAGCCCTTTATGACTAGAAACAAAGTTTGGATCTTCCAAAGAGCAGAAAATATTTAAATCTACTTAAAAGTCGTCTCCCTTTGAAGTATGTTTTTCTGAAGACATCAGAGCCAAATAATACAGAGGGCATGGACTAGGACACGATGAGATCAGGAACAATCTTTAGAGCAGGAATTCCTGCGTTAACCCTGTGTTTTCAGCAAACCACACACCTCCTGGGTTCGTCTCCTTAGATGTTACTTCGATGGAGGATGGCAATGCCTGTTTCCCATTATTTTTGAAAGGCACACAAAACAAACACCACAGTAAGGAAGCTTCAATATTGCATGTTTATTTGGCCATATGGTGACATGATCTGCACTTTTTGTTCTCTCTTTCCTTTTATAGGGTAACTGTGTCAGCCATGTGCCTTATGGATTTCAGCAGGTTTCCTCTTGACACTCAAAGCTGTTCCCTTGAACTGGAAAGCTGTAAGTCTTACTTCCTGATGGAGTGAGTACTCATGATCTGAACATACCATCACATATCTGCATGTATATAAGCATGTACTTACCAAGCATTTACAAATCTTGATATAAGTTAAATATATTGATTCAAAATAATTACTTTTTTCTTTTTTAAACCAAAGATGATGCAGATTTTCTCTCAAAAGAGAACACCCAGGGAAAGGATGTTTTCATAAGTACGTATCTGTAGTTTCCACCTGATTATAAAGGAACAAGTTCCCTAAAAGGGTATATTCTTGCTAATGTTATTAACATAGACTGACATACCTTCCAAATTTGGAAAGCTCTGGAATTCATTTTCCCAAATAAGTTACAATCTTCCATTAAATGTACGTGGGCTCCCCAGAAAAAAAGGCAGCTATAGACATAGACCCTCTAATCAAAGCTGTCAGGGGGCTTCTGAGCTGTCTCCTTGTCAATCACCGGTGCTGAGCCTCAGTGGTTTTGACACCACATTTTAAAAGCTGACTGCAGATTTTTATAATTTGGCCAAAACAATGGGAATCTCAGTGGATGCTCCTCCCCAAGTGCATGAGGAGCTTTCTATAACACTATTTGATTTCAGAAGAAAATTCATTTTTGTTTTTGTTTTTGTTTTTGTTTTTTCTGGTGAAAAGTTCCTTTTTATTGACACATTCAGTTTTTAAAAACTGTCCCTTGGTCTCTCTTCATCCCCTCATCCCTCCACATGACAATCTCCATTCTTTTTATAGATTTCTTGTCAGCTAGATATTAAGTACCTTAAAACAAAAGAAACTGAGGTTAAATGAGCCTTTCTAAGGGGATTTTTTAAATTAACATATACTGTATTTTCAGGGGTACAGATCTGTGAATCATCGGTCTTATACAATTTACAGTACTTACCATGGCACTTACCCTCCCCAGTGTCCACTACCCAGCCAACCTATCCCTCCACCCCCCTCCCCTCCAAAACCCTCAGTTTGTTTCCTGAGATTAGGAGTCTTTTATGGTTTGTCTCCCTGTCTGGTTTCATTGTGTTTTATTTTTCCCTCCCTTCCCCTATGATCTTTGTCTTGTTTCTCAAATTCCTCATATCGGAGAGATCATATGGGAATTGTCTTTCTCTGATTGACTTACTTCGCTTAGCATAATACCCTCTAGTTCCATCCACATCATTGAAAATGGCAAGATTTCGGGGTTTTTTTGATGCTACATTATATTTCATTGTGTGTGTGTGTGTATACACACACACACACACAATGAAATATATATATATATATATAAAATCACATCTTCAGAAGAAAATTCTTTATCAATTCAGCTCATTTTGGAATTTCATCCAAGAGAGCTACAAAACTGGAGGGCCTTGATGACCTGGGGTCAGGCCTCTGGCTTAGAGCAGGTGGTTCTGTGTGTGACAGGAGTGAGGGCACACAGGGAGGGGAACAGTGATTTGGAGAGTTTTAACAGGATGTGTGGGCACAAGAAAGACCACCACACTATGCCAGTGATTAGGGCCCAAGTTTTGGAGATTATTCTTTTCTTTTTTTGGTATGGGTATTATTAGTCTATCAGCAAACATTTTTCAGGATCCCATATCTACATGTCACCGGACCAGTCATCTCATGATTCTGGTGATTCCGGTGACAGGAATACTATTCTCTTGTTTTAGATGCCTACAATGAAGAGGATCTAATGCTGTACTGGAAACAGGGAAACAGGTCCCTAAATACTGATGAGCATATTTCCCTGTCTCAGTTCTTCATTGAGGACTTCAGTGCATCCAGTGGATTCGCTTTCTACAGCAGCACAGGTGCCTTATATTATGTGGACAGTTCATCAGCATTTACTGAACACCTACTGTTTGCAAAGCACCACAACCTGTGAAGAGACCTGAATCCAAACGCATGTCCCGTTTGGCCAGCATCCTCTTTCCTTCTTCACAGGCAGCCTCCTCCTCCTTTCCAGTACATGACTTCTCTTCCTTGTGCAGTCACCTCTGAATAAATGGCTTGCTTCCACGCCTGGCCTCCGCAGTCTACTCTGAACACAGCAGACTGAGTGATCTTTGAAAACATAAAGACCACAATCCTTTCTTACTTAAAACCTTCCAGTGTGTTTCCACCATACTTACAACAAAACTCAAGTTTCTCAAATGGCCTATAAGGCCCACATGATCTACCTCTGACTTCACCACTACACCCGCCCCCTCCGCTCTCTGCACACTGGCCTTCTAGCCCGTCCTCACACACACACCTATCTCATTCTCCCCACACAGCCTCTGCTTCGGCCTTTTCCTCTCTCTGCCTGGAATGATCTTCCCCCAGTTTTCTCATGACCAGCTCCCTCCTCCCATTCAGGGTGTTGTTCAAATACCATCTCACAGAGTGCTTTCTTAACCATCGTGTCTAAACTAGGCCTCATTCCTCACCATTCCCTGTCTCTATTTGTCTTCACAACACTTAACACTACCTGAAATATCTCTCTAGTTGACTGCTTTCTTTCCTGAGGGCCTGACTAGAAAGAGTGCACGAAATCTGTCTGCCTTGTTCACCATTTCTTCCCCAGCACCTGGAATGGGCACGGCACGTGATAGATACTCAATAAATATCGCCATGCTTGCTTCAGCAGTAAATATACTCAATAAGTATGGCTGGGGGAGTCAGGCAGAAACACAGAAAGTCTGTTCAATATCAGGCCTATATTGTATACTCTTCACTATGACAGATATACTTGCCATTTGGCAACATGGATTCTTGGTACTTTTTAAATTATACTTGATCCCTGTTGATTAAAGTTGGAAGTAGCTTCCTCTTCCCTGTTTACTCTGGGTCATTTAAGGAAGAATCCTTATAAAATGCCATTTCAGATTTTTGAAGCCTGGAAAGTGTATGCTGCCACTGAGTTTCAGAACCGTCCTGCCTAGAATCTTTTTACCTACTGACTTTTCTCCCTGGAGGTGCTCTATTCTGCCCTTAGACTCTGGAGCGGGTTATCCGGGTGTTATCTAAAAACCTGAATCATTAAGAGAGCAATAAAAAATGTACATCACAGGGAAGGTAAAGGTCTTTTTAGAACCAACAGCTATGTAACCATTTAGATCCAGAACAAATGCTCTGTTTCACTTACTTGTCTATAATGCTTGGGATACAGCAGGTAATGCTACTAACTGTAATAATGCTTAGGGCCTTGTCTTATTATATAAGTAACACACATATTATTTGTTTTAATCATTTGTATACCCTTGGTACATAGTGGCTGCTCAATAGGTAATTGCTAAATGAATGAATGACAGGTAAATAATTTGAAAAAAAATTCAGAGACGTTTAAAGAAAAAGCCTTCGTAATCCTACCTCCTAGAGAAAAACTGTTATTATTTTTATAAATTTCCTTCTCCTTTTTGTTTTCTCTCTTTGTATTTCTCTATATAGATAGATATAGTTGACCCTCAAACAACACAAGTTTGAGCTGCACGGTCCACTTAAATGTGAATTTTTTTTTTTTTTAGAATTTATTTATTCATTTGACAGAGAGAGATCACAAGTAGGCAGAGAGGCAGGCAGAGGGAGAGAGAGAGAAGAGGAAGCAGGCTTCCTGCAGAGCAGAGAGCCCGATGCGGGGCTCGATCCCAGGACCCTGAGATCATGACCTGAGCCGAAGGCAGAGGCTTAACCCACTGAGCCACCCAGGCGCCCCAAATGTGAATTTTTTTGATAAATACAGTATGGTTCTGCACATGTATTTTCTCTCCCTTATGGTTTTTTTTAATATTTTTTTCTCTAGCTCACTTTATTGTAAAAATACACTGCATAGTACATAAAATGTACAAAATATGTTTTACTCAACCGTTATGTTTACTGAGGCTTCTAAGCAGCAGTAGACTGTTAGTAGTTAGGTTTGGGGGACTGGAAGTTTCTATGTAGATTTTCAACAACACCAGGGCCAGCACTCCTAACCCTTACATTATTCAAGGGTCAACTGTGTGAGTATTTTTTATCAGGATTTTTAATGCTCTGAGTCCTAAATTTAACTAATATTTAAACAAAGGAATGCATACAATGAACAATGATACATACCAAGTATAATTTATAACTATTTTCATTTTGCTGTTATGATGAAATAACTTTGGCACATGATAAATTATGACTAAGTCTCTTCAGTGTTTGAAGCTATTACAATGTCATATATATGAAGCATAGAAATTCAAGAGTATTGCTTCCTGCACAGAATATATGCTGCATATATAAAATGGCAATGTCTCTTCAGATTTTGAAACACAAGTATCCAAAATATACATCCAACCATCCTCTTAAAAAGAAAAGTTTAATTTTCATTTCCAAATTCTTATTTCACCAGTATGCCATTCCATTGGCCTCACCATCTTTTTATTTGTCCTAGTCAGGCTTTTTAAGCCCTACCAGACAGGTCCAACACTAGCTGATTTTTTTCTTCTTCTAGTCATGTTTTAGAGTCTACCTAAAGCCACACAGAATACTTATATCATAAAGCTTATATTGTAAAACTCAGAAAGATGCTTTTAAGTGTTTTAAAATCCACTAAAAATTCTTAACAGTCCAGTATGGTTACAATTTTAAGAAAAAACATTTTTATTTCTAAGAAAATTTTTAAAAAGAAAAGAATTAGGTTTAAATATACATGGTTTGTATGGCATGACAGAAAATTATCCATAATAATTGTTTAAAAAAGTTTAAATAATGTTATAGAAGAATATATATATAATCCCATATTTGTTATTTTAAAAAGCACTTACTTATATAGGGGAACCTGGGTGGCTCAATCAGTTAAACGTCTGCCTTTAGCTCAGGTCATGAGCCCAGGCATATAGACCTGGGATATAGACCTGCATCATTCTCCCTGGTCAGTGGGGTGCCTGTTTCTCCCTCTCCCTCTGTCACTCCCTCTGTTTGTGCTCTCTCACTCTCTTTCTGTCAAATAAATAAATAAAATATTTTTAAAGGATTTTTATATGTGGTTTTTGAATGTCCAGAAAGATTAACAATTGATACTTCTGAGAGTTGAGTATAGAGTGGCAATATTTTCAATTTTATTTCAACACATCTGTATTTTTAAATTGTTACAACATATACATTTTTAATAAGAAAGATTAAAATGTGTTTTAAGACTATAAAAATATAAGAGTAAAGCATTTTGGAAGTTGTAGTCAAATATCGTTTTTTTAAGATTTTATTTATTTATTTGAGAGAGAAAGAGTAGGAGTGCAAAGGGCAGAGGGAGAGGGAGAGAGTCTTAAGCAGACTCCTCACTGAGTGTGGAACCCGACATGGAGCTTGATCTCATGACCCTGAGATCATGACCTGAGCTGAAACCAAGAATGGGATGCTTAACCAACTGCACCACCCAGGCACCTCCAAATATCAAGTTATTAATCATATATGTGTTTATTCAGTGATGCTTAGGTTTCAGAAAGATTAACACAAATTTATTTTAGCTTACAAGTATATGATAGTTCTGCCTCACATTATCCACGGATTATTAAATATGGGCTCTTGAGACCTAAACCCAAATGTTTTTCTTAGATTAGTATCCTTTTAAACATATGAGCTTCATCAGAAACAATCTGTTTATATTTATATTCCTAACAACCCCCATAACTTCTGTATAGCCAAATCAGCTATACAGAAAAAACTGCACTTCTGGTTCTGGTTAGAAGAGCCAGAAATAGAGTTATAATTATACAATTTTAGTTTCCATTTGATAGCTGAACCATCAGTTCCCACTTTTTCCTTGGCATCTTTACCACCTCCTGAGAACGTTAACAAGCAGGGGAGGGCTTCTGCCCTTTCTTGACTTTCAATGTCCCTCACAATCATGCACTATAAATTTACAAAGAAAAACAAAAATGACTCCTGCCCCTAAAGAATGCATTGATAATTACTCTTTGTTGCAGCATAACATAGTAGCTAAAAGTTCAAGTTTTGGAGACGGACTGCATGAGTTCAAATTCCGCCCCTGCCACTTACTAGAAATGTAGGCAAGTTGCTTAGTCTCCCTAAGCCTCAATGTCTTCATCTTTAAATTGGTTTTATAACACTCTCTACCTCATAGAGTCGTGAAGATACATGATTTAATACATTTAAATAATTTAGAATTCTGTCTGCCATAAATACCTTTGAATACTGTCTGCCATATGGTAAGTGCTCAGGAAATATTAGCTAGTAGAGCTAGTATTAGCTCGTCACTGTTTTCATCAACAACATCACCAGGATCCTTTCAAAACAGAATGAGGCTTTTAGTGTCACAGGCCATTGAAGGTGAGTCTCCACATATAAAAACCTTCTCGAACATTGTCTCGAGACTGACTCCTCAAGTCTCCCTAGGGGAGACTAGGGATGGTATTGTGGTTGAAGCTATAGGCCAGGAAGAGCTCAACCACAATACCATCCCTAGTCTCCCCTGCCCTGAAGAACCACACAACAGAACAGGATTTCTCTTGCTCGGTTGACAAAAACAAAGTTATTATTCAGAAAATTATGAATAAAGAAAGGACCCTGTTCATAGTTAAAACCATATAAACTAACAGTGTCTTTCTTTATGAAATTCTTCCAGAACTTTTCCTTATCTCCTTTAATCTCATGATAACTGTATGAAGGTATAATATCAGAGAGGCTGTTATCCCACTCTACAGCTATAATCAAGATTCTCAGCTGCACACAATAATGGAGTAGGACTGTAACATGGGTAATATTAGACAATGAATAGTTCAAAAAATAGTGTATATTCTGACTTTACAGTGCATTTACAATGCACTATGTAAAGTGTCTTTTATTTCCCTTGGGAATGAAATTTTTTGTTATTCCTGGAACATATATCAGCTGGTGGTGAGAGAGAACTCCAGAAAAGATAGGGACAAGAAGGGTCATCAGCATGTAACTGAGAATAGAATACTAAGAGGAGAGTCTGCCAATTCAGGGTGGGTTTGCTAGATTTATGTTTGGGCTGAATGCCTAAAAAGTGACCTGATCCATCTAATAAGTGTGCCATCTTGAGTTTCCTACGAAACTACTACTGAGACTGGTACAAAATGTTCTCTAAACCCTTTTGCAATGCTCATGATTTTGCTTTATAATTTTTAACCTAGTCTCTCTCTTTTTTTTTTTTTTGGCTTTACACTTCCTTCCAGCCAGTGTGAAAAAGGAAACCTGACAAAATTGTGTGAATGTGACCGCAATTGTTGCTTCTGATCAACATGAATCAATCGATATTACCAACATGAGTTTATATAATTCCAACCAGAAGCAAAGAAACATCATGATTTGATTACTTTTTTCAGATTTATTATAGATAAATTAATGGTACCCACCAGCCTCTGAAATAATACTGTTTACAGATACTCCTTTCACCCACTCCCATTATGAATCCCTTGCTATCAAGATTCCAACTTGGAATCCAATGACTCAGTAGCTACTGTGAATCTTTTCCTTCAGATAAAATATTCCCTTTCATCCGTTAAAGCTAATAAATTGTTTATTGGCTATTGCCCCAGTCATTAGTCATGTATTGAAGACTTGCCCACTTGCAGAAACAATGCAAACACAATATATTTTGGAGAAAGGTTTTTAAAGGCCATTCCACAAAATATAATTACCAGGCATTCCTGAATAACAGCTATGAAATTTAAGGGGAATCTTCGAATCACATAACGAAGCAGACTACAGGTCAGTTCAACAAGCACTGATGGAGCGACAGGCTCAGGCCCTGTCCTCCTGCTGGGTAAACAAGAGTGAGTGTGTTCAGTTCCATTTTCCCTTCGAGCTTAGAGTTTAAAGAAGCACATGATTTCACTTAGTGTGATGTTTACACGAGGACACCTGTTCTAAGGAAAACTCTGAATTTTTCTCATAGGTTGGTACAACAGGCTTTTCATCAACTTTGTGCTAAGGAGGCATATTTTCTTCTTCGTGCTGCAAACCTATTTCCCAGCTATGCTGATGGTGATGCTTTCGTGGGTTTCATTTTGGATTGACCAGAGAGCTGTTCCTGCAAGAGTTTCCCTGGGTAAGTAGCTTTGTGAAATGTTAATATCAGAGAAAGTTCAAGAAGATTAAAAAAAAAAATAAGTGGAGAGGAAAAGAGTCATGGTTTAGTAGGGGTGGTTAGAGACACGCATTCAGGTTACAACATTTACCTTCACAACCTCAGGGGCAAACTGTAATTGGACTCTTTCCTTGGGAACTGAGGCATTAGGTACGAAGCCTGCACCAGCTGACCAAAAGGGAAATAATAAGGAGAAATTATGAAACTACGGAGCATAAACAGCCTCACTTTAGAAACCTGTCTCCTCACTTTCAGGGAAACCTCCTCATCCTTGCCCCAACCTACTTCTCTTTGTGTGATAAACTTTTGCATCATAAAAAAAAAAAGATCCTTCAAACTAACTCACGCTGTACTATTGGTATTTTAATACATGACTTCTTGGGTAGGGGGCAATGTTCATTAGAAATCAGGGCTTAACCTAAACACCAAAATCAGAACCAACCACAGTGAAATTCCAGTTACTGTGGTTCTCTACTTGGCAAGAGATTCAGGGGCGGGGGGTTGGGGGGAGACATTGCCAGCTTCATTAAGTCATCACACAGGTATGATTATCTACTCCATCTAGCATGCCACATGCCACTGTCACACATACTGATTTATGGGAACGATTTCAGGCCTGCTTAGCGGTGACTGAGCTCTTATAATGTGGAAGATGCCTGGCTAAGCACTTGGATAACCTGTTACTGAATCAGAACCCGAGAGTCAATCCCACTTGCCTTCTCAGTTGTTTTAGGGCAGAGCTCCCTCATTTCAGCTGATTTTGTTCTTTGACCTGTAATGCTCTAGCCAGACAGAAGATTGTTATAAGTGCTTCCCAATCATTGTAATTATCACACAATTCATTCCAGAAAGGGTGATTTCTAAGCTAATGTTCACAAATTATATGCATACTTCAAAAGATCATTTGAAAGACATAAATTGTCATTAATATTAATAATTTGTTCACCTCTTTCCCCTATTAAAAGCTTCAATCTATAAGCAGTTGAGGCTTGACTATCTTCATGGGAAAAAGTACCACCTGAATGAGTAATTAAATTATTGCAGCTGGGCCTTCACATCGGAGCAATCGCGCCCTGACCTCGCTACGCAGTGGGGCAGGGGAGAGTTGCACAGGAGATGAGAGGCACATTTCCAGCCCTCAAGACAGAATGAGAAAGACGTTCACTCTCTAAAGGTTTATGAACATGATTTTCAATCAGATTCCTGAAGCTGACGGCTCAGCTCTTACACTTTGAAAATGACAAGTAATAAAAGCTGGTTCCAGTGCGGGCTGGGGAGAATGGAGAATACTAAAGTGCCTTTAAGTGGCCCCTGAAATTCTATGCTTCTTGCATCTACATCTGATTCCCTAAGGTGTTGGGAAATTGCTATGCAGATTTATGTAAAATAATATATAAATCAGAACTGTCTCTCTCCCCTCTTAATAAAGGGAACTGTAGTATTCCTATTCCACTGCTATCCTCTCAGGCTTTTGCTTCCTAACACCCTCAAGTTTTCTCAAAGATATTTTGTGCTCTGGGGGCACCTGGGTGGCTCAGTCTGTTAAGCATCTGACTCTTGATTTCAGCTCAAGTCATTAGATAGAGCCCTACATCAAGCTCTGTGCTGGGCCTAGAGCCTGCTTAAGATTTTCTCTCTCCCTTTCCCTTCCCCCCAGCACACATTCTCTCTCTCTCTCTCTCTCTCTCTCTGTGTGTGTGTGTGTGTGTGTGTGTGTCTCTTAGAAAAACAAAATAAGATAAAGATATTTTGCACTCTGCTTTACTGGCTGTTTCCAAATACTGGGCCAACTGATTCTCCAGAAGTTCCTTCTAACTGTGTATCTCATTTGCCTTTTCTCAGTTGTTTCCCCTTCATCACACCCTGAAGTATTTAATACTATTAAGCCTCCTCACCAAATTCAGAACCAAGGGTAGTGGTCAAAACCCCAGCCTCCTTTTTCTCATCTGCAAAATGAGATGATTAATACAGCCTTCTAAGGTCACTGTATGAAATGAATGGGAGCTTTCGTCTCAATGGCCTGCCCATAGTGTTTGATAAAACTAAACTAGCAATAAATTTGTTTGCAGTACTCTGCGCTAGCCTACATTTTCTCCTCTTTTGGACTTTTCTTTCACTTGTCTTCCTTGCACTCCTTGAGTCTGGGATAACTCCCTCCCAAGGTTTTGCTTGTTTTTGATTCTCTCATCAAACGGAGCAAGCCTCTTGTTTCTGATTACTCTCTCTATGGAAAAAAAGAAAAAAAAAATCCCAATCTAAGTCTTTATCTCAGATCATTCTCTCAGGTTCCAGATAGTATTCCCAGCTGCCTGCTGGACCTCATCTCCAGGTACTGCAAGCGCGCCACATGTTCAAAACCCAGCAGATTGTTATTGCCCCGGCTCCACCATCCTTGCCTTAACTCAATTTTTTTCTCTTGGTTTTTCTTGTTCTTTTAAGGGCCCCCAAGGTGTTGAATCTTTCATATCTGGATCCTCAATTTCCTTCTTAGTCTTTAGCAGTCATTCTTAGGTATTATCAGGAACCCCAGAGAGATTTGTTTTTGTGGGTTATATCTATCATTATTAGCCATGTTGGATATTAAAACAGAATTGTTTAAAATATGTGTTAGTCCATATAAAATAACAATAATCATCTCATTACAAGTTAACACATTCTATGAAAAATAACTTTTTTCTAAAACAAAAAAATTAGTGAGAGGAGAATTATTGTTTTACATTTTTGCAGATCTTTAATATCTGGCCTTCTGGAGAGCAGTTGGATTCTCATCTCTGCTTCTTCAATCTGTTGTAAAAGTTTCAGTTGAAATACAGGGGGGAAAAAACTGGCCTTGCTCAGATATGTGGTTGGAGAAAAAAAGCCACATTTCAATAGTGTTTTCCAATAATTGTGCATAGTCTTCTGTGACACTGTACCAAAACTCAGCAAGTGACAGTTTCTTAAAGGTTAGTTACAGTGTGAAATCTGAAACCATATCAATGAATTTTTTTCTATTCTATTAGATTAAAATGCATTGATCTACCTTGCATTTGACTGGATCTTTTTACCTAGGCATCAATCATTTGAAAACTATTAGTGCACTGAACTATATCTTCCCAAAGCTCACTTAATTCACTATACAATGTTAAAAAATCATATTTGGGGCACTGGGGGGGGTCAGTCAGTTAAGCGTCCAACTCTTTATTTTCGCTTAGGTCATGATCTCAGGGCCCTGTGTTGGGCTCTGTGCTCAGTGGGGAGTCTGCTTGAGATTCCCTCTCTCCCTCTCCCTTTGCCCCTCCCCCTGCTCACACTAAATAAACAAACAAACAAATAAATAAATAAATAAATAAAATATTTTAAAAAGTCACATTCATTAATGTCACCATTAATCTCATGAAAAAGTGTTTGAGTAGTGGGAAGCTCTCAAGCTTATAGTGATGGATAGGTATTTAACATCATTCGAGTTTTGATTTGAAAGCTCAAATTTTATTATTAGATAACAAATATCAGGGTTGTTTTACTTCAAGTGAGAGGCTTACATTACTCAGTTTTGAGAAATGTCTGCTAGATACCCAAATCTGGACAACCATAATTTGTCTGTGAGTTGTTATTTTAAGTGAAAGTGGTGTTCCATTTTTCAGAATGTCTGGTGTTCAGTGTGTAACTCAATGGCCTGAGTCCTTTTCCTCCAGATAGCCATTGCTCTTTGGTATGCAAAAGTGCCTTCTATATATCTCTCATTTCATTAACCAGAATATTAAGAAGGCATATACACAAGGGTTATAATGTAATAAAATTAACAACTTTTCCTGATTTTTTTATTGTGATGCTAAAAGCTAAAGAACGCAGTGACTGTTAGATTAGTTGGGTGCTTCTGCCTTAATTCATGTGAAGGCAACAATAGCTTTTCTCACCAGTGCTTCACACCATTGCAAATATCAACATAATGAAAAAGGTAAATAATATCTTAGTGTGAAACCCATCTTCACTACACAGACCCTCTGAAAATGTCTTGGAGAGCCCAAAGGGCTCACTGACTACACTTTGAGAACTGTGGCTATAAGGTATCTAAATCTTCAGAATCAGCCTTCTTTATAATATCCTTGTGCTTTCTTTTCCATTCCTCTTGCCCTGACCAGACCTGGGACCCTTGTTAATTTTCCCTGGATTCCTCTAACCTCTACCTGCCCAGGGTCATCTTGCAAGGCTGTGAAATCTGACCCAGATGGGAGTAGGGAGCAGAAGTCCAGCCCAAGCTCCATGGGACATGGTTTGGGGTGACATCCTTCAGAAAAAGCAGGTGAAATCCACCAAAAAATTTATTAATTTGCACAAAGCTGTAGTCTGGGCTTGTAAAGGCCTTATAGTTGCTCATTTCATTTCCTACTCTTCTTCCTGCAATTCAACCCTACTACCAGAGTAATATCTCAGAACTCAACTGTGATCACAATATTCTCATCTCAAATGCCATTGGAATAAATACTCTCAGTTTGGAATCCAAGGTGTCACTTGAAAATTGCCAAATGAAATAAGGGACACTTGGTTAAATTTGAGTTTTAGACAAGGATCAAATAATATTTTATAAAAGTATATCCTAAATATTGCATGGGATATACTTATACTAAAACATTACTTGTTGTTTATCTGAAATGCAGATATAACTAAGTGTCCTGTATTTTTATTTGCTACATCTTCAACCATATTCCTGCCTCAGTAGAGTTGCCCTAAGCTTCAACTAGTTTGAATATTCAGTGTTCTCAAACAGCCACCCATGCCTAACTGTTTATCTTCCCTATAGTACTTCGGTACTTTTATTCTTGTTCTTACTCTACCTAGGATGTTCTCTCTACCTATCGTTCTCTGTCAAAGTCTTGCCATTTCTCAATGGCCACAAGCTTTTACTAATAGCTCCAGGCAGACATGGTGTCTCCCATGTTTGAACTACATGGTGCTTTGTATCTCTCCTAAGGTGTCTCTTCTACTTCCTCTATTTTGTATGTAGCCATGGAGTGCCTTGGTAGCTTATCTTGTGTCCTCTATTAGAAGGTGAATTCCTTAAGGACAAGGATCATTATGACCACCTTTTTTGTTCCTGAGTGACTAACACAATACCCTGCACATATTTGTGCTCAATATATAGTTGTTAAATTGCCATTGTGTAGCCTACCATGTTTTTAGTTAACTATATTTTAGTTACTAACTGAAAACAATGATGATTCATTGCTGGCTAAGACCTTTCCACATTTGGACTCATTTGTGAATTAAGGATGAATCATTTGCTGGTTAAAATCCTTTCACATTTGTCATGTTTCAAATGAAAAACGATAGAGGCTAAACAGCATCTAAGTATCCCTTGTGACTTAAGACATACTAGCTACCGTAATTTGGAATGTGAGATGGGTTAAAATACTAATCTATCTTTCTGTTTGATTTGGTATAGAGAGGAAGTGAGACTATTAGAAAGCTGTCCAATGGTGTCCTAACCCTCATGGAAGGATGAGTAATATTGTACTTTCATCTCTTCCTTCTATGTCCTTCCTTTCGTTGACTCCATTTTCCACATTTGGCCCCTCTGCATGGGGTATGCCCCCTGTGTACAGCATATTAAATCTTGGGGTCATTTAATGACCCCTGTTTGTCAGGAAACAGACAACTAAAGTGTTCAGGCATGTCATCACTGATAAAGAAAAATGTCTCCTAACAGGGAATATGACATATAACTGAAAAAGTAAGTACTTAGGAGCAATTCATTTAACCATCATAGAGGTTACCAGAATTCCAGGCACTGGACTCTGGCACCACCTTCGTGGGATAATGGTTGTGGTTTCTGGCCATAGAGCGGTGGTAGTAGGATATCCAGCCTGCCTTCCTTTCTCTCACATCACTTAATATTTTCTTTCTGCTTAGGCTTACACGGAAAGTGTCTTTACTCATTTAAAGGCGAGTGTGGATACCTATCCCTTCAAAAGAACTGCCCACAACACAACTACTGAAGGGATGAACTGACTCAGTAGTTCTACAAGTCATGCCTACATGCCCTGCTATCATCACACCAGCCAATGAACCTCTCCTTCATATATGGCCCAAAATGGCCAATGAAACACAAAGAGGAGTAACTCTTGACAGACCAAAGGGTTTTGTAGGGCCCTGGACGTGTCCTTAAGAGTTAATATAGTGAAACACTGTGGGCTAGGGGAGTTAAGTCCTATGTACCAGACTAAATATAGTGTCCTAACATTTTCCAGACCACGCCCAGCAATATCAGTAGTTGAGAAAATAATTTTCTAATTCCAGCATAGAAACTTTGTTTGACTAAACGGTCACTGTATATATTTAAAATGCCTTTACTAGGGTATTAACTTAAATGGATTTGAAAGGAATACATTTTGTTAAGATCAATGTATTTTTAAGGAGTGGCTCAAGATGTAAGTGTGTTTAATTAGTAGCTGTAATACTCCTGACTCAAATTCTTTTGCGTTAAGAATTTATATATCAGCTTTTCCATCCTTTACTTGCAAACTCAAAAAATCCCTCCTCCCCACTCTCAATTTTTTTTTATTGCTCATTTTAAACAAGGAAAATCTAAAATATTGGTTTCAAAAGAAATAAAGCTATGGTAAATTAGCTGCACTAAGTACCCTTTGAAGGAAAATGACTGATAGTTACTGCTCTCTGGCAAAAAAAAAAAAAAAAAAAAAGATATGTAGTTTCCTTTACTGGCCCCATAATCATCAATTTAAAATGCATGACAAGACCTGCCTGGCATATATACTCACATGTTTGTTCTAAATCCTTATTTTGTCCACTAAGCCCCATGTTACTGTCCATTGAAAAAAATTAAGTTCTATCTTAGAAGACCAGTAAGAAAAGACATTGAAAATTTTTCGAACTAATAAGGAAAGCTACTGAATATGAATGTTAATGTAGGATTCAGTTTTACCAGTAGTGTCTTGAAAAGAGTGAGACTGTTAGCTTTTTGAAAAACACAAAGTACCTTCATGCTTCCTGACATAATTGTACCCCGTTTTGTTTTGTTTTTTAAGATTTTATTTATTTATTTTGAGAGAGAGAGAGCATGAGCAGGGGTGGGGCACAGAGGGAGAAGGAGAATATCTCAAGCAGACTCCACATTGAGTGCAAAGCCCAATGTGGGGTTCGATCATGATCTTGAGGTCATGACTTAAGCCAAAAACAAGAGTCGGACACTTAACTGACTGAGCCACCCAGGTACCCCTTTTCCCTCAGGTGTGTAGTGTCTTCTCTCAGAGATGCTTCATGTAAAGAGATTGGTTTATAACCCTTTTTAAAAAAGGTTTTATTTATCTTAGAGAAAGAGAGAATGAGAGTGAGTAGGGAGAGGGGCAGAAGCAGAAGGAGAGAATCTTAAGCAGACTATGCTGAGGGCAGAGCATGAGATGGGGTTCAATCTCACATGATCATGAGATCATGACCACTGTGGACATCAAGAGTGAGATGCTCAACCAACGGTTGAGGCACCCAGGTGCCCTGAGATTGGTTTATAAGACTAAAAACAAAAAGAGATTCCCTTTACAGATCTAGAATAAGAGGCAGCAGCTTTGCCTGTAAAAAGTATGGGTTCTACATTCAAACAGAAATGTTCCAATCCTGCTCCTGACAAAACTCAGGCCAGTTACTTACCCACTCCCAGCTCACATTTTTTTCTGCACCGTGTGGCTAATATTTACCTAGGCAGTGGGTAAACATTCAATAAAGGCAAGGAAGCTTTATTTAATAATCTTGGCTTCAGCTACATGTACACCTGTAATGGGAATAAAAATTTCACATCTCCACGCTTATGTAGCAAGGACTGCAAACAGCATCCCCCGATACGCGGACTATTGATATTACAGAATCCTGTGACTCAGTGAGACCGTGGCCTGCATTCAATGGTATGAGCTAGAACGGCACTCAGGTGTCTTCTCCCGAAGTTCAAATCAGGGTGAAGGTGAGATCCCTGGGCCCTCCTGTGGTGACTGCCAAATTGCCACGTCTTTGGTCTGGATCATACAAACACAAAAACTTAATTTGAAATTGAATAGCTCTGTAGACTCGTCATTGTCTTTGATATGAGCTCCCTCAGACGAGAACCTTGAAGAATTATTGTACAAAGGGTAGAAATGTGTTGGTGAAAGCTGTCCACATGCTGTGTCTGTACATTTAGGAGTAAATCACAGCATTCTTCCTGCTGTTTGGGACTGTGTCTGTTGACACTAAAATGTCCTCACAACTTAGAAAAATCATTAAGGACTCCATTTGCGCCTCCCTGGTGGGAAGTTAGGAAATAAAGCCATGCCAGCTAGTGTACATTTCAAATATTTACAATACTGTACTTTCTCTCCAGGCAGCATTCTCGCAGCAACCCTCTGAGAAATTAGTGCAGACACAGACTAGCCCTCCCCCAGGCCAGCATTTTATTAAGGAAATCTCAGAGTCAGTCTTTCTCCGTTGTCCCCCAGAACGCTGATCTCATCACCTCTGTAGCTTATGCCAGAGAATAAAGAAAGGAAAGGGAGAAAGGGAGGGGGAAGGGAAGAAGAAGCGGGAGGGAAAGGGAGAGTAACTGGCATTTCACAGGTTCGTAGTAAGTATTTACACTGAACTGAGTCTCTGCCAGCACACTTCCATTCTAAATCTCAATTGAAATATAGTTTCAGTAACAAAGGACAGCATAAGAGCAGTACTGATGGCTCGTAAGTATTCTATTCGAAAGAAAAATATGAAACATGACAAGATGACTCCCTGATGAATGAAAGATAAAAGACTGACTCAAAGACAATTTCTTTAACAGGAAAAGTGTAAAATGATGGGAAAGGGTAGTAGGAAAGGTTTTATAATTTTCTTCCCAGGAGATTTTTAAAATTGAACACATTTTTATTTTTCTGGGTTGGTTTAAAGAGGCCCAACGGAGACAAAGGAATGTATCCTTAGAGACATGTATGAGCCTGTGAAGTCCTTCCATGGAGGGAAGGAAACACTACGGACAGTTGGGGTAAGGGCAAGAAAAAGATGGAAAGACAAATCCAAGGAGAGCTTCTTGCTAAGGCTCATGGTGTGTATGAGGGTAATGTGCAGGGATTCCTGCCCCCCTCCCAACCTTGCTCACCAGATATTGTGGGCAAATACATCCACTGGTATAATCCAGCACCAGATCCCAGAACGGAATGGTTATGTCTCTGACCTTGTCGCTACTCTCCAATGGCAGGAATCACGACAGTGCTGACCATGTCCACCATCATCTCTGGCATGACCCCCTCCATGCCCCAGGTGTCCTACATCAAGGCCGTGGACGTGTACCTGTGGGTCAGCTCCCTGTTTGTGTTCCTGTCAGTCATTGAGTATGCAGCTGTGAACTACCTCACCACCATGGAAGAGCGGAAACATTCCAACAAGACAGGGAAGGTACTGCCTGGCTTTTGGAATGTGAAAAAGACTATCTTTACCTATAATCCTCTCCTGACAGTGTTGTAAGCCCTTTTATTAAGTCTCCACGCCTTGGCCAGATACAAGTTTACAGGATTTAATATTGAACCTTATTCTATCTGTGCTGGCTACTTTCCTCAGCATCCTTACTCACCTTAGCCAGGAGTTTTTTTGTGTGAGGAATTTCTCTCAGTGTGCCCTCTCCATTGACTCTATCCTTTGAAAAGAAGTGTTGATGTGCAAACTATACCTTTCAAGTAGGTGATGATGATGATGACAATGATGAGAAGAGCTACCATGTAATGTATTGGTATCATACTAACCACCTACCATACAGTATGTCATTTAATTCTGAGTAACCCCAAGAGGTTATATCTTTCTATATCACCTTCATTTTACAGAGGGGAAATGGGAGCAGATAGGGAGTAACTTGGCCAAGGTCACACAGCACAAGAGGAATCAGGATTTGTTTCTGGCTCTCTCTCACTCCAATGGCTGTGCTCTCAATCCCTAAATGATATATTTCTCTCCACCAGAGCTGGGATTTCTGTTTCTCTTCTTGTCACTTGGAGGAGTGGTAGAACATAAAGAGAGGTTCTCCTCTCCACAGTATACTGGGAATAAAAAGTGTCTTTTGGGTTCTAAATGTCATCATGTGTTTCTTGAGCCATTGTTTAATAAATATGGATAGATTGACATCTTCCTGCTTCATTTCACAAAAGACTGGGGCACAAGTTCGCTGTTATTATGAGAACTGATATAAGATACTGTACTTCAGAAACCTAATTGATCATATCAATTTCTTTGTAGCCTACACTTGAGACTATATGTGTGTGTGTGTGCGCGCATACACACAGATATGCACATAATTTTAATGTAATATATTCATATTGGCTTAAGAAATTCTTATAAGCACAATTATACACGCCCAAAACATTATTTAATATTTGTTACACTTGTAGTGAGAGCATTTCTTATTTTCAGAGTGTTTTATAGCCTCTTTTCAAATTAAACCTTCATATCAGCTCCATGAGGTAGGCCTAGAGATTAGTATCTCTATTTTTAAAATGAAGCAGCAGAGTTTGAGTGAAGGAAAGTGATTTGCCAAAAGATTCACAGCCAAGAGAGAGGGAATTGCAATTCAGATCTCCTGTAATGCTACTTCATTCTTCTATTATATATCCTTTGAGTTAAAGCTGTAATAGGAGCTGATTTTGCTTTATTACTGATGCTTCCATTTCTTTTGTTGACAACGTGTGAGTATGTGTCCCTGCCACATACATACCCACGGTGACGGTTTGGCACGTGTGAGGAAACCAGGAACTTTTAGAGAAGTATGCAGTAATAGGTGTGTACACATCACCTGGGATTTGTTCAGATTTTTGTTCAGTAGATCTGGGGTGTGGGATCAGTGAGTCTGCATTTCTAATGAGCCCCAGCTGCTGTTGGTCCATTACCCACACTGCAAATAGTCATGACTTAGATAATCCATGAAGTAAAAAAGGTGACAGAGAAAAAATGTGTGATGAGGAAAAGAATTTTGTTGTTGTTCTGTTTTGTTTTACGTGGGAAGAGGTTAACCTAAGTAAGAGGCACTTTAATAATCCAGGCCCACCTCTCTCTAGTCTTTTGACTCCAAACTTGTCTACATCTCCCCACACCCGCCGGCCACAGAACATATGTGTTCACACTACTGAATTTCCTTTTTCATTAGATAGGGTTGTACAAACTCTTCTTGTATACCACTAAGAAGAAAATCTTTCGAATTAATAAACATCATATGTTTTTGAAGATTTTTTGTATTGGGGTAAAATCCATATAATGTAGAAGTTGCTATCTTAACTGTTTGTAAGTAGTGTTAAGAATACTTACCTGGTTGTGCAAGCAATCTCCAAAACTTCTTCATCTGACAAAACTAAAACACTATGCCATTACACAACTCCCCATTTTCCCCTTTCCCCAGCCTCTGGAAACTACTAGGCAGTACCTTCCCTGTCTTTACAAGGTGAGTCCTGAATTGTCTAGCTTCACCAGTGACCAAAAGAATAAGTAGGTTTAGTACAGTGATGAAGTATTAGTGAGACCTCCTGCTCACATATCTGAGGCACTTCCTCCCCACTGCTTTATCAACAACAAAGCTGATGTCATCCTCTCTATCTGTCTGGCCCCTACATCTTTCTCTCTCTAAAACTCAGGTATAGAGGAGAGAAGTGTCACTGGTTATCCCCCAAAACTATAGACATGTCTTTCCACTCTGCGCCTCACCAGGGCATCCTATCCCTTTAACTGTTTCTCATCTCAGACAGCCAGTCCCACTATCCTTGTTAAAACTGCTGTTCTTTCAGAGCCTCTGCTCTGGGCACTAACCGCAAAAAGAACTTAGCATTTGTGTAGCATTTTATAGTTTGCAAAAGTTTATACCCATTTGTTACACCATTTACAACTGCCTTGTGAGATAAATAGGAGAGAAATGCCAACATTCTGAAAATTAAGAATGATGTTTAGGAGACAACCTAAAACACAGAGCTAGGAAGTAGTGGCGTTAGGTTTGGCATCACTTCTTCGGACTTCAAATCTTGCGCTCTTTCATTTTGCCCCACAAATATAGGAATGGCAGGTAGGAAACTTCTTTGAGATAACTGTGCCTTTGAAGGAGGTGGTTTCACTAGTGTGAAAAATTAAAGACCCATTCTAAAACTGTTTCTACTAGAACAACTAAATTACACATTTGTGGAAATTAGCACCTTACTGGTAAATTGTATACTGTAAGATTTAATCAATTATATAATTGTTCTAAATTATCATAATGTACAGTAGGATAAGCCAGCAGTGTTCTGGGTGACTATAGTGAAACCACTGAATAGACTGTATTAGTTATTCTATCCTCAGATCCAGAGTTCAAAGTATTATTAATGTTATTTCTGCTCTCTGAAGTTAGTTTTTGAGTCTTGATCCATTTTCATTTTACTATGAAAAGTTTCTATGGCTAAAACAAAAAAAAAAGGACAACATAACTTGAATATGGGTCTTTGGTTAGTTTACTGACTACAAAAAATATTCTCTGTCTCTTGAATTCAGTAGAATATTGGGTTTTTAATTGCTATGAACCAAATACATGTTCTGGCAGAACTCACTCTGTAGCCTCCAATTTGAATTCCAAATAATTTCATCCAGTGGTAGCCTGTTCATATTTGTTTGTTTCTTAAATTCACTATAGTTCAAGAAGTGATTCAATTTTCTCAGAAAGAAATTAGTAACAGCTGCTGTGTAGACACTGTTCTGTATCAGCAAGAACCAAGATCTCCTTCAAAGTAAAACCTTAAAGAAAAATGGTAGTTCAGATTCAATCAGGCACTAGAGCCAGAAAGCACTGATAATTCTCTCATTCTGAGAAATAAGCCAGTTTCAAGTTGTTTAATTGGGCCATGATAGTATCATTTATAGGTACTTCCCAGCAAAAATGGGAAGACTTGGCCAATTTGCATTTAAAAAGAGCAGCTAAAATAATTTCTGTCCCGTACTCCAAATTTAAGCATAAATGGATCACCAGATGATATTGTTCTGGTTTTGGGAAAAAAACAAAAAACAAACAAACAAAAAAAAAACAACCCTACACTGACTGGGTGTATTGCTATGTTTTCTCTAAAGAGAAAAATATGTTGAAAAGCAAATCCAACTGGCTTATATTGCTCTTCTGATAAATCATATTCAATTTCAACTTAAACTTAGGGCAAATAATTCATACTACTCAGAAACAAAGGGGATACCTGAAACAGTATTCCTTTCTGGGGAAACATTTGAGTGTTCCAGTCTACCAGGCCAGAACTAAATTAGAAGACATTGACATTATAATTGTGAAACATTTATTTGTATAAAGTTCAAATATCTCTATAGAGATAATAATAAACCTTGCTAAATCCTTATTAAAAACAAATCTCTGTGATGATGTTTTCCATTTATTATTTAAATGACTTTTAGCCAGATACGAAAAACAAAACTGGAATTCTATTCTCTAAAATAAACAAGCATTTTTTGGAACTATTTTAAAAATCTGAGTGTTTAGACTTTTACTGTAATTCCTACATACAAAACCATATTCATGACTTACTAACAAAAGTCTTTTTGTCAGCCTTCTGGAATGTATAATATTGATAGAGTTCAAGCCATGGCCTTCGATGGTTGTTACCATGACAGCAAGACTGAAATGGACCAGACTTCCTTTTCTCTACACTCAGAAGAGGACTCCGTACAAGAAAGATCCACAGGCAGTCCCAGCACAAATTCATCTCAGATAAAGAGAAGGCAATCCTTAGGAGAGGATGTTGGTGGAATCATTCTGGAGAATAACCATGTCATCGACACATATTCAAGGATTTTTTTCCCCATTGTGTATATTATATTTAATTTGTTTTACTGGGGCATATACATGTGAGGAGAAATTCCCAATATATAATACTTGTTTGGGAACAGATTATGTTAAAAACAACAACAGCAACAAACAACTCTTCACTATCAGTTTGACAGTACTAGACTAAACTGGGAGTCAGCCAGTCAAGTCTCCTGGATTACAAAAGATTTGAAAGTTGACTGATTTACATCCAGGCAAGAGTTTAAGGTCCCAGAAGAATTTGACTCCATATATAAGAGTGACAGGCGTGCATATGACAGAAAAACAATTTCCATAAGGAAGGACTTTGTAACTACATCTCCTAGATCGTCCTTGCTTTATAAATATATATTTGTATTTACCTGAGGAATAAAGCTAGGACAATAATTTGAGAAACATTTATTCCTTAGTGCTAGTCAAGTACCAGATTTCCTAACAGAGTTGAACCCTTGTAAGGAAGAACATGAGCATCAAGGCGGTTTATGGACACTCACACAACTGAGATGCCCATGAAGAACCTCCCTGTGCATCTCCAACCAAGTCTTTTATCTCATTTCAGTATTATGTTTCATAGATTGTTGACTCCAAGAGCAGAAAATCTAAACTTTGCTCCTATCCTAATATTAAATTAATACATCAATCTTCAATAATAGGATCTTGTATTTTGTAGTTGAGTTATAGTTTTATAGCTTTGAGGAGGCATTTAATTAATTAGTTACTATATTCACCAAATATTTATTGACTTCCTACCTGTGCCAAGCACTTTATTAGGTGTTATGTAGTTAAAAAAAATACAAAATGACGTTCCTGCTGTCAGTGAGTACACAGCCTATCAGCAATAGTGAACTGGTAGCTTTCATAAATAATAAATGCAATAGCTGTAAAAGTAGAAGTTTATACACTATACTATCTGAGTTCTGAAAAGCAGATAGCAAAAGAAGGAAAAGAACATGCATGAAGGGTTGGACTCTCAATTTATAAGCAGCTAAAAATGTTTCCAGACATGGCATTGAGTGAAAATTGAATGAAATTTATGTAACCCACAGTAATCCCATAGTAACTTTGGTTGAACCAAATAAATTAGGTCTAGTGGGTATTAAATAAATGTATGTTAAGTAGAAAACCTCCAATGATCAGCATTCATTTTGTAGACTGGGAGTGTGCATGCTTTTGTGTTAAGTATTTTGTGAAAAAATTCCATTTAGAGATCAGCCTTCAGTAGGAAGTATGAAATAGCCCCCTTCTTATTTTGATTTCTGGCATTGAATTAAGGGAAATAAATTGAATGGTGTGTTACTTTCAGTGTATTGCCATTTATTTATCCATAAAGTGAACCAAAATCATTTGAATTATTTTGTGCCAAGTGAAGAGATAAGTAACTAACTGCTTATTTACCAATAACATTGATTTTGGTTCTTTGCTGTGAATAGACATAAGGTACTAGAAAACTTATTTTCCTTTTTGGTGCAAAAGATTTTAAGGCAAATTCCATCTTTATCATAACTTCTCTAAGTATCTGGGATACTTCATTCTACTGTTTAGTTTTTCTTTTTTCTTTTTTTTTTAAAGATTTTTTAAAAAATTATTTATTTATCAGAGAGAGAGAGACAAGCAGGGGGAGCAGCAGGCAGAGGCAGAAGCAGGCTCCCTGCTCTACAGGGAGCCTGATGTGAGGCTTGATCCCAGAACCCTGGGATCATGACCTGAGCCAAAGGCAGAGGCTTAACCGACTGAGCAACCCAGGTGCCCCCTCATTTTATTTTCTTTTTTAAATTTTTATTTATTTTTTTAAATTTCTTTTCAGTGTTCCGGAATTCATTGTTTATGTACCACATCAAAATACCCACCACCAGGCTCATCCCACTTCCCACCCCTCTCCCCTCCAAAACCCTCAGTTTTTTTTCTCAGAGTCCACAGTGTCTCATGGTTCATCTCCCCCTCCAATTTCCCCAACTCACTTCTCCTCATTCTATTTTCTTAACACAACTTCGGCAATTCTTTCAAAAGTTTTCAAGGATTATATTTTTCTAAGAAACTGCCCCAAATTTAGCTAATATAATTTATTAAAGCCCTTCTCCATATAATTGTAGATAGACCATAAATACATTTTAAAACTATTTATCTAATAGTTTGAAAGTTTGACTTAAAAGGAATAGTTAATTTTGTAGGATTATATTTTCAAAATACAGAACTGGTTAATATCCTGGGTGGTTCTTTGAGAATGTGTAGCTATTATTTGAGCAAAGCACTACAGTTGGGTTAATACTTCTGATTCTGCAATACTCTGTATATAACTGATGTTAAAAAAAAAAAAACAGACAAATCTATAAATGAACAGAACAAATCTACACTGTTTGCTTCTAACTCTCTGGTTCTTCAGCTATGACTGTTTTTCTTCTACTTTGAACTATGCCATTCAGGATGTCTAAAGCTTCCCCTGCACATATTCGCTTCACAATTTCAAATCAAATGGATCCCTGAATACATTTGGCAGTCTAGGCTAGAAGAATAGGTCTCTACCACACTACCCATACACTCGGCGTTCCTCCTGAGGAGCATTAATGCACAATTGTTAGCCAATCAAATGTAGCTTTTGTTAATGTCTAGAAATGGTCTTTACACTCTTCCATAATATCTAAAATATGTTTGCTGCTCAAGAGAATTATTAGCATTCAGAATGAGCCCCTGGGACTTTGGCCAGTTTTCATCTCCTCAAATCAGTGGCTTGTGAAGACTGTGAAGAGAGAACTGTTCCTGTGAACTTGATTTCTACCAGGGAGCACCAAGGCTTCTGGTTCTGTTATTTCAGAAAGAATGAAATCACAGCTACCTGAGAAATGTATGAGAGACAGCATATAATAGTTACCTCATTTTGATTTTCGCTTCATTTACTGATCACAATCCAGAACAGATTGCGTGTGATTGTTCAGTGAGAGATAAGCTTGGATAAAATGTGAGGATTTAAGAAAATAAGCTGCTTTCCAAGATTTAAGGAAAAGCCAGCCAGCTCTGTAAACTGCTAAATATAGAAATGGGGTATTTTATAGGGACTGCTCCAGGAAAATCTATGCAAAGATATATTTTTAACTTATTTTTTATTGTTTTCTGATTATAAAAAAATATAATTTCATTATAAAAATTTAAAATAGCAAATGGCAAAAAAAAATCCACTCAGAATAAATTACATTTCAATACATATTCTTAGAGTTTTTCTATGACAACATACATTTTTCTAATGGAATCATTTTGTATACACTAGCATGTATTAATTTAAATCCTTATATCATACCAAACACTGTGTTGGGCAGACAGGAAAGATGGACACTCCCTAACCTATTGAACTTACATTCTAATTGGGAATGTGTCTAACTTATGCAATTCGTAGCCAGATTTTCTTCTTTGGATCATAAGCAACATTTCTTTTAAGTTATTTAAATTTTTTTCATAAACAACTTTTTATGTTATTTTTTTCCTCCAAAATAATTTTTATATGCAGCAGACCAGCCCACTGAATGAGTATACTATAGTTTATTTAACCCATCTTTTCTTGTGGAACATTTGCTTTATTTCCTACTGGCTGTGATTATAATGGGCTGCAATTAACAACATAAAGAATATTTAAAAGTAGGGGTGCCTGGGTGGCTCAAGTCAGTAGGTTCAGTGGTTAAGCATCTGTCTTTGGCTCAGGTCATGATCTCAGGGTCCTGGGAGTCCAGCCCCATGTTGGGCTCCTTGGTCAGTGGGGCATCTGCTTCTCCCTCTCCCCCATCCCTCCCCTTCCTTTGTGCACTCTGTCTCTCTGTCTGAAATAAATAAATAAAATCTTTTTAAAAAAGAATATTTCAAAGTAAAATTATTTTAGAAACAAATACAATTTTTAGCCATATCCAAATTTCAACGTTTATTTCCTTTATAAGAATTCCTATTTGCCACTAGAATCTGCCATATCAGACTCACTTACCTATCTGTTTAAATGGGTATATATTTCATTTAGACATTGTATAAAACATCTATATTAAACCAGTCCTATTTATTGAAATTCTACTTTCTTCCATGACTGTGATTTCCATCACAAGCCCTTTTTGTAAGTAGGAAGTAATTGAGATTGCAAATATTTGTGTATGACTTGTTACATAATCATAATTTATGGTACATTGTCTTAGTCCTTGCAAGTGGATTAGTTTTCATGAGTCAGGTCTATCATTTTGTATTGTGCCACTCATAATCCCATTCCAGTTACTCACACCCACACATATAATTTTTTAACATGGAGATTAAGGAGGAAAGGAATCATACCTAATTCTATAGTCATTACTAAGGTCAAAATTCCACTGAGATTAACAACACCCTCAAAAAAGTAGGAGAAAAAGGTGGTAAGGAAATTGTTATTTCAACCTCAATCCTATACCTGGTGCTTCTGTTACTTCCTCGCAGCATCTTAAGCAACACAGTCAATGTCACAGCCCATCTATCTCATTTGTGAAATGGAGCCACCTAATCGCTCTTTGTAAAACACTGCTTTAAAAGAGCCAAACTGTAACGTCCTGGTCATTTTACTTATTTATTTTTTCATTTTATTTTATTTCTTTTCAGTATTCCAGCATTCGTTTTTTATGTACCACACCCAGTGCTCCATGCAATATGTGCCCTCCTTAATGCCCACCACCAAGCTCACCCAAACCCCCACCCCCCTCCCCTCTAAAAACCCTCAGTTTGTTTCTCAGAGTCCACAGTCTCTCATAGTTCGTCTTCCCCTCCAATTTCCCCCAACTCACTTCTCCTCTCCATCTCCCCATGTCCTCCGTGTTATTCCTTATGCTCCACAAGTAAGTGAAACCATATGATAATTGACTCTCTGCTTGACTTATTTCACTCAGCATAATCTCTTCCAGTCCCGTCCATCTGATACAAAAGTTGGGTATTCATCCTTTCTGATGGAGGCATAATATTCCATTGTATATATGGACCACATCTTCTTTATCCATTCATCTGCCAAAGGGCATCTTGGTTCTTTCCACAGTTTGGCAACTGTGGCCATTGCTGCTATGAACATTGGGTTACAGTTTACCCCAAAGATATTGATGTAGTGAAAAGAAAGGCCACCTGGTCATTTTAAAATTATATCACTCTCCAACTGCAGTTTGACTTCCCTGAACTTGACAAAGAACTTGAACATTTTGTTTTCTCTTGTGAAGAAACTGAAAGACAAAATGCGCTGGGAGGATATTTGTTAATAAGCAACATCTCAAAATAAAGGAAGCGGGCCCAGAAATCCAAAAAACCCCAGAAAAACAAGGGAGTCTTATCCAGAGGTGGAGGTGGAAGTGGTCGAGGCAACCCTTACTTAGAATATATGACAGCAGCATGGTCATTTCTCAGAAGATAAAATGGTTGTGGAGGGGGCAGATTTTTTGACTCTTGCTTCTTTCCAGGAACCAGGGGCTTCAGATAAAGTTCAACATTGTCGCTTGTTTTTCCAATTCTAATCTACTGCTGAATCACAACGTTTTTTGATCAATAATGGGGCCAATTGCGGAAAAGAGATTTCAGTCACTGAGAAAAATTACCATAGTTTTCTTTTCAATATATTGATACTTAATGTGATGTAGGAAACATTGAACTACATTTTGTTATCAATTAGGTCACTTGATGGATGAGCTATTATTTTTGGTCCCGGGATCGATACAGTTCATTATAGAAACTTATTTTCTACAAGAGTGCTCCAAAGGCTTTCTACAAAATTATGCAGCTAGTTGTTCACTCCTTGCCTTAGGCAATCAACAGGAGATGAAGTTATAATATCATTAGCTAGTATTCTTAAACCTATTGGGAAGCAATAACAGTTTCTCAAGTTTGATAGATAAGCTCAAGTCCTTTAAAAGGGACAGATAGGTTTTAATATTTCCAAGAAGACTAGCTACTGAACCAGACGCCCTAGGAAACAAACTGGTTGCACACATTCATTTCTTCTCTTCTTCCGAGAACATTAATGCAAGTGTTTCAAGTGTTTTACACTTTTAAGAAGTGTTACGAACACAAACCTGCATAGCAGATAAATTTTTAGAGCAATCAGACCACCCCAGAATAACTTAAAATGGGTTTTGTTAATTAGGTTGTAGCTTGGATGAAGTCATATTTAAATTAAATGCCGAATCAGTGTGAAAGAAGCCTCAGAACCTGCAAAAGAGCTTTTAAATGAATATGCAGTTCAGGAGCACAGTAAAGAAAGAGATGGTTTTGTGAAAATGAGCTCTAATAATTTAATGTGACTTATAAAGATAATGTGAATTTGAAGCAGGGTGAAAAATAAGGCAAAAGAAAGAATGGTAAGGGGGCGCCTGGGTGGCTCAGTGGGTTAAGCCTCTGCCTTCGGCTCAGGTCATGATCCCAGGGTCCTGGGATCGAGTCCCGCGTCGGGCTCTCTGCACAGCAGGGAGCCTGCTTCCCTTCCTCTCTCTGCCTGCCTCTCTGCCTACTTGTGATCTCTGCCTGTCAAATAAATAAATAAAATCTTTAAAAAAAAAAAAAAAGAAAGAATGGTAGGAGCAAAAATTGTGGTTGATTCATAAAATGAACTCAGAGTTTCATGGTGTGTCTTAAGGGAAGATTTGGAATTGAAGGTAGAATTAATTATATTATATTATTTTGGATAATATCCTGGTCTAGATTAATGCAATCAGATGATTATTGCTCATTTGTACAAAAGATGGTGTTCTTTGGGCAATCAAAGTAATTAATTGCATGTTGGTCCCCAAGTAATCAATGTAATATGCCATCCTGACCGAAATAATCAAATTATTCAAGTTATTAGGTTCATTTGATTCTCTCTTGACATTATCTCTTACCCCTTTTATGCAGTATATTTAGTGGTAAAATTTCTACTTGATTCTTGTGGATTAACCATTTATTACATAGCAGAACCCTATTTTGTATGAAATAGTCTGAACTTGTTGGGGGTACAGATAGAATGACTTTATTTTTAATATACTTTATTGGCTATTACTTCTCTGCCCTTGCTGGCATCTCAGGTAGATCCCACAGCTTTTTGGATACTTTTGAGTTATTGGTCAACCAGCCAATCAATCAGCAACCATATATAGACACACATACATGCATACATACATACAAAACACTCACTTTGATGATGGAGATTCAAGTATAAAGTATAGACTGATTTAAGTGTGTCTTCACTTTTCTCACCTCAGTCTTAAATCCTGAATTGTGGAAACTGTCCTAGGAAAAAGGTAAAATCTGCTCTAGTACATGCCTCTCTCCTACCCTCCTCCATTCCACCAGGTTCAGGGAAAAGAGATGGATGGGGAGGATTAGGGAAAGAACTGGCAAAAGTCTTTTCAGTGATAACATGTTCTAGTTCTTTTGGTTGGTTGATGTCCATTGGGTGGCAGGTAGGCCTGGTGTCATGGGCATTAAACCAGTATCCTTACACAAGGCCTCACCCATGGGTTTAATGCTCACAGTTGCCATCTTGAATTTCTTAATAATGTAATCTTTGAATGTCTTTTGTAAGCGAAGTCTGTTGAACAATGGCCCACGTACCAAGGCCCAGGACATGCAGTTCTGCTTCTGGCCCTGTGGGATGGGTTCTGGACCTTGCTTTCATGCTCCCCTCTTCCAGCCCCACCGGAGCCCCACGCTACCCCCGGCCCTGATGGGGACCTATATACCAATCCACACATCCCACAGTACTTCCCTGTCCTAGTCTGATGGTGCCATGCTGTGTTTAAAGAAGTCCTGGACTGGAGCAAAGCTGTCACCCACCCCCTATGCAGGGACGGTATGAGCCCTGGCTAAGAGGTGACAATTTCCTAAGTTTGGCCAATCTGCTTTGGGTTGGGGCCCTGACCAGTACATCAGGAATATTTATTTCCCCATCCCTGGCCTGGGCACAGCAGTATTGGTCCAGTGGTTAGCAGGAGGGGGTACTCAGTAGCCTGTGAGCCATGTGCTTCTGTGCGAATGTGGATGCTGAGTGCCACTACAGGGCCATCCTATGCCTGTGAAGGTACGCACTCACCTTTCAAGTAGTCCTGTGTTTGCTAGAACATGAGATTGAATACCAAAAAAAAAAAAAAAAACAAGAAACAAAAACAAAAAACACCACCATTATAGTGAAGAGAGAATCTGCAAAGGAAATAAATCATTCTATATTTTAGTACCTTTAATGGCACTTCCCCTTACCTTTGGAACAAAGCATTTATGTTTTCATTTTTTACACAGCCCTGCCAATGATGTAGTCATTCCTGGTGGTGGGTCTTTAGAGGTCCACACACTGTGGTTCCTTGAAGTTAACCCTGAGATCTCTGACTGACCTCATGTGATTTCATACTCCTTTTCCATCCATGCCAAAGTTTATGCATCTATTTTTATAAATAACAGGAGTCTATAATTTTCTTTTTTTAAGAGTTATTTTCCTTTTCTATATTCAGAAGCAGTTTATGTAAAGTATATTTTTCTCTTCCTTGAAAGTTCAAAAAGATTCATTAGTAGTTCTGTCAGTTCCCAACTACCGCCACCTTAGAGATCAAGCAATTGGTCATTATTAGGTCATTATGATAAAAATTTTAAGGAAAGATAAGTTAATGAATGTGCCATCACAGTGTGAGTTTCTCTCAACCATCTCTACATGCTGTGCTTGTGTCCCAGGAAACATTTTCAGTAGGAGCCTGTTTACTTTTTTTTTTTTTAAAGATTTTGTAATTTATTGGACAGAGAAAGAGATCATAAGCAAGCAAAGAGGCAGGCAGAGAGGGGGGGGAAGCAGGATCCCTGCTAAGCAGAGAGCCCAATGTGGGCCTCGATTCCAGGACCCTGAGATCATGACCTGAGCTGAAGGCAGAGGCTTAACCCACTGAGCCACCCAGGCGCCCACCTGTTTACTTTTTAACAAAGCAATCCAAGAAACATGAACGTAAAGGACCTATGTGGGAGCATATCTTATTTTTATAAGAATCATGGACAAGGGGCACCTGGGTGGCTCAGTGGGTTAAAGCCTCTCCTTCCGCTTGGGTCATGATCCCGGGGTCTTGGGATCAGGCCCTGCATCAGGCTCTCTGCTCAGCAAGGAGCCTTCTTCCTCCTCTCTCTCTGCCTGCTTCTCTACCTACTTGTGATCTCTGTCTGCCAAATAAATAAATAAATAAATAAGTAAATCTTAATAAAAAGGAATCATGGACGAGTTTGTTTCAGGGTTTATGGGTAACATATTTAGTGACAAAACTCTGAGGAAAACAGTCACTGGTCAAAACCCAGTGTGTACTTTATTTATTTACTTTTTAAACTTTTTTTAAAAAAGATTTTATTTGAGAGAGAGAGAGAGCACAAAAAGGGGGAGGAGCAGAGGGAGAGGAAGAAGCAGACTCCCCACTGAGCAGGGAGCTCAATGCCGGGTTGAATCCCAGGATTCAAGATCATGACCTGAGCCAAAGGCAGAAGCTTCATCAACTGAGCCATCCAGGCATTCCCCAAGGGTGTATTTTAATCTGCAGGTGCTTGGCTTTTGAAGAAGGGAGGTCTGAAGTATCATTTATTTAAAAAGTTAAACAGCCTATCACTGACTTTCCTGTAGATGTAGGCTGTAAAAGAAATTAGACTGTAAGCAAGACAAGAAAATGGGAATACTAACCCAATCCAATTTTGTAAGCATTGAGTTACTACACTGTGCAAAGCTCTGTCCTAGTTTTCAGAACAAATGAAAGCAATTTCCTGGCTCCAAAGAGTTTATTTATTTATTTATTTAAGATTTACTTATTTATATTTAGAGAGAGAGAGGGTGAGAGAAGCTTCATCAGACTCCCTACTGAGCATGGAGTCCAATGGGAGGCTTGATCTCAGGACCATGAGATTGTGACCTAAGCCAAAACCAAGGGGTGGATGCTCAACAGACTAAGCCAAGCAAGTGCTCCGTAGCTCCATGGAGTTTAAAACATAGTTATAGAAATATGTAAAATATAATTCCAAACAGTAATTGTGTATTTTTTCAAGTCAGTTGGATTGATTTCAATGAGATGTATCACAACGATAACTTTGGAATACTTCAGCTTAGGTCATTAAAAAAAAAAAATGTGTGCTTCTGAAGTTACCATAAGTCCAATCAAGATTATTCCATGGTAATATGGCTATGTTGGTTAGAAGGTGACTTGCTGGATGAGTGTAGTCAATGAAGTGAAACATATATGTGTAAAAGGCTCAGTTGCATTTAATGCATTCTATGAATCATGTTCAAGATGTTGTAGTGGATTTAACAATAATGCCTCTGAGAATAGCACTTGAAAGTTTTTTTCTAAAAGATTTTATTTATTTACTTGACAAAGACAGTGAGAAAGTGAATACAAGCAGAGGGAGCAGAAGAGGGAGAGGGAGAAGCAGGCTCCCCGCTGAGCTGGGATCCGGACCTGGGGCTCAGTCCCAGGACCCTGAGTTCATGACCTGAACAGAAGGCAGATGCTTAAGGACTGAGCCATCCAGGTGCCCCTAGCATTTTAAAGTTTTAACATTCTTCTCCCTGCCTTATCTCACCTGAGACTCACAGCAGCTTTGTGAGTTGGACAAATTAAGCAAAATTAACCATTTTTACACATGCAGAAAATGAGGTCCGAAAGAGTCGATAGCCTGGGGTTTTGACTTAAGTCCCAGATCTACTCCCCAGTGGTTGTATAACTTTGAGCAAGTTATTTAACCTTGTTATGTTTTGGCTTCCTTATATTATATAAATTGTTTCCAAAATTAGGATGATAGTAATTATGGCACAGATATTTAATAAAATCATATATAAGATAGAAATTACTTAAATCTTTTCTGAACCAAAGTGAATACAAATACATAGGGGGAACTATTCATACAGTTTAAAACAATGTCCGTGCTTTCTGGAATTCTGCAATGTCATAGTCCTATAAAATAAAAGTAAGTTTGGAAACAAAAATTCCTAATAGAAATATTAGTCACCTTACAAGCTCCTCAGTGTATATAGACTGAATGAATGATTCCAGTCAGACTGATTTTTCTTGTAATATCCTGTGGAAATTGGTTCACAGACCCTTAGGATTATAGAATCTGAGAGCCAATAGGGATAAGCATCGTTTGGTTCAGTCTCACTTTATAAGTGAGGAAATTGAGCATTAGCAAAAAGAGAAAGCTAAGTTCATATACTGGGCATCTCCTCCCCTGAGTTAGATCCAGTAACCTTAAAAAGGACACTCACACACCATGATTCTAAGATTCTTCATGCCCATCCTGAGTGGAGGTGGAGGAAGGACAGAGATGTGCTGGTGCAGCCTGAAGCCCAGGCAGGGCTGCCTCAGTGGGGAGCAGCAGTGAGGTGCTCCCTAGGAGGAACTGCTTAGGAGATCACAGGAGAGGATGACAAACTTGGCTTTTAAAGGGCAACACAAAGGTCATAAACACAAAGCACCCCTGCAGGACTGCAGTTTATTTTTTTGTAAGAATCCTAGACAAGTCTATTCAGGTTTATGTCCAAGACAAGATAAGGATGGAAACCTCTGCTCTCTCCTATCATCTCAGCATCTTGCTCCCAGGCTCCACAGGAGGATCACCAGGCTATTGGATTCAGATATGTGGGGGCTTCTGCAGGCTTTTCTGGGCAGGGTTGGGTCCCTAACCATCGATGACTCGGCTATCTATGACATTGTTTTCATGTCATAGATATGAAAACATATTTTGTTTCATTTTACAGAAACAAAATAACCGACTTCTTAATAACTCTGGAATAAATAAGCTGGAGAAGGTGGAGCAGTCTGCTGCTTGTCCTCTGGAAGAACTTTAAACTCAAAGGACTAAAAGCAAAAGATGAACAAACCAATTACTCCCACAGTAGGTTAGGAAGGTCATAGATGCTGGAAGCTCTTCTCTCTCCTCCTCTCCTTTTCCTCACTTTCTCTCCCTCCTCCTTTTCTTTATAGGCATGCCAGCTGCCGTGTTTAGATCTAAAAGAATGAGCATGACTTTCGTTTCATTTTGTTTTGTTTTGCCTGTCATGTTAAGAAATCTGGATTATAATGAAAATATCAGAGAGAACATACTGAAAGACAAAATTTGCAACAGGAGAACTCCTATACACAATGAATGATTTTCCCCAGCAGAGCTGACTTCAATATGTACTTTGGTTCAGTTAGACATCTTAGGGGCTATTCTATATTCTGGGAAATGGCTTTTTGTGTTGACATTGAGACTTTTCTTTACGACAAACACAAAGTACTGCTTTTCCATGTAATGAAGATGGGTAAGAATTTACCATTTTTTGAATCCTTGTAACATCAATACTGTTCTTACATTATCTTGAGTGGATGTTTTGTAGTCAAAAAAAAAAGGAAAGGACATTACCAATATAATGTCAACTGGATTAGAGGGATTTTTTTTTGTAGTTTTTTTTATGAAGACAGATCTTTCTGAAAAAGTCTTTCCTGAAAGACAGATCTTCCAGATCTAAACGTGATCTTGTGCAAGCTAACCTCTCCAGACTCCGCTTCCTCTGCTGTAAATGGAGGTGCGCACAAGGTTGAAGAGAGGATGAAGTGAAGAGCAGATGAAACACTTGGCAGGTCCTGCTAGCAAGGACTCAATTCAAGTTTTGCTATTACTGTTAGTTTTGGACAACTGTTAGACAAGGATATACTTTGTTTTCATTTGCTCACCTGTCAGAAATAGGCATTGGTCTTAGTCATTTTGACAGAATGAAATAATTTCCTTTGGGTCTTCTTTGGCTGTCTACAGAGCAAAGGAAACACGCCAGAGCAGAGATGTGCCCTTGAACCCGGTGTCCGGTTAGTCCAGCCTCCCCACCCAAACGTTTCTAATACTGAGACGTACAGAGCCTTAGGCCGAAATGAAAAATTGCTGAACTTCCAGTATCCTTTTAAACCAAGATTAATTCTCACTGCGGGAGCAACGCGATATAAATTACCGTTGACAATACAAAACAGCACATCATAGCATAGAGAGCCCAAAAGAAAGCGATGGGAGCACCTGGACCTCTAGCTCCCTAAACTTGGACCGCTCACCTCGCCTCTCTGGGCCTCAATTTCCCCATAGTAAGAACCCGGTCGTACTAAAACTGTTGCCCCAAATCCAGAGGCTCATCCGCCTCCAACTAAAAAAACAAAACACAAACACAAACACAAGAACCATCTACGTCCTTTAACACTAAAGGGAAAAACAGGCTGGCGTGAACACCGAACCCGCACGGATAACCGGGAGCGAGAAGCACGCACCACGGAATCCAAGAGGAGGGGCGGGAAGGCGGCGGCGGGAGCAGGAGCCTGAGCGGGCCGCCCCCTAGCGTGCGCACGCCAGCCCAGCCCGCCCCGCCCCGCCCCGCCCCTCCCCTCCCCTCCCCACCCCCAGCCACCGCCCCGCCCCGCCCCGCCCCGCCCCGCCCCTCCCCCAGCCACCGCCCCGCCCGCTCGCGGCCGCGCGCAACAGGCCGAGCTGGGTGAGTGCTGCGGTGTCCGCCTGCTGTCCCGCGCCGCCCCTGGCGGGGTCGTGAGCGCTCTTCCGCCGCCAGAACGCGGGTGCGGGTGGGGCCTGGAGGGAGACCTGAGAGCCGAGTCCCCGGGAGCCTCGGGGGCCCGGGCTGGCGGGCGCTGGTGCTTTCGGGACCGGGGACGCGCGCTGACGCGCTCCGTGATTACGGGGACCGGGGCAGGGAGGACACGCCGGGTCTGGTGCTGCCCGGATGGAGGGAGGGGTCGGGTCACGAGTGACCTGGGCACCGAGAGTGGCCCCCGTGAGCCGCCGGTGGTCTGGAGACTGGGACGAGCGCTCGGAAAGTTTGGAGGCTCGGCAGGGAGAGTGACGCTCGCCCTGGCCCCGGCGGCAGGCTGCCTGGGAGCGCGGCCTCCACGTGGGCTGTGCTCCTGGCGTCTGGTCGGGCCTAGGAGACAGGCTTCCCAGCTGGGGAACCAGCAGCCCGTGCTGCCGAGCAGGGCAGCCGGAGCAGGGCAGCCGCGGCCCTCCGCCCCGCCCTAACTTTAAAATTCCAGCCCCCACGTGCAGTTCACTCAGCACGTGTGACTAGCCTGGTGGCCCGACAGTGGGTTGTCCAACAGGTTAGTCAGGCCAGGTTGCTGACTGTTTTCAGGAAGCAGGGGCCTGGGAGTCACAGGATGTGATTAGTCCACTAGTTAATTGTAAATTCGGCGCCAGGCCATTGATTTCACTGGACTCGCCTTTAAGTGGAGGAGCCTGATTTTCCCAGCCTCTGCCACAGTCTCTTGGATGGATGCTTTTGCCTATCCCGCCTCATCCTTTTGAACGTCCTGCGTCACCAGAATACATGAATGTGGTATAATCCATTTTCTTCTTGAAATGCAGCAAAGAAGATAACTGCCAATTACAGCCTTAAGTCAACAAGAGAATCAGTTTTTCCTCTGGATAAACGTTTCTGTTGAGCAAAAAATGGTTTAGGTCAGCCTAGGCGACCTCCTTACAGGTGATATTTCTGTCCTGTGTGTGTGCTTTTGAGCAGAATTTGACTATCCTCGGTGTGAATGGATCCAGAATTCCTGTGGGGAATTTACTACATTCATGTGGATTTCTAGGCCCCAGCTACCAGAAGGACTAATCCAATAGGCTTCATATGGGGCCCAGAAATGTGCATGCAAACAAGTGTTCCTGGTGACTACCCTGTAAAACACACCTCTGGAGCTGATAAAGACACACCACTGAGGGCTAATGTGCCATTCAGCTCTGACTATGCAGTGGAAAACCCAAGCTACAACTGCCATCAGAACAATCCCCACTGAATAAACTGTTTCCCTCCAACCCTGTTTTGTGTAAGGGTTTTGAGGACTTTTCTCTAAAATTATATATAAAAGATGAAAAAGGAGAATTCTGCAGACATTTCTTGGGGATCCATGTGCCACGTTCTGTGCTGGGCTCTGGGAACGTGCAGATAGCTGTTGCCTTCAAGAAGCTGTGTTGACTTCTTGTCAGGGAATATTTCTACAGAAAAGGAGGTTAGGACACTTAAAAATATAAAGGCTCTGTTTATATTTATCAGCCGTGGAGTGGTTATCTATTGATTTTATTGTAGAGTTCATTCTTTAAAGTTGGTTAGATTAGTTTTTTTTTTTTTAATTTATGGACAGCTAGTAAAATATGAACTGAGTTTTGGTTTAATCTTTTTACACTTTAATGTTTATAGTCAACTCAGATTGGGAGCATTTGTTTTAACCTTAAAAATTGAAATATAATTGATATATAACATTACTTTCAGGTATATAACATGATTTTCTATTTGTATACATTATGGGATACCAGTTGCTGTTTGTTTTTTGTTTGTTTTAAGATTTTATTTATTTATTTATTTGAGAGAGAGTGAGCAAGAGAGGAGAGAGCATAAGCCAGGAGCGGAGAACAGGGAGAGGGAGGAGCAGACTCCCCACTGAGCAGGAAGCCCACTGTGGGACTATATCCCAGGACCCTGGGATCATGACCTGACCCAGGGACACCCCCCCCCATTACTTTTTCTTTCTTTTTTTTTTAAAGATTTTATTTATTTATTTGATGCAGAGAGAGAGAGATCACAAGTAGGCAGAGAGGCAGTCAGAGAAAAAGGGGGGTAAGCAGGCTCCCTGCTGAGCAGAGAGCCTGATGCGGTGTTCATCCCAGGACCTTGAGACCATGACCTGAGCTGAAGGCAGAGGCTTAACCCTCTGAGCCACTCAGGCGCCCCCTCATTACTTTTTTAAAGCTTTTTTTTTTTTTTTTTTTTTCCTGTAGCTTTATAAAAGTATTTACTCTAACTTCTGTTTGGGTGGTCTTTGAGGTTTATGGTCTGGCTTGTGTTGGCTTTACTTTTCTAGACAAAGGTTTTTCTTGTTTAATTACTATATTTTTTAGATTCTGAGATAGTCTCTTTTTCTGAAATTGTGATGCATCTTAATATTTTTACATGTTTAATGTGGTAGGGTGTGTCATCTCTTCTCTCCTCCACCCCCAAAAGGTGTTAAAAAGAATGGTTGTCTTACAATATGGGTAGTGTGAGAATCAGAGAAATAGTATATTTTCCCAGTAACTTCTTAGCCAGTTTCCAATTAACTGAGCCTCAAATCATTTCAATATGAACATAGAAAAACAAGATATGCTGTAACTTTTGGCAGTGTGAGTAGTGAAATTTATATTCTAACAAAAACATTTGTTATGCAGTCAGTGCTGGGTTTATTGGTGATTATAGATGGGAAAAATGCTTTAAGTGATTTTATTTTCAGCTTAAGTATTTTGTGTACTTTGTTTAACCACACTTCCTGGAGAATGTGCTTTTCATAAATTTATATTTATATAATATAAATTTTATAAATATAAATGCTTATATATATAATATATAAGCACAATTTATAAATTGTGCTTAAAGAAAAGCCTTTTATTGTCCTCTTCCTGCTGTCCACATCCCTTAAATAAATTTTAAACTGACCAATTGTGAGAGATAAGAGATGTATGGCTAACTATGAAATTACTTTTTCATTATGGGATACCTTAATGATACAAACCTTCTGAACCAATTTAACACTTTTTAAAAATTGGGAGCAATGTGTTGGGGGTCTCTAAGACCATCCCTAGGTTCAGTCATTTGCTAGGACTCACAGCTGATTTATTAAAGCAACAGACTAGGTGCTTAATTGGCCCAGCAACTAGTTGTGACTATACATGTGAAATATTGCCAACCAGGGAGGCTCATCAGACACTTCAGAACTCAGGGTTTTTATTGGGGGCTGGCCATGTAGGCATCCTCTGCCTGGCACTAAGCCCCAACCAGAATTTCAGACTCCCAGAAGGAAAACTGGTGTTCATTATAAACCACAGTGCATAAACAATATAGGCACAGTGAGTTACTTTTATTAATTAAAGGTGGTGGGAATGCTCCTGAAATCTAAGTTCTCAGACAATAGCCAAACATGGGGCCTTTCGAAGGACAGGCAGTAACTCTTCTGCACTGGTTGTGGTCTTTACTGAATCTGTCTTCATAGCTCGTTGTCTCTATACCACATCTGGGTTCTAAGTACTAGCAATACTTTGTCTCACTGAAGCCTTGATCCTTCAGTTGAGAAATCAAACTGGTCTCGGGAACTTAGGAGGAATAGGGAACATTTTCAGAAAATGTGACTTATGGATGACATATCCTAAAACTCCGAAAAAATTTTTCCCCCTAAGCTTAAGCCCTTACTCCTCCGATGCAAGCTTTTAGTGTCGATTTGTAATCGTTTTCCACCTCAGTCCTGTGTTTTCCTATCAAAAGCACTTGATTTGAGCTGTTTATGGGTACAAAGTTTAGAAGCTAAAATAAGGCCACTAGAGTTGTTGTATATTTTGATGTTTCCACTTCCTAAATTGCTCCATTTACATTTGGGTTGCATTCATTTATAAATTAGTTGTTACAGTGTGTAACACGTATTTCCAGGGTACTTTTTTGCCAGGCCAGACCACTAATTCTACTTAGTTCACTGTGTAGCTGAAATACACCTTAGTTATAATAACAAAGGAGCAGAAAACAGTGTCTTACAATTCTGCTAGCCCTACAAAACAGAAAACCATAATATCTGTAAGTTACTGTACTTTGGGAAAAATTGTTTTTTATAAACATAATGGTTCTTAGCCTTTTGGGGGGCCAAAAACTCCTTTAAGAATCGGCTGAGAGCAATGTGCCTACCCCCCAAATATACAGATACACATACACTTTGAAATAGAATCTTGCAGTTTCTGGAAAGTAATTTGAAATACCATCCTTGAATCCCAGGTGAAGGACAGCAGCATCATAAATGTGACAGTAGTTGCGGTTTGGGGGCAGTTCTGAGAGAGGCTCAGCAAAGCTGGGGGTGTCGCTACTCAGATGTGGGCTGTGGACCAGCAGCAGCATTATTACCTGGGAGCTTGTTAGAAATGCAGAACCTGAGCCCTGCCTCAGCTCTAGATGCCCAGATGATGGGCGTACGTGTTAAAGTTGGGGGGAGCACTGTGTCTGAGGTTACTGATGTTGGTATTTTATTGTGTCTTCTCTTAGTTTAAAAGTTAAAACTTTTTAAAGATGGGATATACCTATCTTTAGCTTTTACTCTGCAGCCTCTAACTCGTGTTTTTTTGTTTTTGTTTGTTTGTTTGTTTTTTTAATGGGAGCTGGGTTTCTCATAACGTAGCAATTTTCAAGAAAAAGATGCAAATCAAAAGTGAGGAGGTTTATGTGGTGAGGAAAAGATTTGGGAACAGGCAGCTTCTCGCTCCCGCCACCAGGTGACGCTACTGGTCCAGGGCACATTGGTCACCTTCCTGAACAGCAGTTGGGGGTGGTGCTGTGCCGAGGAGCAGTTGGCAGTGGGCCCCTCTTGGTAATTTTCAAGGCAAGTGTTTGTAACTCAAGAATACATCTAATTAGGTTTGGGACCTGGTGATGACAGAAGCCAAATTTGGGATTTTTGACTGCCGTGTCAGCGGTTGCTGGATGAACCTGTGACCCAGAACTGCCCAGATAGCAGAACCATTCATTTGGGATCATTATACCTCCTAATAAACAGACAACGAATTTCACGACTTGCTGCTGATGTACAAGAAAAACATGCTTTCCTTTAGATGAATATGTAATCGGAGTGGTTGAGGCTGAATCCTATCTTGGGACTTGTGGTGTTGGCTGGAGGCTCTGTCACATCCCAGAGGAGATGGCATTGACTTCCAAATTCTCCTGAAAGTGTCATGGTCACACAAGCTGTGTGTGTATGATCTGCTAACACAGACACTGGCACTCCTAGTTAGCCTAACCATGTGTGTGCTTTGTTCTTTGGTAGGTCCATTTCCTCACTGCTTTGTCTTGAGGACGCAATGATGCCGAAGAAAGCAAAGCCCACAGGGAAGGGGAAGGAAGAGGGATCTGTTCCCTGTAAGCAGTTGAAGATGGAGGCAGCTGGTGGACCCTGCTCCACTTTGAATTTTGAAAGCCCCAGTGATCTCTTTGAAAGTTTAATCTCCCCCATCAAGACAGAGACTTTCTTTAAGGAATTCTGGGAGAAGAAGCCCCTTCTCATTCAGAGAGATGACCTTGCAGCGGCCACATACTACCAGTCTCTGTTCAGGCTGTCAGATATGAAGATTCTCTGCAGCCGGGGTATGTACTATGGAAGAGACGTGAATGTTTGCCGCTGTGTCAACGGGAAGAAGAAGGTTTTAAATAAAGATGGCAAAGTGCACTTCCTTCAGCTGAGAAAAGATTTTGACCAGAAAAGGGCAACAATTCAGTTTCACCAACCTCAGAGATTTAAGGTAACAGGTTCTCCCCATCACAGAATCATTTCATGTGTTAAAGTGCTAACATTTGGCCCCAGATCAGCTCAGGGATGAACCTGGGATGATTAGCGTCCTACCAGTTTGAATGCTTTTTAAATACATTCCAAATTAGGAGGTCTTGTGTTATCTTTTGGCTAAACTGTTAGAATCGTGCAACAAGTCGGGGGACATAATTTGGTGTCATCACACTGCAAGAACTGTATTGCAAGTTTATAAATTAACATTAAACCTCCAGGACCATGTTCTGTGGGTGGTTTATGTTTCGGTGTGTATGGTAGACATTTCTATTTGGTTTATCCTGTCATTATAATTTAAGACATGATAGTGTCAGGGTGATCATTTTCTCCTTGAAGTTGGTTCCCTTTACTGCTCACATCGAGCTAAGTAGAGGCTTTGGAGCTGTGACCAGATAAAGTACCAGATGCATGTTTAAGAATGAGACCCTTATTAACAGCCTCCAGGTAACTTGGAGGGTGTGGGTCGTGGAACTACTCCTAGGGAGGCCATCATAGGTGGAAAGTAGCTTTGATTTGCAAGTCTGGGAGTCTTGGCTCACTTTTTATTTATTTTATATTTATATAAAATTTTATATAAAACATTTATATAAAATTAACATTCAAGAAATAATTGACTTTCTCTCTGCTCAGTTTCTGCTTCATAAAATGGAATCTTAGCTAATCTGCTTTTATAGAGGTTTGAGATCTTTAGATGACAGGTGGCCCGGAACAAATGAGGGCCTCTTTTCAGTTCAGAAATCCCCTTTCATGACCCATGGCTGAACCAAAATGGCAGCATGGGAGGAGGAGGAGAGCTGTCTTTGAGGTTCCCTGGTGAGGATTCTGGCTGTGTGATGGCTCCTGGGACTTTGTCATCCGTTATCAGTACTGTTTCCTGTGACTGAATTTAGTTGCTTTGTTAGAGCCCATTGGCCAGATCTAGTGAATGCCTTTTCCTCTCTTATCCAGAGTAACTTGAACCTATTTGTGCTCTGGATAAAGTATAAGTATTCTTAGATGTTTCAGTACAAGTCCTGATTTCAGATAGTCCATCTCATGCAGTCATAAGAAGTTGAATTGTTCCTGGAATGCCAACCTTTTGGCCCAAACACTGAAAAAGAATTTATTAATAACTTGCCAGACTAAGTCATGATTTTAATTCAGGAAATATGGATACCATGGTGCTTCTCTCTGAGCTAGTCCTTGACTCTTTCCTTGGATAGAAGCAGCACTTTTTTTAAAAAGTGGGTTTTAGACACAATAACTATGAACATAAAAGGTCAACGAAGTTGATTATATGTAATTTGGTAACAAACTAGTAAAAGGTTATATCATTTGCCATATGGGTGGTGTCCTTAGTGGCTGTCATTACTCTACTCTAGAATCATCTTGGGCTTTTCCCTGCTCATCTCTTAAGTCCTGCACATTTCTCCTCTGATTCCAGGTGGCCAAGAATGTATTTTCTTTGCCCTGTTAACTCAGCTCTTTGGCCAGGTTTAGGAAAGTGGGAAGGATGAGCTTTCTCGGTCTAAAGTCAGCCCCCTGGCTAGACTGGGATGTACCCTGCTAATTTTCTCTTTCCACCACTTGAGAGACCTATAGGAGCTCACCCTCTTACAGTGGATGCTGGGTTCTAAATAGTTTATTATGAGGAGATTTAGTGTGTGTGTGTGTTTAGGAATGTGCATATTAATATCAGGATAGTAAAAGTCTAGAGGCAGTTCATCACTGGCTAGGTTGAGAGACTGTTAGAGTAGACAGTGTCTTATTTGTTGAGTTTCAGGATGTGTACAAATTCTTACTCTAGTTGGTCTGGAATGAATAAGGAGGTAATCAGAGAGCCCTAAGTTGTTCCCCACCTTCTTTGGATAATCCATATGGCAGAGGTCTGAGTCTGTTTACCAAATCCACATGTGTTCACTTTTGAATTGTCTTTTTTTATATTATTTATTTATTTGAGATAGAGAGAGAGCAGGAGCAGGGGAAGGGTGGAGGAAGAGGGAGAAGTAGACTCTCCCCATAGAGCACAGAGCCCAATCCCAGGAGCCCAAGATCATGACCCAAGTTGAAGTTAGATGCATAACCTACTGAGGCCCGCAAGTGCCCCACTTTGGAACCTTCTAACAGACATTTGAAATGAGGCATTCACTGTGGTCTCTATTTTGTATATGAAAACATTGGAGTTCAGAGCTATGGACCTTTTCCATAACTGCCTAATAAGGACTTCTGACTCCAAATCTGAGGCATTTTCCTGCCATACTTTTAAAGATGTTGATTGCTACGTAGCAGGGCTTTGCCATGTTTGTTTTTGCCTTTCTTTAGGTGTACCCATGGGCTTCTGGTTCCACAAGCAGTTGCATTCAGTTTTGATTTTTATGAGTAGGTCAGTGGAGAGAGAAGGTTGTACCTGGCTAGGGGAGAAGCTTCCACCTTCCCTTTTCACTGCTCTGAAGTCCTCACTGGCATCTCCAGACAAGGTTGGGAAGCCTGACTTAAAGAAGACAGATTTTGATTGCCAGGGTGGCTCAGTCAGTTAGGTGTCTGCCTTTAGCTCAGGTCATGATCCTGGGGTCCTGGGATCGAGTCCTGCATTGGGCTCCCAGCTCTGCAGGAAGCTTGCTTCTCCCTCTGCCTCTCTCTCTCTCTGTCTCATGAATAAATAAATTTTTTAAAAAATCTTTAAAAAAAGACAGGTGTTTTGTTTTAAGATTTTATTCATTTATTTGACAAAGAAGGCAGGAGGAGCAGGAGAGGGAGGAAGAGGCCCCCTGCTTGGCAGGAAGCCAGACATGGGGCTCAATCCCAGTACCCTGGGATCATGACCTGAGCCAAAGGCAGACACGTAATGACTGAGCCACCCAGGTGCCCCAGAAGACAGGTTTTAAGAGCCTTGTTTGTGCCTAAGTAAGTCAGTGTTGGTGAGGCAATAACACTTGTATATTGCCTTGCAATTAAGTTGTTTTATCAGTCTTAGTGGGGGAGTACTCATTTTACAATAAAGATGCTAAAGTCATTTAGTTTGTAACTACAACTTGGATTAAGGTGGTTTGACTTCATATCTCTTTCTACTAGGCTATACTTAGCAGAATCAAAAACTAAAGGTCCAGGAGAAATGGAAAAATTATGCAACTGATAGGCCCAGGTGCTTGAGCGGGGAGCCATAAAGTCACCCATCTGGTGCTGAGATGCCTCTCAGGCCATCAGAAGGAATAGCCCTGGTTTTCTAATGGTTCCAGTTATAGTATGCGTGTAATTACAGAGCCAGATCCTGTTGGCCTCTCCCTGGTATAAATTAGACTCTTTGGGGGCTCTCTTAACTCCTTGGAGCTACTCAGAAGCCATTAAGTTATTCTTCCTCTGTTAAGTAGAACCCTTGATCTATAAATGAATCAGTAGCCCAGTGGTCTTTATAAAAGTGTCTCCCAGAGTGCTTTTCCTACTGACCTAATTCTTTCCCACTTGATACTTTTAATACTGTAGATCCTTTTTCAGTCAAATGGTAAGACCCACTCCCAAGCTGTGGTGATTGGCTGACTCCCTAAATTTTTAGAAATACATTTTAGTGTCTTTTGTATGCCAAGCACTGTACATTTGTATCCTTGAGACTGAATGTTTTTAATATCCGTTAGTGTCCTCGTAGTGACTTGTGTTTCCTTTAAGATGATTCCTAAAGAGGCAGTATGGGGCCAGGGCTAAAGGGCTCCAGCCAGTCTGCCTGGATTTCGATCCTGGCTCCATCGTATGTTAGCTGTGTGTTCTCGTGCTTTGGTTTCCTCATCTGTGAACCGGACATTAAGACATTGCTCCCCTTACAGGACAGGGTTGTTGGGAGGGTTATATAACCAGGGTACGTAAAGCACTTAGGAACAGGGCTTGGCAGAGAACGGGGGCTAATACCTGCCTGGCCTGACTGCTCCCCACCTCTCCTCATCTGCTGGGAAAATCAGCATTCATAGTCTCTCTCTCAGGAACTACTATAGAACTCTCCCTGCACACCCCCACACCACTCCCCACCTGCAAAAAAATTCTTGTTCTTTAACAAGTCTTTCCCATTTCAGTAAGGTGAAGCAGGTGCTAATTAATTACCCAGCCAAATCTAGAAGGGTTTTAATCCCCTTCCCCTTCCCAAACCCCGTCGTACTTCGTCATAATCCCTCACACTCTGTGCTACTTCCAGGGTGCATCTCCACCTCCTCTTCCCCCCCACCACCCTGTTCATCTCTGGCCTGGGCTCCTGCCTTAATAGCTTCCTGACTGATGTCTCTTCATTTTCTCCAGGCCACTCTCCACACAGTAGCCAGAGTGAGCTTTCAGAAATATACATTAGCTCTCAACTCTATGGTCAACTAATCTTTGACAAATCAGGAAAGAATGTCCAACGGAAAAGAGACAATCTCTTCAACAAATGGTGTTGGGAAACTTGGACAGACACTGCATAAAAATGAAACTGGACCATTTCCTTACATCACACATGAAAATAGACTCAAAATGGATGAAGGACCTCAGTGTGAGACAGGAATCCATCAAAATCCTTGAGGAGAACACAGGCAGCAACCTCTTCGACCTCAGCTGCAGCAACTTCTTCCTAGAAACATCACCGAAGGCAAGAGAAGCAAGGGAAAAAATGAACTACTGAGACTTCATCAAGATCAAAAGCTTTTGCACAGCAAAGGAAAGTCAACAAAACCAAAAGACAACTGACAGAGTGGGAGAAGATTTTTGCAAACGACATATCAGATAAAGGACTAGTATCTAAAATCTATAAAGAACTTATCAAACCCAATACCCAAAGAACAAATAATCCAGTCAAGAAATGGGCAGAAGACATGAACAGACATTTCTGCAAAGAAGACATCCGGATGGCCAACAGACACATGAAAAAGTGCTCCACATCACTTGGCATCAGGGAAATACAAATCAAAACCACAGTGAGATACCACCTCACACCAGTAGAATGGCTAAAATTAACCAGTCAGGAAATGACAGGTGTTGGCGAGGATGCAGAGAAAGGGGAAACCTCCTGCATTGTTGGTGGGAATGCAAGCTGGTATTCCCCTCTGGAAAACAGTATGGAGGCTCCTCAAAAAGTTGAAAAGAGAGCTACCCTATGACCCATTAATCGCACAACTAGGTATGTATCCTAAAGATACATATGTGTGATCCAAAGGGGCACGTGCACCCGAATGTTTATAGCAGCAATGTCCACAACAGCCAAACTATGGAAAGAACCTAGATGTCCATCAACAGATGAATGGATAAAGATGTGGTACACACACACACACACACACACACACACACACACACAGACACACACGAATACTATGCAGCCATCAAAACCCCAAAATCTTGCCATTTGCAACAATGTGAATGAAACTAGAGGGTATTATGCTAAGCGAACTAAGTCAGAGAAAGAGAATTATCATATGATTTCTCTGATATGAGGAGTGTGATAGGCAGGACAGGGGTTCGTGGTGGGAATGGAGGGAAAAATGAAACAAGATGGGACCAGGGAGGGAGACAAACCATAAGCGAGTCTTATCTCAGGAATCAAACTGAGGGCTGCTGGAGGGCGGTGGGCAGTAGGGACAGGGTGGCTGGGTGAGGGACACTGGAGAGGGTATGTGCTATGGTGAGTGCTATAAATTGTGTAAGACTGATAATTCACAGACCTGTACCCCTAGGGCAAATAATACATTATATGTTAATTTAAAAAAATAAAAGAAGCTTCCACCGTAGTGCAGAATACTACAGAAAACCGAAAAAATCAGCAAGGCAGGGAATCAGGAGTCATGCAGGATTTTACGCAGGGCCATGACAAGATCTAATGTATATATATTTTTAAAATTTTTTTTAAATTCTTTTATTAACATATAATGTATTATTAGCCTCAGGGGTACAGGTCTGTGAATCGCCAGGTTTACACACTTCACAGCACTCACCATAGCACATACCTTCCCCAGTGACCATAACCCCACCACCTCTCCCTGGCAACCCTAAGTTTGTTTTGTGAGATTAAGAGTCTCTTATGGTTTATCTCCCTAACAATCCCATCTTGTTTTATTCTTTTCCTACCCCGCAAACTCCCCATGTTGCCTCTCAACTTTCTCATATCAGGGAGATCATATGATAATTGTCTTTCTCTGATTGACTTATTTCGCTAAGCATAATACCCTCTAGCTCCATCCACGTCCTCGCAAATGGCAAGATTTCATTTCTTTTGATGGCTGCATAGTAATCCATTGTATATATAAACCACCTCTTCTTTATCCATTCATCTGTTGATGGACATCTAGGTTCTTTCCATAGTTTGGCTGTTGTGGACATTGCTGCTATAAACATTCGGGTGCACGTGCCCCTTTGGATCACACATATGTATCTTTAGGATACATACCTAGTAGTGCGATTAGTGGGTCATAGGGTAGCTCTCTTTTCAACTTTTTGAGGAGCCTCCATACTGTTTTCCAGAGGGGAGTACCAGCTTGCATTCCCACCAACAATGCAGGAGGGTTCCCCTTTCTCTGCATCCTCGCCAACACCTGTCATTTCCTGACTGGTTAATTTTAGCCATTCTACTGGTGTGAGGTGGTATCTCACTGTGGTTTTGATTTGTATTTCCCTGATGCCAAGTGATGTGGAGCACTTTTTCATGTGTCTGTTGGCCATCCGGATGTCTTCTTTGCAGAAATATCTGTTCATGTCTTCTGCCCATTTCTTGACTGGATTATTTGTTCTTTGGGTATTGGGTTTGATAAGTTCTTTATAGATTTTGGATACTAGTCCTTTATCTGATATGTCGTTTGCAAAAATCTTCTCCCACTCTGTCAGTTGTCTTTTGGTTTTGTTGACTTTCCTTTGCTGTGCAAAAGCTTTTGATCTTGATGAAGTCTCAGTAGTTCATTTTTTTCCCTTGCTTCTCTTGCCTTCGGTGATGTTTCTAGGAAGAAGTTGCTGCAGCTGAGGTCGAAGAGGTTGCTGCCTGTGTTCTCCTCAAGGATTTTGATGGATTCCTGTCTCACACTGAGGTCCTTCATCCATTTTGAGTCTATTTTCATGTGTGATGTAAGGAAATGGTCCAGTTTCATTTTTATGCAGTGTCTGTCCAAGTTTCCCAACACCATTTGTTGAAGAGATTGTCTCTTTTCCGTTGGACATTCTTTCCTGCTTTGTCGAAGATTAGTTGACCATGGAGTTGAGGGTCCATTTCTGAGCTCTGTATTCTGTGTCAGTGATTTGTGTGTCTGTTTTTGTGCCAGTACCATACCATCTTGATGATTACAGCTTTGTAATAGAACTTGAAGTCTGGAATTGTGATGCCACCAACTTTGGCTTTCTTTTTTAACATTCCTCTGGCTATTGAGGGCCTTTTCTGGTTCCATATAAATTTTAGGATTATTTATTCTCTTTCTTTGAAAAAAATTGATGGTATTTTGATAGGGATTGCATTAAATACATAGGTTGCTTTAGGTAGCATAGGCATTTTCACAATATTTTTTCTTCCAATCTATGAGCATGGAATGTTTTTCCATTTCTTTGTGTCTTCCTCAATTTCTTTCATGAGTACTTTATAGTTTTTTGATTATAGACTCTTTGCCTCTTTGGGTAGGTCTATTCTTAGGTATCTTATAGTTTGGGGTGCAATTGTAAATGGGATTGACTCCTTAATTTCTCTTTCTTCTGTCTTACTGTTGGTGTATAGAAATGCAGCTGATTTCTGTGCATTGACTTTATATCCTGAAACTTTACTGAATTCCTATATGAGTTCTAGCAGTTTTAGAGTGGCATCGTTTGGGTTTTCCACATAAAGTATCATATCATCTGCAAAGAGTGAGAGTTTGACTTCTTCTTGGCTGACTTGGATGCCTTTTATTTCTTTTTGTTGTCTGATTGCTGAGGCTAGGACTTCTAGTACTGTGTTGAATAGCAGTGGTGATAGTGGACAGCCCTGCCGTGTTCCTGAAATTAGTAAAAAAGCTCTCAGTTTTTCCCCATTGAGAATGATATTTGCTGTGGGTTTTTCATACCTTTGATGATATTGAGGTATGTACCCTCTATCCCCACACTGTGAAGAGAAGAAAGGATGTTGTACATTGTCAAATGCTTTTTTAGCATCTATTGAGAGGTTCATATGGTTAGTGTTCTTTCTTTTATTAATGTATTCTATCACATTGATTTGCAGATATTGAACCAACCTTAAAGCCCAGGAATAAATCCCACTTGGTTGTGGTGAATAATCCTTTTAGTGTACTGTTGGATACTATTGGCTAGTATTTTGGTGAGAATTTTTGCATGTGTGTTCATCAGGGATATTGGTCTGTAATTCTCCTTTTTGATGGGGTCTTTGTATGGTTTTGGGATCAAGGTAAAGCCTCATAAAATGAGTTTGGAAGTTTTCCTTCCATTTCTACTTTTTTGGAACAGTTTCAGGAGAATAGGTATTAATTTTTCTTTAAATGTTTGGTAGAATTCCCCTGGGACGTCATCTGGCCCTGGGCTCTTGTTGGGAGATTTTTGATGACTGCTTCAATCTCCTTACTGGTTATGGGTCTGTTCAGGTTTTCTATTTCTTCCTGGTTCAGTTTTGGTAGTTTATATGCTTCTAGGAATGCATCCATTTCTTTCAGATTGTCACATTTGCTGATGTATAGTTGGTCGTAATAATTGTTTGTATTTCTTTGGTGTTGGTTGTGATCTCTCCTCTTTCATTCATGATTTTATTAATTTGGGTCCTTTCTTTTTTCTTTTGGGTAAATCTGGCCAGGGGTTTATCAATCTTATTAATTTTTCAAAGAACCAACTTCTAGTTTCATTGATATGTTCTACTGTTCCTTTGGTTTCTATTTCATTGGTTTCTGCTCTGATCTTTAGTATTTATCTTCTCCTGCTGGGTTTAGGCTTTCTTTGCTGTTCTTTCTCTAGCTCCTTTAGGTGTAGGGTTAGGTTGTATACTTGAGACCTTTCTTGTTTCTTGAGAAAAGTTTGTATTGCTGTATACTTTCCTCTCAGGACCACCTTTGCTGTGTCCCACAGATTTTGAACAGTTGTGTTTTCATTTTCATTGGTTTCCGTGAATTTTTTCAATTCTTCTTTAATTTCCTGGTTGACCCATTCATTCTTTAGTAGGGTGCTCTTTAGCCTCCTTGTATTTGAGTTCTTTCCAACTTTCTTCATGTGGTTGAGTTCTAGTTTCAAAGCACTGTGGTCCAAAAATATGCAGAGAATGATCCCAGTCTTTTGGTACCAGTTGAGACCTGATTTGTGACTCACGATATGATCTATTCTGGAGAATATTCCATGGGCACTAGAGAAGAATATGTATTCTGTTGCTTTGGGATGGAATGTTCTGAATATATCTGTGGAGCCAGGCTAAATAATCTGTGTGGGTTTGCCTCTGTAGCTTTAGTTTCCTGAATTCTTTGCATACAACTTTAGAGGACAGGAATGAGGATAGCAGCCTCAAATTTCTAGCCCATAGGAGCCAAGAGCTCAGAGCCCTACTCCTCACTGCACCCGCAGAGAAAAACAGTCAATCACTCTTGTCTCCCTGGTCTCCGGTTGCACTCTGTGCTCTCCCAGCCTGTGACCAGGTGTTTCTGTCTCTGGCACACAACCCCGTTTGGGGTCTCCAAACCCAGCAGATTCCTACAGCGCGCTCCCGCACTGCTCCTCCCAGAGAGGGAAGGAAGGGGTCTCCTCGGATCTGCCACTTGTGGGGTCACTGCTCGAAGAGCGTGGCCCAATGATGCCAGAAATCATGGTTTATGGCAACCCTGAGGTGAGAGCCCACTCCTCGGTTCTGTCTCTGCAGCCAGCTTCCCTACTGTAATACCTGGAGGCTCTGCCACATTCAGGTACCCCCAGTCTTTCTGTGACCCTGAGGGTCCTGAGACCACACTGTCCCCATGAGGGCTCCCCCCCCGCCCACCGGAGCAACATCCCTCATGGAGTAGACTTCTAAAAGTTCTGATTTTGTGCTGTGCTTCTCTACTGCTTGCTGGGAGCCGGCCCCTCCCCCCATGGACTATTTTCCTGTATGTTGCCTCGGATTCACTTCTCCGCACATCCTACTTTCCAGAAAGTGGTCGCTTTTCTGTTCTTAGAATTACTGCTATTCTTTTCTTCGAGCTCCTATTGAGTTTTAGGTGTTCAGAATGGTTTGATAACTATCTAGATGATTCCTGGGACCCGATGAAATTTAGATCTCCTACTCCTCCACCATCTTTAGGATGGAAGTTTCTTGAGAGCAGAGCTATTGGCTCTTTCACTGCTGAATTCTCAGGTATCTGGAACATGATAGCTGTGCAGTAAAGACTTGCTAAGTGAATAAGAACATGTTCTTGCTCTTGTTTCTGACATATTTTTCACCTCTTCTCCCACCTTTCTTCCTTACTTTCTTTTTAAGGATGAGCTTTGGAGGATCCAGGAGAAGCTAGAATGCTACTTTGGCTCCTTGGTTGGCTCAAATGTGTATATAACCCCTGCAGGATCCCAGGGCCTCCCACCCCATTATGATGATGTGGAGGTAAGAGGAAGAAAATTGTTCTGCTCAGGGAAGGAGTCACTGCGAGTGACTGAGTTAGATGTTGGGATTCAGTTCAGCTCCCTGTCCTTCTTGCTGTGTGGTCCCAGAGATCTTAACCTCACCTAGATGTTGGGTCAGATCAATTCCACCAAACTGGTTTCCTGCTCCTTCTCAAAGGGGAGAGGTGGTTCCTAGGTTTACTAATATAAAGAGCTACATACTCCTATGAACAGGTATTTATTGAATCTGTCTGTAGAAAAGCGTGATTGGCTTTTTCTCTAATTTCACAATGTAAGGGTTTAGTAAAGTGAGGTCACAAGTAATCCTTACATCTGCTTTCATTTTGTCCTTTTTCTGGAGCTGCCAAAAACAGATAATTTTTTCCATTTGTGAAAATCTCAGGGCAGCTTGAACGAAGGTCATGGTTTCACTTAAGGTCTGGCCCCTTGACAAGTGTTGGTTCACTGTCATGTGGCTGCCAAACAACAAGTTAACTCTTTGGCCTGGGGAGTCTGTTGCTTTCCTTTTTTGCTAAAACAGGTTATGAACACAGAGTTTTTAGTAAAAAGCCCCTTTTCGCCCCTTTGAAAGCACTTTCATACCAATACATTGCCTAAAAGTTTTTGGTTTTGTTGTTGATATTTTAAGCCGAACTTTGAGATACCTTTGGCTGAATGAAGAATAAAAAACTTGAAGTGTTCCTGTCTGCCAAAGATGATATTCAGGATTTTAGGCCCTGAGGAATATATGAAGCTTGGCTTTTCCGTCAGAGATTATGGGCTTTCAGCTGTCTGATGGAAGATGTAAAGGCAGGAGATGGGGGGATATAAAGAACCCAGTGAGGCTTTATTATAGTGAAGAGAATGAATGTCCTTCCAGTATCGGGGCTCATGATTACCTGTTTTTAAAAGTGGAAACTGGCAGTGGCAACTTTTAAGTGTAGAGTGAAATGCCTCACTAATCTCTCATTTTTATTTTTTATCTGAAACTTGTAATCCATCTGAGCCTTTGGAGGGCTAATCCTCTAGCACCACTCTGCCACGTGAGTTGTCAGGAAGCTCACTGACACTCCTGGGCCCTGTGGCTCTCTGTAGGTCTTCATCCTGCAGCTGGAAGGAGAGAAACACTGGCGTCTCTACCATCCGACTGTGCCCCTGGCCCGGGAGTACAGCGTGGAGTCCGAGGACAGGATTGGGAGGCCGACCCACGAGTTCACGTTGAAGGTACGGGACTTCCGCCGTCCTGGCTGCTGCTCCTGACACAGGTTTCAGTTTGGGTTTTAGTGTGTGTTCAGTGGTCCCTGTGAGAATATATGCAAGAGTGTGGGGTCGGGCTGGCTCTCGCTCATTAGCACGGGCAGCTTCTTTTTTTTTTTTTTTTTTTAAAGATTTTATTTATTTATTTGACAGACAGAGATCACAAGTAGTCAGAGAGACAGGCGGAGAGAGAGGGAAGCAGGCCCTCTGTTGCCTTTTTTTTGAAAATCAAGTTTACTGGAACACAGCCACATCCCTTTCTTATTTGCCATCTAGGGCTGCCTTCATATCGCACCTGCAGAGTTGGCTGGTTGCCATGGAGATCACGTGACCTGCGAACCACAACTATTTACTATGGAGCCCTTTACAGAAAGAGTTCCCCAACCCTCTCTCTTGGTGAAGCATGTTTAATAGGCTCTTGGTTGATTATTTTTAGGCCATAGACTAAGCTTTCCATGGTGTCTGAGGCCAGTGCTGAGTTACCTAGCCTGATGACTGGCTACTCGCTATGCCCAAGAAAGTTGGTCTTCCTTGTGGTCTTCAGGTATAGATGGTGTGGGTTCTGGGAGGCAGTTCTGGGAGACTGGGAGGAGGTGTGGTGATGCCCATTAATCACACCCATCCTGTCTCAGTTCATTAAGAGCAGCCCTGAGTCTCCTGGGAGGAGAAATAAGCATTGTGTACCATGGGTTTTTATTCAAGTTGCATGTCTGTATACATGTGGGGTTTAAATCAGTGATGCTCTTCAAATGAAATCTTGTGTAAATGCCCATTGTATGAAACAGAGAAACTGAGTCACTCTGGGTGGGGAGGGCATGAAGGCCACCAAACCCAAGGTCTCAGGATGAAGACCCCCTCCTACAATGGAAACACCACTCTGGTTTGGGGATCTGACACACCTAGGTTTGAATTCAGCTGCTGTTACTTAAGAGCTGTGCATTCTTGGGCATCTTATTTATCTCAGTCTCAATTTCTCCTTTTTTGAAAAGGAGATCATAATAGTTACCTTGTAGGTTGTAAGAATTAAAAAATATGTTTCAGTGCCTCTTTGTAATGAAACTCCTTGGAAGAGATGGCTCTAAGTCAACATATTTATTGCTACTTATCAAATTCCCACAAATTCTCACAAATTCAGTGGCTTAAAACAACACAGATTTATTAACTTACAGTTGTGCAGTTCAGCAGTACAAAAGGGATTTGGTTTCACTTGGCTGAAATCATGTGTTGGCAGGACTGATTCCTTCCAGGGCCTCTAGGGGATAATTCATTTCCATGCTTTTTCCAGCTTCCAGAGGCCGCCTGCATTCCTTGGCTCATGGCCCCTCCTCCATCTGCAAAGCCAGCAACGCAGAGCCTCGCCTTTCTCCCACTGCCATCTCTGGTTCTCTCTTGCCATACCCTCTTCCACTTTTAGGTAGCTGTCTGGATAATCTGGAATAATTTCCCTGCCAGCAGCCTTCATTGGCCTTGTCCATGTGCCCTAAATATTCCTAGGTGCCCGGGGTTAGGACGTAGATAGTAGTGATCCTGTCACCATTCTTGGTCTTCTTTTCTGCTCTTGGGCACTCCTCCCACCAGGCTTTCCTCCATTCCTCCAGAACCATTCTCCCCAAGGTTACTGGGGGCCTCCATGTTGTCAAGACCAGTATAGTGCTTACCTCCGAATCTGCATCCAGCAGCCCCCTGTCAGCCTTGCTGGACACAGTGGGTCATTCCTGCCTTCTTCACTGGGCTTCTGGGATGCCACCCTCTCTTCTCTTGCCCACCTACTGGCTGTTCTTCTTCATTCTCCTTTGCTCTTTTGCCCTCAGTCTTTGCGTCTCTGAAAGTTAGGGGGCCAGGGCTTATTTCCTGGACCTCTTTCCTCAATTCATACCTACTCCCATGGTTTTAAATTCCCTCTAGACTGTCATATTTTCTGTGCTATGTTCTGTCTCTAGCCTACATATCTAAACTCTAGACTTATATCCAGCTACCTACTTAATATCTTCACTAAAAAGGTAAAAGATATTGCCAATTTAATTTTCTGCAAAGTAAACTCCCATTTCCCACCCTCTCCCTAGCCTCCTTTCCTGTAACTGGCTCTCCATTTTCCTGCTTGTTCAAGATAAAACCCTTGGATGTGGATCTATACAAAAGCCTCCTATTTGGTATCCCCACTGCAGACTTTTCTGACGTAGCAACCATATGATCCTTTCAAGTTCCATTGAACCCTTTGCCCAGACCTCCTTTTGGGAGCCATTGAACCCTTTGCCCTTTCTTTTAAATCTAGAATAAAAGCCAAAATCCTTAAAACAGCCCAGAATGCCCTGTCATCTGGCTCCTCTTCTGCCTTCTCACTTCATCGCCCATCATTTCCACCCTCACTACTCTCCTACCACGTTGACCAATCCTTTTCAAAGATGCCAAGCACTTTTTCAACCTCAGGACCTTTATGCTGCTCTTCCCTCTCCCTGGAATCTTTTCTGCCCAGGTAGTCCCATGCTGGCTTGCTCATTTCCTAAAGTCTCAATTGAAATGTCATTGTAGCAGAGTGAGGTTTCAGTGCCGATCCTGAATAAAAATGGCACCCCTTACCCCAGGCACACCCTGCCCCCCCACTCCCATATGCTTCATTCCTCTCCTTCCTGCTTCTTTCATTTTCACTGCATTTACCACCACTGGACCTTGTTTATTTACTGCTTTATCTGCCTTGCTCCACTAGAATGTTTTTATGGTATCCGTTGACTCTTCTTTCTCCTCAAATGTTTGCTCTTTGTCTTGAATGGACTACCAAAGGGCAGGCCTTGTTTTGTTTACCGCTCTATCCCCAGTGCCTAGCATGGTGCCTGGCAAGGGAAGAGGATGGAGATTGGTTAATCAGATGTTTGTGGTATGAATAAATGCACAAATGAAGGGCCTATTCGGAGGGGTGATGCAGAGACAGTGAGTGAGTGATAGGTATAATTGTGAGTAAAGCATTTGCTTGGAGTAATTTCCCTGTCATCTTGGTGTCATTCAGGGTGCATGAACCACCAAGATAGCGCTCATGAATATGTTTAATTGTATGTTGTTTCTTGCTTTAAGGAAAATCTTAACATTAAGAAAAGTTTTGTTTTGTTTTGTTTTGTTTTGTTTAAATCTGCTATTTCTTGAGCTGCCTCTGCAGGGCCCATGCTCTTCACCAGTGAGCTGACTGCTTCCTGTGGTGGCAGGTTTTTTTTTTTGTTGTTGTTGTTTTTTTTTTTTTTTTTTTTTTTTTATCCAGGTGGGATTAGGGAGGGTGTAGCCTCTGGAGTGATTTAGGAAGGATACTTCTGTCCCCTGGCTTGGGCGAGACCTGGGACAGAGTAGAAGAGGTTCATCTGCCCAAGAGAGTGACTAATCTTCCCTCACATCTAGTTTTTAGGTTCAAGTGAAGGGTTAAACATTCATTGAGCCTCTGTTGTATACCTGATGCTTTGGTGGCTTAGGCTCTGGGGAATACATAAAGGACCTTGACCCTGCCTAGAAGAGCTCACCAACTTGCTGGTGGGGGCGGGGGGGTGGCAGGTAGAAGAGTAATTACAGTACAGCCTCCTGCCGTCATGGCTCCAGGAACTCTGGAGATGGCATCTCCTTTAATCCTGAAAATAAGTCTGTGATTGTTGGGCCAGTGCCTCTCTTTTACAGGTGGAGGAGCTGAGGCTTAGGGGGGTTCAGTAATCTCCTGGGGCCACTAGCCTGTAAGCGGCAATGTCTGTTTGACTGTAAGGCTCCTACTGTTCACTCCACCACTTGAAGGGTAGACAGGGGAGGGTGCAGGCTTCCCAGGGTGTCACCTGCTTAATCCCTGGATTGGGGCAGGGCAGTTTCAGTGTACCTGCTCTTAGCTTGTGAGTAAAGAAAGTGGGTACTGAAACCCTCTCCAGGTTTGGGGTTCACAATGACAGGCTCACAGGCATGGTGAAGCTAAACTAGTGGGACCCCAGGAGCCCAGCACACAGACCACCTCAGGAATCACAAAGTAGGTTTCTAGAATGGAAGACTGAAACCCAGAGCCTATTTTTGTCTCTTTAAGACATGGAGGATTGAAAAGACACCCTCTTTATTAACTCCCTTCTCTCATTTTTTATTTATTTATTTATTTATTTTAATTTCCTTCAGCCAGGTGATTTCCTGTACTTTCCCAGAGGGACCATTCATCAAGCGGACACTCCTCCAGGGCTGGCCCACTCCACTCACGTGACCATCAGCACCTACCAGAACAAGTAAACACTCTCCTCCCAGCCGTCCATCCCAGGGAAGCTCAAGTTGTGGCCCATGGTAGCCACATGCAGAAGGGAATGAGGGGGTTGGCCACTGCTGTCCTGTTTTTTCCAACCTCAGAGGTTTCCTTTAGGCTCCCTTGCTAACTTCCATTTCCTTTATAGAGTCCTGCCCATGCTGTGGGTCTGTCTGGGGTTCCTCCTGGGTGTTCCCAGGAGGCTAATCGTATAGAACATTGGGAGCTGTCCCATGAGGCTCCCAGAGTTCGGGAAGAAAGAACCACAGCTGCGGTGCTGTGTTAGTGAAGCCAGGCTGGGCTTGTGGCCTCTCTGACATTTTCTTATTACAGTTAAATATTTATAACATAGAATATGCCACTTTAACCATTTTTAACTGTACAATTTGATGACATTAATTATATTCACACTGTTGTGCAACCATCACCACTGTTTCCAAAACATTTTCATCACCCCACACAGAAACTCTGTATCCACTGAAACCTCCAGATCTCTTTTAAGGGTTCCACTTTTTATAAAGTTCATGAAATTGAGTAGGAAAGGAAGTCTGGAACAGTGAGACCTAAAAGCACATGTGCTGAACACAGTTCTAATTAAAACCGTGTTCCATCTTGGTGAGTGCCGCCTCACAGGACAGGGCAGCGGCAGCCTCCCTGTGAGCAGTTTCCTGCCAGCAGCCACCTTCCTAGCACCTGCCAGTCGTCGCCGCCCTGCAGCATGCAGGCACCAGACCCTGTGCAGTTGCTGGGAATGCGGCCTAGGACTGAAGGCGCTTGGAAAGAACTTGCGCTCTGGAAGTGGTGGTGGGAGGGGAGACAGACTGGGAAATAGTTAGCAGTGGGATAATTCCATCATGGGTGTGCAGAGGAGACTCCTGAGGAGCACAGGGAAGGCTTCAGAAATGACACCCAGGCTGAGTGAGTCTTAAAGGATGAGGAAGCAGAGGTGGGTCAGATGGTCAGGGTAGGAGAGGCATCCCAGTCCCAGTAGACAGCAGGTCCCCTCCTACCTTCAGAGCCATAACTTGCAAAACAAGTAAGCATGACTTCTTCCTCATCTGGCTTTTCTGCATGACATGAACCCATGTGTTTAAGAGGCTGACCAAAGCAACTAGCTGGAGCCTGGCCTATAGTTAGTGCAGTCGCTGCCCACAAGTAGGCCAAAGCTTGTGTTATGCTTCCTTTATGAAAAATGCTCTTTTCACTGTCACTAGGCATAGCCAGGAACAGAAGGTCATCGTGGCAGGCTCAAGAAGAGCAGGAAAAATTGGGGGAGTGGGGTCGTAAGAACTGGAGAAGGGACAGCCCCAGGGAGGCTGGAACCAGAAGTTCATAGTGGGTGTCAAGCAGCTCTGGACCTTGGCAGCCAGTTTGGCCCTGTGGGTGTCTGTGTAGCTTCTGGTGTCCTGCGTTAATGTGACTAAGCTACTCCCCCATTCTGGGATTCTCTGTCTTTTGCATTCACTTGATGCCTCCAACTAGTTTTCTAGTCAGTGGCTTTTCATGCACTTGTTTTCCTTCCTCATCTCCTATTTACTCATACCATTGACTCATCCATAAGCCGTCATCAGTTACTTATCTGACCTCCCTTTATCTCCCTGAATCTAATCGCTTCTACTTCTGCTAAACTATTTTCCAATCCCAAGAGCAGAGATCTGGTGGGCTGCCCCTGGGTCCCACACATGCCTTCTCTGGTCAGCGGGGGACGTGGACAGGCACCATAATTGAGGAGTCTCAGGTCAGACGCTGACCTGTGCCTTTTCAGTGGTGCTGGAGCTAGAATGGGACAAACTGGAACTCAAGAACCATTGCTCCCCAGAGATGTCCCTGTGCCGTGGGCCTGGTACCCCTGATAGCACTGGCACGGTGAGGACTGGGGCCTTTCCCTAAACCCTCTCAAGGGTCAGTTGCTGGGAGTGTCTGGGATCTGGGACAGCAGCAGGTTAATTTGACTGTTTTGCCAAAGTGAACCCCTCAAGAGATATTAATCTCAAATTTTGGCCCAAGATCCATTCTGACTCTAACAAGAGCACAGAGTTCAGTTTAACTGCAATGACCTCTCTTGATGAGCAACTGCCACACAATTTCACCTATGACCCTGCAAAAGAAGAGCTTCTTTTTGTGCTGGTAGAAGATCTCCAGGAGGCGGCTCATTCAGTCAGATGTGAGGCTGGGTGTAACATTAAGTTGCAAAGTGTGAGGACACCAAATGGTATACATCTTAGGGAAAGTGTCACTGATGTGACTTTTGTCTTCTGACACTTTTTTGGAAGCATAAAAGTGTTAATTTTGCTTACTGAGTGAGAAGCAAAAGTCATACTGTGAATTCCCATTTTTGCACATAGCCAGCAATTTGAAATCTGGTGATACTGAGGGAAGATTTTAAACAGCTAGAAATATTTAAAGAGAGCAACCCCACAGAGTGTTTCTACAGTGGCACACATTTAGGAGTGCGCCAACTGTAAATGGCCCAGACAAATTCAGGTAATTGAACACTGATGCTCATCCCTAGATGTTATTTTTGGCCACTGGATTCTACCCTTCTAGGCCTGCTAGGGTTTAACAAGTTACATATTGACTGTTTTGAAATTAATTGATGTTGGATATTTCACTGAGGAAAAGTGCCCCTCTTTTATAAGGGAAAAAGGAAAATGTAATGTCTAACAGTTCAGATAATGTATAACAGTCCAGGGATTTTGCTGTTACCCTAAACGTATTTCTTTTGGAATTTTTTTAACATAAACTATTTTTTAGGTCCTGTGATTGTTAAAAATTTCCTACAGAGCTCCTCTCATAGACATTTTTGTGTTACAACTGAAAACATTAAAAATAAATTGGGCCCTTGAACTTCCTACTTACACCTGTATAGGATTGTGTGGTATCTTTTAAGAGAAGTCGTAAATTAAAGCCTAGCTTCCCACCTTCTAACTTTCCACATGAGTGTCTGGGAAAGGGGAGGGGGAGAAGCAGTGTGATTGATGAAGGCCTTCAAGTTTTTTTGTGCTGAGTAATGTCCAATTAATGGAACTCACTGTGCCTGGGGAGTCAGAATGTAGTTTGTAGCTTTGGGATTTACTAGTAATCAGTGTTTTATGTAGATTCCGTGGGTGTTCACAGTTTTCTTTCTGGGTGCATGTTGCAGTTCGTGGGGAGATTTCCTTTTGGACACCATTTCAGGGCTTGTATTCGACACTGCCAAGGAAGATCTGGAGTTCCGGGTTGGCATACCCCGGCAGCTGCTCCTGGTAAGGAGTAAAGACTTGGGTCGGGGGGTGGGCAGTGGCAGCCCAGGCCAGCAGAAGCTGTGGCCTGCCTCCTCTGGACTCCAGGATCCTTCTTCCCACTGGAGTCAAACTCATCTCCTCCTGCGCTGCCTGCATCGATGCGTGGTTTGCAGAGACCGTGGCGCTGCATGTTATGTGGGAGCTGAAGGGCTGAGACTTTTGTGTAGACTGCGCGGGGGCGCTAGAGGGCAGGGTGGGAACGCTGGCTGAGGGAGATGCTGAACCTGAGTCCCGTGACAGGGAGAGTAGTAGCTTCAGTCCACTGGTGTGAGACCTGCGTAGGCGCCCCACTGGCCATGCCGGCTGGTGACGCTCCACGGGCTGCTCTGGAGACCAGGACATGTGCGGGAAGCCCTGCTGGAGTTCGGGCCAGGACTCACTTCTCCTTCCAGCAGGTGGACGCCATGGCTGTTGCGAGGAGAAGGTTAAGTGGCTTTCTGAGGACCCTTGCCGACCGGCTGGAGGGCACCAAAGAGCTTCTTTCAGCTGACATGAAGAAGGATTTTGTTATGAACAGACTCCCCCCTTACCATATGGGTGACCCAGCGGAGCTTTCAACACCAGGTGTGGTATTTCAAGGCTTTCCTGGATGGGCTCCTCTTTGGACAGGTGGAAAGTGAGCAGCATTTTAGAATTAAGGTGGACCTAGATCTATCTTTAGCATGTTATGTTTGGATGAGATGTGCTGTTGCTTTAGGGATCGTGCATCTCACAAGTCTTTTTGTAAAGAACCTGCATCCCAGCATGATGGGGGAAAGAGCCCTGTGATTGTGGGTGAGAAATTTGTGTATTTATGGGCACTCTGGTATTCACCATCTTCAGGAAGCTTTAAGAACTTGAACACTAAAATAATTCCAGCAAGATTATCTCAAAGATGGGTGAAATGTAAGAATGCCCAAGGTTGTCACTAACATTCCCAGAGTTCCAAGTGACTATTTTGTGACCAGTTTAGGCTGCAAATGACCTAACCCTTCTGGATAGGTGGTGATAGCAGGCCATCAGTACAACACTCCTGCAGTGGGACAGATGAATTTAGGACTTGTTACAACAGGGAAGACCACACACTGCTCGGAATTGTGGGGCATCTCAGTATAAGATTTTTGAAGGGATTTATATTTATAGCTTGAGTTAGATGATTTTTCAGGAGGGTTGAGAAAGCAGGGCTTTGTTCAGGGATGGATGCCATCAGAAAATAAGGAGTCTGGTTTTGTGTAGGCAGGAGGGATGAAATGAGGCTGAGGTGGCAGTTAGTAAGGGAGAAGATCAGCAGGACAGGGGCATTGGGTCATTTTTGAGGTTTGGACAGTATTCTTGCTTTCACCTGAGTTCTGACATGATGGACTGGTCTTGCTTCTGCCTCGCCCTTTCAGAGTAGCCTTGTTGAATGTTGGTGTTCTGTGGAATGGTCTGTGTTCAGCAGGAGAACACTGAGACAGGGCTGTGAGTGCCAGGGCACCTCTCCTGCTTTTCTCCTTCTCTGTAGAGTTGAGACAATTATTTTTACTAAGGTTTATAAACGCTTCCTTTCTCATGGTTGAAACCCACTAAAATAAGACAATCTGTAAGGTCACCTTTAACATTGATTCCACTTTATAATTTTATAATAATTGATTCCACTTTATAATTTCATCTTTCGGGGAAGTTTAGAATTTGTTTTTGCACCTGTTCAAGATAGATTTTTACCAACGTATGTATTTTAATCTTTAGTAAAACAGTTTTCTGAGTATCAGCTTATAGCACAGAATATCTTACCAGAACTCTTCCTTGTCTTAGCCGTTAGAGTCTGTAACGCTATGTTCCCTCAAGACTCCTTCAACCAGATGACCCCGTAAGTCTGGTCTCTTTTTAGTGGGTAACTTTTGTATGAAGTTAAATCCAACTTGGAAAAGACTTTTTTTTCTGTGAGCTTAATTAGGTGGCTCTCATAACAGTGCTTGACCTCCATGGATGGGGTAAGTTTCTAGGATTACACAACTAGTCCTTGGTGAGGTGGTGTGGTATGGACTCAGTTGTTGTACTGCTGGGCTTGACACACAGAGCAAGCGGCAGACGGAGGCTGGAACTTGGGGAAGCCAGTGTTGGGTGCAGCAGGTATAGCTACTCTGCTTCTGTGGCCTGGTTTAGATCTGTAAGAATGAGCTCCGTAAGGTTGTAAACTGTACTTCAGTATCATAAATATGGGGTAAGCCAATACTAGAGTTGGAGGGCACCCCACATTTGGATTCACTGCACACAAATTTGAGCCTGGGTTTTCTAGTGAAGGCTGGCTTTCCCCCTCTGGGTCTTCTAGGTGGACAGTTACCAAGGTTGGACAGCACAGTGAGATTGCAGTTCAAAGACCACACCATCCTCACAGTAGGGCCGGATCAGGATCAATCTGTGAGTATCCAGAGGGGAGGAGGTCTCCTCTCCTCCCAGGACATTTCCATCACAGACCTCAGGTTATCAAACTAACAGACAGCCCCTACCTTTTCAGACCCTCTGGGCAGCCATCTGTCCTCCTAACGTAGTGCCCTGACTTTACATCAGAGGGTACCCAGATCTCACTATGCCAAGGATGCCTGCCCATTAGGCATTGGTGGTGGGCCCGCATGCCCACAGATCCCTCCTTCACTTCCCTCATGCAGTGATGGATGCCTGGTCTCTGCCTTCTGGTTCAGGCCATACTGCACTTGCTCAGACAACTGCAGACCCTTCCTTGTTCACGCACCTCCCTCACACACTCTCCCATCCTGTACCTTGCCCAGTCTGTCATTATGTACGATTTTGTTGATGTTCTATCTTCTAGACATGGAGAAGAAAATTTATATCCATAACCTTGCCACCTAGCCCCATGGTTCCTAAAACTGGCATACTGATCCTAGACTCGACTCAACTGGAAAACTTTTAGAAATGATAAATTCCTGGGCTTCACTTGATCTGGGTTACAGCTTCCGTATTTATTACTAAAGCTCCCTGCACAATCCTAAGGACCTCGAGCTATGGCTTCACCCTCTTCTTCTTGGCCAGCCATCTTGGGAGGTACTCCATGAGTGACTGGAGGGGCTGAGAGTTAGGAGAGCTAGATGTGTGCATAACCAGACTGTCACAGCCATCAGGGTCACACCTGGACAGGACTGGTTTATAGTATATATAGAAAACCTCAAAACTCTCTTGTATTCTTAAAAAAAAAAAAGTCCTAGTAACCCTTATCTGAGGTGACAAGGACTGAGGTTCTGGTCACTGTGTGAGATGGATGGACAGGAGTCTACAGTAATTGGAAGTTTTTATAGATCCCACAGCTGGTATTTCTCAAGAGGTAGCATTCACTCTGTGGTGTTCATAAATTGCCAGCTTATAACTGGGAATATCATATATGGATATAAAAAAAGTGCTGGCTGGATTAAATGAAACTTGAATGTTTCATTGATAAGCTGATATGTAAGTAGTTGCTTTTTCATTAAGCCACATTTCTGATGATGCTCTACGAGCTACACTGCTTCATCTTAAAAAAGACCAGTGCCTATTTGCTATACACAAATAGAAATCCGAGGGATATAGTTTGTGTATATATATATATTCTAACTTTGTGCCAAAAAGATTCTTAGTGTTGAATTTTGTTTTGGAGAACCCTCCTTGGTTTGACCTCCTCAATACTGTGTTGTTGACAACTCTTACCTTTTATTTAAGGATGAAACTCAGAAAAAGATGGTTTACATCTATCATTCCTTGAAGAATAGGAGAGACACACACATGATGGGAAATGAGGAAACAGAGGTCTGTTCCAACCTAAAATGTCTTTCCTGTGATTTGATGATGGCTGGGAAGAATGTGTTAACCTTTAATTTATGGGGGATGTGCTTTCTTGTGACTGCAGCGTGGGCTTAATGTTTCACACAATTAACAGAGCCCTTGCACAGGGATGATTAAGTCAGACAGTTCTGTGATATACATACACATTTATCAGCTTTAAAAGATACGAGCTGGGACCCGGTAGCCTGGTAGGAAATGTGTAATATAAATATGAAGCACTTCAAATGACTAATTTCTTAGGATATAAACTCAGAGACCTTTTGTGAAATCTGAGTTTTTATGTGGGAATTGGCAAATTCTATACATTACCTAGTTGTAAGGGTACCAAAAATACTGAGAACTGTACAAGTTTTTATGAAAATACCACTTTAATATTTTTCATCTGACTAGTTTATCGTTTTTCAGTCCCATGGACTTCGCTTCCCTTTATCACATATGGATGCACTGAAGCAACTTTGGGACCACTCAGCTATTTCTGTCAAGGACCTGAAACTTACCACAGATGAGGAAAAGGAAAACCTGGTGTTATCCCTCTGGACAGAATGCTTAATCCAGGTAGTCTAGTGCCTTCCCAGAATCCAGGATGTACCGTCTCACAGATACACACATGTGCAAAGAAGAGCAATGATTGATGTGGTGCTTTGAGTCAGTCGACTGGGACTGACCTGGTCTTACAACAATTTTCCTCACCTGTGTTACTAATAACATGAGCCGTACCTGTTTCAGGGAGTTAGGCACACAGAAGAAAGGTGTCTCAGTAACAAAACCGTACTTTTGGCAAACTCATTTATTCCAGTGTGATAGAAAAGGCACAACTCCAATAAATGTATCATTGAAAGTTAAAGGTCATTACCTGGCTTTGTCATTGTTCTTTGGAAGAAACAACTTCTTTAAAGAGCCTCATTGGCCCTACAAAAATCTTTTAAACAATTAACACAAAGAAAAATTTTAAATTGGTTTTTTTACAATGAAAATATACATACCTTCATGTATACACAAACCCCTCCCCCCCGTTAAAATAAAGTTACCCTGATAACATAAGTTTCATTAAATACTGTCACACCAATGAAAGGACTCACATCTATGGGCATATGTGAATTTTATAGATGCTGCTTCAGAGATGACAAAGAGCCTGAGACTGAAGGAAAAACATTCAGTATTTACATGGAAAGACCAAGTCTCTATAAAAAATGCTCAAAATAGTGGGTCTTTGCATTTAAACAATTCACTGTTATTTTACATTCTAAAGTGCTCATAGGCTGATATTTAAAAATATCACTGGAGTATTTAATCTTTCTATATAAAAATAGAGCAGTTTTCTGCTTTTTGGTAAAAGTTTGGGACAAAGGGAACAGTTGTCTCAAGTATTTTTCCCTCCTGAGTCGGTTTTAAATGTAAGAACTGTATAATTTTTAAAGGTGGTAATGATTACTTGATATCCTACCTGATTTTGCTTAAAAATGGAAATGAAAAACTGAATTTTCAGCCATTAAGTAAAATGGTATAGTCAAGGCTCAAATACTGCTTGGTTTTAATTTAAACATTTTGGAATTTCCCTTTACTACTTCAGGCAGACAAAGAACAATGTGACTAAACAACTCCTTGAGGGCAGGATGAGGCAAAATCTAGGGTGAGGTCTCAGCACCAGGACAGGTGACCACTGGTTAGTCTTGTCACCCGAAGGGCGTCTATTACTAAAGAGAGCAAGGATGGTCACAAGTTATTTGTGCTTTTTTAGTTTGGCCATAGAAAATATACCAGTATTCGAACCTTTTTCCTGAACAAAGCTGAGGTCCTTCCCTGGGGTCAGTTACAAGTACGAATACTTAACGGTGCTTCAGTTATAAAAGCCTCAGTAGAGAAGAACCTTTAAGGCTTATCTAATACAGCAGCTTAATAGGAAGCTTTATTAATAAATATGTTTTTAGGCATTGCTAAAAAAAATATTCATCTTCTTGCAAAAGGATGACTTGACCTAAAGGAATTTGTTTCCCTGTGCTTATTAGCACTCACATACCGTCTCCTAGGATATTAATAGTTAATACAGGCTGACAGTCACCAGTGTCCTACAATGACAGTCAGGAATAGGACTTGTGTCTGGTGGATAGGTGAGAAAACACACACTTGAGGGAACTTGCTCACCACACACTGGAGACCAAGCAGGACTAGAACCTTTCACAGAAATCAGAACATGCTTTTCACAGGACACTACACAACTGGTAAGAATACTTGAGTGTTTCCATGGTTAAGAGCAATAGTCTTAGAAGCTGGAAGAAAACATCATTCTGCTTAGTAATGTAGGACCGTGAGGATAAGTAACTTCCTTTCTGAGGGATGTGAGGTTCCTTCTTTGCTCTTTCTAGAGATGGTGCAGATTCTCTCATAATATTTCAATGTCCCATTTCTGTGTTTCTTCTCCCTCCAGGGGTTGATTTACAATTACATGAGTCTTGTCATAATAATTTCCTCCTAAAATGGGAGTTCCAAAAGAAAAGATTGTTCACACAGATGCTCAACAGTATTCAGCCCACTGTGTGGTGGATTAAGACTTCATTTCCAAAGCAGCCTGAAGTGGGAAGCTGAGTTTAAATAAGCTTAGCTATGATTAACCTCAAATCAGACCATAGTATGATTCAAATTGAAAAACTATAACAGTTAACTGCAAAAACCGTGTGCCCAGCAATGCAATGCTGGAGAGCAAAGTGCATGGAGAGAGCAGAGCTCGGCCTGAATGTCAGGCACTGTTTCTGTTTCCACAAGGACAGTGGCTGTGACAAAGCCAATTAAAGCAACAGCCCAGACCTTGCTCAATTCCAAACCAAGTTTAAATGATACCTACCATCAATTTTAAGTGAGGGCTTTTGAGGACTACAGCAATTCATGGCAAAAAGAGACTTCTAAGAAATGAGACATTTTATGGCTGATGAAGCTTTAATTTTAGAATTGTTCTCAAAGATCATGTACCAAATGAGAATTTTACAACTGTCCTAATGAACAAAACCTCAGATTTTGTCCTTAGGCTTTTCCTGCTTGATCCAAGTCACTGATTGTTTTGTTTGTTAAAATAGCATATCTTTTTTCAAGAGTAAGTAGAAATGAATTAGTATTTCTTTTGTGCATCAGGATTTCTTTTACCCAGGAGGAGTTTTGGAATTTAAAATTCTACCCAGGGGCACAAAATTTTGGGTTTCTTCAAAGGCCCACCTTTAACATCCAGGACAAGTTGATCGCTGAGATAGGAGCTGATGGTGCCATTTCTGTTCAGCCTCCACTTTTGTCGGAACTGTCCGTGTTCGGTCCACAGAGCCACTTTAGCCCCGGGGGTGTCCCGGCCTCCAATCACATCGAGGCATGTGTCACTGGCCTAAAGGTTAGGAAGCAGATTGGTGATACTGTTTTAGCTTCAGTCAAGTGTGCCCAACAATGGGTCCCTTTACACGTTCTGATCTAAAAGAGAAGACTATCCAGCATAGTTAGAATTTCACCAACTGCTTAAGTTGTCTTTAGGGCTACAGGAAGGAGATGGTACAGATATAGACCCACGGAAGTTGAGGTGCATCTGGCAACAGATGGTAAATGAAGGTTTGCTGAATTACAATTAAATATTAAGTCTCTGTTAGCATAAATGTATCAGGTGGACCTTGGTTTCTTTTTTTTTTTAAGCAGGCTTTACACCCAATGGGGCTTGAACTCACGACCCTGAGTTCAAGACCTGAGCTGAAATCAAGAGTCAGATGCTTAACTGACTGAGCCACGCAGGCATCCCTGAGTGTGGTTTTCTTTTAAAACCATTGGATGATGTGCCAGATAGCCATATAATACTTTGAAGTGCTTTTCATTTGTGTTGATGAGACAAAAGGAGAAAGTCCATTGGTGACATAATAAAACTGGTGTTCTCTTCCCCAGAACATCAGATGTAATGGAGGCATCATAAAGAAATGTAAACTTTATTTTCTAAGCTTTTTAGTAACTTCTATACTACTACTTCACTAGGTAGTGTGAAACTGAAAGTTTCAAGATGTTTAGAATCAAAAACAGCTGACTTTATCTGGACCACAGAGAGGAATGTGTCACAAGAAAGAGCACAGTGGCCAGTTGGATCCAGTTAGTTGTCACTGGTTTTAAAGCACCATTTAGGCAGAGCCATAGTATGTGATAACCTTAGTTTTTACTTTGAAACAGAAATTGAATTTTCTAGATGAATTTTCTAACATTCTCAGTTAAAAGCTTTAGTAATATGGCAGGTTTTTTTTAATTTAATTTTATTTATTTATTTGACAGAGAGAGATGCAGCCAGAGAGGGAACACAAGCAGGGGGAGTGGGAGAGGGAGAAGCAGGCTTCCCGCCAGAGCAGGGAGCCTGACGTGAGCTTTGATCCCAGGACCCTGGAATCATGAACTGAGCTGAAGGCAGACGCTTAAAGACTGAGCCACCCAGGTACCCTTACATGGCAGTATTGATATAATCATGCAACAGAGTGTTTCTAGGAAGTTGCATTATTTTATAATGCCATTTGATTAGGCAAGATTCTGGCTTCCAAAAAAAAAAAAAAAATCGAAGGCCAAAAGGTGGGGTGCAGAGTCCACGGGGTGTCTGCTTACCTTGGATTTAAAGAGTCCTCGGCAGTAGTGCCAGATCTGAGTTGTCTTCCCGCTGTAGGGAGAAACGCACACGGAGGTGGCCCTTGTGTCAGCAACATTGCCAGTGACTGTCAGATACTCATCCTGGGCCCGGTTCTTTATCCTGATGTACACTGCAGGCTAGGACAGGGGAGAAACAGCCATTTAGAAGGACTTGTGAACCTGGAAATCAGGTTTCATAGAAGGCAAGCTTAGAGGCAAGAAGTAAGGGGGTCTAGCTTACACACTTTCACTCCTCCTCCCTTTAGCCAGTATGTGTGAACTGTTGTTTTTCTATTGATAGGCCTTAGACCACTGAACACGTAGGTTAAGTTGTACAATAATCTCTATTCTACTTTTCTGAAAAATGCCCTTCTGGAAGGGGAAAAGGTAATAGTTTCATCTACTGAATGCCACATGGCAAGGGGTGGTGCAGCGTTTCGGACTTGCTGAGTTTCATTCAGGAACCACTGTGCTGGGGGAGGGAGAGGACCCCGAGCAGGAAGGCAAGGTACAGCCCACCTGCAAGGCTCTCACAACAACCTAGCCAATGCTGCAGTAATCACACATACCATTTGAGCTATGGTTAAGTGCCAAATGCCTTCTCTGGGAGGTCTTGTAAAACCCAGGTGAAGCTGAGGGCCTGAGCAGCTGTGGTAATGTCTCTTTGCCTTTATACTTTGTGGACCTTTACACTAATTTAAGGGAAGAGCCCATGCATGTTTAATCACTATGTAGGTATTCAAAAATTGGGTAACAAAGAACTTTATCCCCTGGGCCTGGAATATATACCCAAAGTTTTCCAATAAAATATTAAATCTAGGACTTGCCTCTAAGGATAACAGTTAATATTTATTGAGAGCTTAGTGTATGTCAAGCAGTGTGCTAAATGCTTTCTGGGCCATTGTATTATCTAAGTTAATAACCAGAAGAACCCTTTAAGAAAGTCCACTTATCATTCCTGGGTTTCAGCACCCCAAAACACACACACACACACACACACACACACACACACACACCCTCCAATTACGATCTGAATTTTACAAAGTTACCACAGATGTGGAGAAGCTGGGTCAGCCTGCACCAAAACCATCCCTCTTAAGCAGGATGCTCTAAATAAAGTTTGCTGAAATATACTAGTTACCCTCAGACACAGGGAATAAGAGACCAAGTCCAAAGGTGGCAGTGTGAATTAAGTCAGATAATGAAAGGACATCACACAGGTTGGAAACTCCCAAGAAACCATTCTTTTGGCCTTAAGCTTCCAGTCTTGATGAATTAAAAGACAGGGTATTCAACATCCCCACCTTGGGTCATATGTTGGCATCCTAGGGGGAACTTTGCTAAATAACAAACTATTTACTAAGGAAGTACTTTCACTCTGAGAAATTGTTAGGGAAATGCAACAATGTAACATGGTAAGCCCACCATATTCTACACTCTAAACCTTAGATCAACAGGAAGCCAGTTGAATTTTGGTGCACTGCTGCTATGTGAATTTTTTCCTTATTTCTATGGAAATAGACACTCTGGGACAAATTTTTATCTGGTAATTTAAAGCAGGTAAAAAAAGACCTCTACTAGGCAAAATGTTTTAAATGTTTTTAAAGCACTACTTCCACATTCATAATGCAACAGTAATGTACTTAAATATCTGTGACTGATAGTACGTCTATATAATTCAGTAAGTCTCCCACTGCAATTATTAATTTCTTGAGGCTTCGGTACATCTTTATTAGTTTCCTTACCTTATATGTAGAAGAAAACAGGTGTGACCTTCACAGAGGACAGAGTTCCAATTATGTTAGGACCAAACATCACAGTTTTAATCAATTAACTCAAGTAAAGTACTAATTACCCTTATTACACACTTGTAGTCTGACTCTTCTGTAATTATACTGTAAAATACTGGTTTGCATTATAAGTGCCTTAGTGACTCCCTAATTCCCAAACTCAAAGAGGATCGCATTTTAATTATTACTGATTTCCAAACAAGAATATGAACTACAGCAGTACCAGCAGCCTTACCAAAAAGAAAATGACCCATAGTACCCTTTTAGAAGCGCAGAATTCCTTTGCTGGGTCTTAAAGCTGTGCCCTAAATAAACAAAGGCAAAATAACCTATAAAAATATTATTTTAAAATAAAATGTTAAACCAGAATATGAATCAAATGGTTTCTAAAGCATAATGAAGAACAGCACAATGTTAATGGCCAAAAAAACTTTTACATAAACTTAGAAGCTATTTTTCTAGTTCTCCTTTATCGCAGGACCCTGAACAATCTCAGAGACATCCTTCCCCAGCAAGGAAGCACAAAACAGATAATCATGTCAAAAAATGGGCAGAAGACATGAACAGACACTTCTCCAATGAAGATATACAAATGGCTAACAGACACACAAAAAAATGTTTATCATCACTAGCCATCAGGGAGATTCAAATCAAAACCACATTGTTATACCACTTAGAATGGCCAAAATCAACAAGACAGTAAACAACATGTGTTGGAGAGGATGTGGAGAAAGGGGAACCCTCTTACACTGTTGGTGGGAATGCAAGTTGGTACAGCCACTTTGGAAAACAGTGTGGAGATTCCTTAAGAAATTAAAAACAGAGCTTCCCTATGATCCTGCAATTGCGCTACTGGGTATTTACCCCAAAGATACAGATGTGGTGAAAAGAAGGGCCATCTGTACCCCAGTGTTCATAGCAGCAGTGGCCACAGTCGCCAAACTGTGGAAAGAACCAAGATACCCTTCAACAGACAAATGAATAAAGAAGATACTGTCCATATATACTATGGAGTATTATGCCTCCATCAGAAAGGATGAATACCCAACTTTTGTATCAACATGGATGGGACTGGAAGAGATTATGCTGAGTGAAATAAGTCAAGCAGAGAGAGTCAATTATCATATGGTTTCACTTATTTGTGGAGCATAAGGAATATCACGGAGGACATGGGAAGATGGAGAGGAGAAGGGAGTTGGGAAAATTGGAGGGGGAGACGAACCGTGAGAGACTGTGGACTCTGAGGAACTAACTGAAGGTTTTGGAGGGGAGGGAGAGGGAGGTTGGGTGACCCTGGTGGTGGATATTGTGGAGGGCACACATTGCATGGAGCACTGGGTGTGGTGCATAAACAATGAATTCTGGAACACTGAAAAGAAATTTAAAAAAAAAAAAGGAACCACCTTTCAGAAGTGAGGAAAATCGTCTCAGCATCCAGCTTGGCTTGTAGAGTTCCTAGCAACGTAGGATTAGGCATTACTATATAGCTGATAAAAGCTAAACTGAATTCCCACTTCTGCCTTGCTTTTCCCCAGGGCTTTTCAGTGTGATTACCCCTCATCCCATGTGACAGGAGTGAGGAGTAAGCAATACGTGAGGGTCAGGAAATCCCACACCATAGCCTCTGCCAGAAAAGCCTGCTAAACCTTAGCACCCTCAGAAGAGCATCTCTGATTCTCTCAAGGGACACTATGAATAATGAACTTTCAAAATAAATGTTACCACAGTAATAATATAAGCCAGATGTTGTGTCAGACTATTTGTATACATTTTTCTTATTCAATGTTCAAAGCAATACTGAGAGGTAAGCAGTGTGATCACTGTTCCACTAGAGGAATTGGATTCCTCACACAGACTCACACTGCTTGCAAGTGGCAGAGCTAGAATTTGAACCAACAGAACCAGAGAGGGGTGGGAATGAGCATGGTGCACGTGTGTGTGCATGTGAGAGAGAGAGGAGGGCAGCAAGACCAATTAGGTTAATTTTTTATTGGCTACTATTTATTTAACACTTAATATGTCCAATGTGCACGTCAGAGCCTCAGCACTTACATCCACTCTGCTACCCTCAGCTTGGGGTCTGCAATATATGGTGCCACTCTGCAAATACTGATCTTGTTTTGGAGGAAAGTAGGGTGTGGTTGCTCAACACAAAGTTTAGAAGATAAATCTGGGTTCAAGTCCTGGTTCTGACACTTGGATGTCTTTTGCCTATTTGCTTTTACCTCTCTGACCCTGATTTTCCCATCTGGAAAATGGGAATAACAACTCCCACCTTAAAGGGCTGTTGACATCAAGTGAGAAATGTTTCTAATTAGGCCTCAAATGGCGTATCCACAGACCACTGCACCCAACAGCCAGGCATGGGTTTCTCACCTTCTGTGAAACCTTCCACCACTCCATACATGCTCATACTCCCTTTCTGTAAACCAGGCATTGCCTGTAGCTTTTTGATGGCTATACACTGTTTTGCATTTTATGGTACCATTTTGAGTTGGACTTGTTTTACCCAACGAACACGTAAAAGTTCCAGTAAAGCAGAGATCATGTCTATTCCTTAAATCTTCCACAATTCTTAGCCTCATGTCAAACATCCATTTATACCTTTATTCCTTCATTAAACAGCCCCTGAACTCTTACAATGTGCCAGACACTGTGCCAGATACTAGGAGTAGAACTACAAGCAAAACATGCACAGCCCCTGGCTTCCCGGGCATGTGGTAGAGTAAGAACATGCCCTGTCCAACCACAACTGTGTCGTTACAGACTTCATGCCTCATCTTTGTAGGAAAAGAAAGAACCAGGTCTTTTAGAATCTAATTCAGACTAGGAGAGAGGGTGAAAGAGGCATCCTGGAAGATGGGACACAGAGATGAGTAGAATTAGCCAGGCAAAGAAGGAGGGAAGAAACTTCTAGACAGAGGGCACACCCTGTGTTAAGAACCTGAGCAGGAAAGCAATTTGCACATTGGTGGCTGTGTCACGGCCCCATCTGAGTGAGAAGGAGACCAGTGAGGGAACAGGCTGGAGAAGCAAGGGGGCCATAGCACACAGGCACATTGAGAAGATCAGCTCATATCCCAAAGGATACAGGAAGATTTTGAACAGAAGACCAACAAGCAGTAGGTGTGTTATAAATACCAAGATTTATCCCGAGTTTTACGTAAATAGAGGAAAAAAGTCCTAATACTTAGAAAGTAGAACTAGGGCAGACTCAGAGTTCATTGTTTTCTTTGCTTCCCACAGAGCTTATGCTGCTCATTTTTCCATGAAAAGTCAGTAGGGTCAATAAGACTTTGGACTCAAAGCTAAAATCCAACACTGACCTTAGATACAACTTAACAAACTGGTTAATGTCTCTAAGATTCCTCATCCTAATTGGAGCCCCTGTAACATAAACGTCAAACTAAATGATCAATATTCCAGTTGCTATGGTTCGTGACATTTCTACTAAAAAATCAAGCTATTTTGGGTCTTACGGGATTTTTTTTTTTTTTCTCCTTACCTGCTTCATAGGACGGAGGGAACCAATTGTTTTCCATCCGCTGAATGCTGTCCAGTTGGGGATCTCATTAGGCTCAAGTAAGATTTGTCTTCCTAAGAAATTGGATCCTTCATAAGCTATCCACCTATATGAGAGCAGGAAAAAAATTAGGGTACTTAAAAATAAAACACAAAACCTTGTCAAAAATACCTTCTTTTATATAAGGTTCATTCTTTAAAACTCCTAGGCTTATAGATTTTTAAGGGAAAAGAAGTATAATGGAAAAGCAGGAAGGACTAGGTGAAAGCCCATTGCACTGGGGGCGCAAAAGATCTGCATTCCAACTAGGATTCTGGTTTCTAACCTGCTAAAACAAGGTTCCTTCCCACCAGGTCTAAAATTCTGTGTTTCTTTGATAATACTGTCTTTTTTCATAACTGTTCAACCTTCAAAGACAAACCATAGCGTCTCACTGTTTCCAGTTACACAGCTCTAGTTCCTGCTCCCATGCCTAGCTGCGTCCTCCCCTGCGCTCCAGGGCCCCTCCTGGGGGCTTCAGAGCTCACTCAGACACACCTCCTCCTATAATTTCCCCAAGGCCACCAGGGACAGCTTCATATGACCCACAGAAATCCCTGTCTTGCTTCAAGGCCCAGGAGCTTTTGCAAATCCTCAATACCCCTGGGGCCTTCCACTTGGACCAAGTGAGAGCACACAGAAGCCTGCATGGCCCTGAGATGAGTCTTGAGACCTCTGGGGCATGCAGCCGTGCCCATTCCTTTACTGACTGACACCAGCTGCATTCACCCCACAGCAGCACCCCGAATAGTCATGAGGGAGATGGGAGGGCCAGCAGACCGAAAATGCCATCTCGTCCCTTCCAGAGAAAGTTTGCTGAGCCCTGATGGAGGTGGTTATCAAGCTGAATAGTGAAGGGGAGTAAGCTGGGACTACCAAGAAGATCTAATTCTCAGGACTCCAGGTCACCACAAACAGTGCCTTCGGAACTTATGTGTGGAAGACAGGGTAGCTACCTTGCTTGGTTCAGACAGAGCACCCTGCCCCCACAGTCAAGATCAGGCTTGCCCTGGTTTTTCACAGATGGATGATAGGACAGATGACCTTCCCTCTACCCCTTCTCACCTACACAAATCTAAGCCACCAGACTGGTGCAGAGTCAGGACAGCGTGACCATAGAAATGCTTATCTATCTCCCCAGCTGTGTAGACTTTTTAAATAGGCAGCGAAATTTCAGTTATAAAACCTAGGCAAGACTTTATAAATTGCACCTCTCTCTATAATAATTTCAGCAAATTTCACAACCAAAAGGCATTAAAGCTTGACTGTTATTATAACCACAAATCAGAGATATGCGATAATATGGGGATTAAACAAAACTTGTCACTGAGGGTAGCTGGCTGTGCACTGTCATATTCTAAGCCATCTGTAGCCTAAGAAAATCTTTCGACAGCCTTCCCTATTCCTTACTCTGTGTTCCCATTCTCTTACGGAGAATCCAGAACAGGGAGAGTAGGTGGATAATAAGCTAAGGAGAAGAAATAAAGTCAAGGTTAAAAAGTGCCAGTTTTCTACAAAAGACTGAAATAAGTTGGTAAGAAATTACAACAAGTGAATCAGTAATTATCAGTTCCACGTAGGAGCATAAAGAAAAGTATAAAAATGCTGTGCAAGTCCTGTATCACAGGGATGTAGCTTTCAATTCCAACAGACTTAGTTCAGTGGTAAATAATGTACTGGCATACAGTACGGGGATTATTATGCTTAGAGACAGTGAGTCAATTTACATTTAAGAAACACCAATGTCAAATGCTTTGAAGAAGAAAAATTGCTATACATGTGAATAATTCAAAAGCCATTTATTATAATAGTTGACTTATTTTTCAAATCAATTTATATTCTTGGCTATGTTATCCCCAAATATTTATATGAGCAGAGTTGATTATCACATAATGTAAAAGTCATAAGAAATAAAAACAATCATCTTTACATTAATCTTGGTGAGCTATGTGTTTTCTCTGAGCTGACAAACAGCAGCAGTACAGGAGGAGGGGCGGCTTCCGTGCCCACACTCCAGAAACGCCCTGAGAGGCAGATCCCCCAGGAGGCCTTCCAGCCTTCACCTCAAGGCCTCTCACTGGCAGGCCTTTACCATTTTTGTTCTAAATAAATATGCAAGTTCATACCTAATTTATGTAACCATAATCGTTCATATCTTTTTGTAAAGCAGTCTCCCAAATTGTGTAAGTGCAGGCCCCACACACCCCGGATACACCCTGACAATCTATATGAACAGCAACACTGGTGGGTGGGCCGGGTCCACCAGAATCTTCAGTGTGAAGATAAGTACCTGGAACAAAGAGTTCTAGAGCAAACAAGATGCCAAATCAAAAGACAACAAAACACTAAGAGTCTTACAAATAGTTGTCTTAGGCAGGCAATGGTGTCAACCAAAGAAGTTACTGATTTCATTACATATGTCCTGAAAGGGAAGTGGGCTCAACTGGTTAAGGTCATCTGGTCCACCTACACTAAGAAGCAGGCTCCAAGCACACGGCCGCCCTTCTCCCCTGAAGGGCCCTTCTCTGTGACCTCCGCGTGCCACTACATATTGGACCTGGTCCACAGTCTCATCAGAACAGAATCTACCATTATTACAGTGAGAGAGTAAAGAGTGGCAGTATCTTCAGATCACGTAACAGCAGCAGTGGGGAAATCAAAAGCAACTGTGCAACTCTCTCCTAAGACACTGACCGAACCAGGCCAAGCACCGTCCCATACTTACAGTCCACTTTTTACCCAGACGGACTGGGTGTAGAAGTGCAGGTCCTTGTTCAGAACAGAGTTCACAGCATCTTCTAGATGCAGCTCTCTTCCCTCACAATGTTCCAGAGCAAAAAGGCTAATGGAGGGTTCTTCAAAAACCTAAGAGCACAAAAAAGTGCAAGCATCAACATACATGGTGACCCCATTTCAGTGACCTCCGAGGCAGCCTACCCAGTGTCCTCGAATGCAAACAGTCCACTGGTCTACCCTCTAATGACGTTACAGTCAAAACTGCACTGGTGAGATTAAATCCTATTCATAATTTTTGTTCACTTCTTCAGTAAATTAAAATTAAAGTTCTAGAAGAGCAATCAATCTCATAATGAAAATGGACACTTGGTTCCAATTAAGGTCTGGTTGTGCTGTGATATGGACCTCGTGGCCCTGCCAGTGCTCGCAGCTGGTAACAGAGTAAACATGGGATGGAATGGCACCCAGGTTTCCCCAGAAGGCCACAGTAGCTGTCACTGACAATGCAACACTTGGTGACTCTAGATTCTTAAAAACATTCCTAGGAGGAAGAAAAAGGCATTTTTAATTTACAGGAAAAAAAAAAAAAAAGCCAGAATGCCCAGGGACAGGACTGCTTTTTACATTAGAAGTTAATATTTCTCAACCTCTTGTGTCAAAGAACACAATCAACTTTGCTCTTTTCCATTCATTGGTCTATGCAGGACACCACGCTAGAAGGCTTTTCAGGTATGAGAGGACAAAGCAAGGTGCTGTTCCTTGGGTTCGGGGCATTAATAACTGAGTTAGGAGAACTGCACAGACACTGAAATGGAATCCAGGGTAGAAAAGGATATGCCCTGAGAGTACTCGGAATCTAGAAGACTAGATTCTTTTTAGCAGAAGGGAGCAGGAATCAAGGAAGCTCCATGGATGTGGATGCTGTGGTATGTGAGTTCAGTCTTCAAGGAGGCAGTGGGTTTGGACAGGCCCAGAGAGAATGGAGAGAAGGCACTCTATACAAAGGAAGGGAGACAAATGCACAGAGGAACATGTGAAGGGAAAGGCAAATAGATTCACTTGGCCAGATTGAGTCCGACAGAAAAGTGTGTCAGGTGCCCCCACTGTTTGCTATGGGTATTGAATTGTCTGCTTCTCCTTGCCACTGACAGGCAGAGACAGATTTACTGCCAACAGGGAGTCCCTGAAGGCTCTTGAATGGGGACCTAAGAGTGGGCTGGTACATGAGAAGCAGAGCACTGGTGGCAGGGACTGTGGATGTTCAAAGAACTGTAAATAAACAACTAAGAGCAAAATGAATTACGAAAGCCTTATTCTTTGCTGAAGTGTTTGGAATAACAAAGGATGGGAAATGACTTAAATGTCCATCAAAAGGAGACTGGCTAGATAAGTTATGGTCCATTCAGAGAGATATGGCTGTAAAAAAGAACGAGGAGATCTTTATGAAAAATCTCCAAAACGTTTTCTTTAGAGGCGAATACACAGTGAAGAGCAGTGTGGAAGGAGGTACTTCTTATGCTTCCACTTTGTAGGAAAGAAGGGAAAACTCAGGTACATGTACACACATAATTCGCATGTATATACAAGAACAATTTTCTAAAACAAACAAACAAAAAAACCCCATGAAACTACTCCATGACTACCCGTCAGGAGACTAGGATCTGAGAAGATAAGAAACAAGTGAGAGCTGAAGTTTTGACTACATGCCTTTTGTACTTTTTGATTTTTGAACCATAGAAATATATTCATTCAGAAATTTAAGTTGGTGATTATTAATGTACATTTTGCACGTTTGTTTTGTGTGTGTTTTTCTTTAAATGGACTTCAAGAAATCTATCATACAACAACATGAGTGAAGAATAAAGAATGGAATAAATGGGGGAAAATACTCTAGTCCAAATAAAAAGAGGGCCAGACCTACAAGTATGTTTTGGTGGAGGAGGCTGCTGGAAGGTTAGGACAGGTGAATAAGGGATGCCCAGAATTACTATCACAGTGATAAAATAGATAGAATAAGGCAAACATATGGAAGGAGTAAATACAGAAAAAGATGCGAAAAGATGTGGCTGGGACATGGTGGTGTAATTTATTATATATGAGGAAATCTGGAGGCAAAATGTACCCAGAAGCTAAGAACTTCTATTTAGGACAGAATGTTTTAATGCTGAGGTAGACACAGGATAATCTGAAGAGAAGTATCCACCAAACACTGGACTGTTTGATCTGGAGGTCAGGAAAACAAATCTAATGTAGGCATGGTAAGTATGTATGGCAACTCCCCACAGCTGGGAAACACAAGCCAGAGGGGCAGCGGGGGTGGGGGTGGATATGGAGGATGACAGACCTGTGAGGGGGCGGAGTGTACTAGGAGAGGGGAGCCCAAAGACAAAACACTCCAGAAGACAAGGAGAAAGGGAAGGATGAGGAAGAGTTGCCTACAGGGTCAAATTCTCCCATAGTGAGGAAGAGGGCGGCTGTGACGAGGCTGCTGCAGTCTGGCGATCGATCAGGAGGCATCTGGAAACCTGTAAGAAAATTCTCTGAGTGGCATGGAGGAGAGGAGGGTGGAATCTAGGCTGTAAGAATCGTAGATGGGGTGCACAGGTTATTTTTCAGAGATCTTTGGTGAAGAGAAGGAGGGAAATGGGCTAGTGGCCTAGGCCCATGTTTGCAAGCACAGTGGAAGGTGATGGGGCAGGGGATTGGGGGTGGATAGAAAGAGGCTGACTACTGCAAGAGAAGAGGGATGGTACTATGGAAGAAGTGAGTGGTCCAGCCCACTGTTTCCCATCAGTTCAGAACCTCTGACTGGAATCAGTCCATGAGGGAAAAGAGCACTTTGAAAGGATGAAATACAAAGCAAGATAGAAAAAGAATGCCAAAGAAATGTCCAGGTTTTTAAATAGGTGAGTCATTTTCTCTTTACATTATGTGGCGAAGGTTCCCTGCTGACTAGGGAAGGTCTGAAGTGGTGTCCGACGGAACCATCTGCAGTGAGAGAAAGGTTGCGTATCTGTGCTCTTCCACATGTGGCTACTGATCATGTGAAGTGTGGCTTGTGTGTGTGGCCATGGGACTTAAATTGTTTACTTTATTGAACTAAATATTAAATATAAATATTACAGATATAAATATTAAATAACCACATGTGGCTCCTGCTGTGGTAATGGACAATACAGATTTAGGAATTAGAGGATACTAGAAAAGAATGTACCAGTCACTGTGTGAAGTGAGACAATAAGGCAGGCATAAATGGGCTGCCCAGAAGCATTGATTTTCCTTCAGTAAACACCATAGACTAGGTCAGGAATAGAAATTCATCTCTAGTCACTGAAAGACCACAAGCAAGATTCGGCACCTCCTCTGCTACCTATAAAATCAAAATTGGAAGCATCCCAAGAGCTTATAGAGGAAATATCCTTATAGGAGTCCAGAACAGCAGGTTAGAAATGTAGAAATGTAGCCAACATCAGACTCTAAATTACCCACTAGAACTGGTAACTGAAGGTGGACAACCAAAATTCACACATAAGCTCCTGACTTTATTGTTGGGACTTTCCCCAACATCCTCACCCTTAAATTTACTAACTAATTAGATAGATAGATAGATAGATAGATAGATAGATAAATAAATACATGCATTTTGGCTTACCACTTTACACATTTGGTTGAGTTATTAATTAGTAAGGAAGGGCAGACAGGCAAGGAGCCTGGTCAGGGCTCACAACCATTAGCAACATTCTCCCAGGTAAAAAGTTCACTGTGGTGGACTGACAGATGCCTGTATTTAAGACTCACATAATGTAATTGTTTTAAACCCAAGAGGGAAAAAACTAAAAGCTTACTATGAGAATGTAATTTAAATGCTAAATGTTATTCTGAGAAAAAAAGGACCTGTGTATATTTTATTTCTTCCTTTTGCAAAATGCCCATAAAGGCATTCTTTAAAAGACTGCCATTATCACTCAAATGGCATCAAATTCACTCCCTAATTTAAAGACAATCTAGCAATTCTGTGTCTATAAATTTATCTTTAGCATACTATGTAAAAGTTGATGCTGGGGATCACAGAAGATAGGTTTTAAAATGATGACGTGAGGAGACTGGGAATGAAATTATAGAAAATAACTGAGACAGTATTTTTTTATGAGTTTATAGAAATCAGTAAAAATACCTCACTCCTTCATTAACAACAATGGGGTCATCATGTGGCTCAATCCATCAAACTTTTCATCTGAGAACATCAATTATTTCCAAGCTTAAAGTCATCTACCCTTTAGAAGTTTAATACATATTTAACTTGATCTTTCTCTGATTAAATTGTTTAAATTTAAGTGGTTTTAATTTATAAAATATACTCAAATTTATAAATGCCCTTGATTTAAAAATGTACGTAAAGGTTAGGAAGGTCAACGTAAGTGCTAATGTGGACAGGATGATGGAGGGAGACTGGCAGGTCATCAGTCTGAAATAAAGAACCCTGAAGACCTATCTTAAAAATCACATTTGTTTCTGATACATTTTCCAGACATGAAAGTAGGAATATAAACTATTAATAGTCTTCAAAACTGCAGACTATAGAATAATCTGAACTTTGCAACGACAATAGGAAACACCAGAACTTAACTACAATCTGAGCTCTACAAATGTCTTGGCCTCTGTCCATGTTAACTTAAAAGACAGCCCACCATTTGGGGCCAAAAGCTCTTCTTAGGTGTCAGCACTAACAGGACATTCCTGCTGTGTCAAGTCTAAGCCAGGCAAAGATCAGACACCTTTTCTAAAAAGAGGACATAGTTAAGAAAGAAAAGGAATACTTGAACAAATTGTATAAAAGAACTTTTAATAAGAAAAAAAAAAACCCTACACATCCCTCATCATCCCATCAAGTAAAATACATTTTAAATGACAATACCAGTAATAACTAAGATATATAGCACCCTCCTGTGTGCCAGGCTTTATATATAAAAACATCCACCCATAACTCCTCCCATCCAAGCACCAACTAGGCCCAACCCTGCTTAGCTTCCGGCATCCGCCGACCCCTTATCCATAATCCTGAAACCAAAGAAGCTCTAAAACCAATTTTTCCCCCCTAATTCAATTGGCAACAAAACTTGACCAGAATAAGTGGAAGGCTACTTATAATATTTCTCCAATATGTGTAGCTATAAATATATTTGCTATAGTAATAGGAATGAGTTTAATTATGCAGGGCTATTTCAAACCCTTTGGGACCCTTTGGGAATATTTCCTTAAAGGCTATGTGTGAATCATACCACTATTCAAAAGGAGAAAAATCCCAAATCCCCAAATACATTGAGATTAGGGAACTGTGAATTTGTTCACTTTTTAATCCATACAAGTTCTCACTGATGTGGGTGGTATTTTTATCCTCACTTTACAGATGAAAAGTCAAGGCCCAGGTGACACAGAGCAGTGGAAGAGCTGGCATTTGAATCCAGAGAACAGGACCTCAGAGGCCATGTTCTTCACTCCTACACTATGGCTCTAACAGATTCTAAAACCAGTGATTATAACATAGAATAGTATTTCTGATTGGCTTCTGTTGTCTGGAGCACTTGACTCCAACTTGCTTGGCTGGGGGATACATATGTCCCCTATTCTTACCTCCCTCTGTGGCTTGAAAAGTGTGTCAACCACCTGAACTGGAAGTTCTGAGATCCTGGTACAAGTACTCTGCTACAAGGACCACATTTACATCTACATACTTTTAATATAATTGGATAAATCTAATTTTTTACTTGAAACTACAGATCTTTACTTTGGCAACTGTATAGTTCTTTTGAGTTTCAAATCACCACTTATCTGGAAAAGGTGTTGATAGTACCCTCAGGATTACGTTACTTGGTTAGACTCTAAGTATAACATACACTCTTCAAAATACTCAGCCATCAGCCACTGAAAACAGCCATATCTGTATAGCCTGACAACATCGCTTCCTCTCAATCTTTGCCAAAGAACCATGGCTAAAACACTAAGTCCAACTTAAGTGAATTAAAGAAAAATAACCATAATGCATACTTCTAATACCACTCTGTTCCAGACCAGTACGAAATAGTGTGCTGGAAAAAGTTATGTGAAATGATATAAATTTAACAGAAGGCTCAGAAAGCTCTCGTAAGACTCTAATCTGGAATCTTTTAAATCTGGTCTATTAAAAACAAAAACATATAAATCCCTTCAGCCTCACGAGTTCATGGTAGTCTTGATGTTGCCTAACACATATTAGTTATTGTCTGTGAGCTGTTCTAGTACTGCGTGCTTACTATGAGCTAAAGGCTGCACAAGTACTAGCTTGTTTAAACCTCACATTTTATTAGATAAGAAAGTTGAGACGTAGGTAGTCAGAAACATGCCCAGGTCCACTCAGCTGATAAGTATGGGTCTATCAGGCTCTTAGACTAGACTCTTCAGTGAACTATAATCCTCCTCAGAGAACTGCTTTCATTTGGCTTAGAAAATCGGTTTCATCATAGATCTACCTTTCCTAATTGGTTTCCCTTTAAAAATAAATTATGCTACATTTGAAAAAGAATATATAGATGACCATGTAACCAACACCCAAAAATAATAATTTTTTTATATTTGTATTGAATTTTATAAATACATAAAACATAACAGGTATGGCTAAATTTGAACCTCTCTTCCTCTGTAAAGGTAACCACTATGCTGAAGATGTGAATCCTTCCAGCTCGTATTTTTATACTTCACTAATGGTCATGAATCCTTTGTTTTTAAATATCACTGAAATGTATCTTACAATAACACCCTTTAGTAATACCTGGATCTCACTTTTCATCCATCAGTGCTGCAACAAACATTCTTGTTCTACCACCCTGCTCCATTTAACCAACCCTCCTTCCAAAAGCTGTGCATGAATAATTCCATTTCTTTTCCACCCCACCAAACCCAGGTGTTGTCAGACACTTACATGTTCATATCTCAAGTAACGTAATGTTACCTAATTATTGTTTTATTTTTCATTTACTTGATTACTAGGGAGGTTTAACATTTTTTGCATATCTTTAGCCATTTTCCTCTCTTCTACGAACTGTCTTTTTGCCAAGTTTTGAAATAGGCTTTCCTTTTTTCTCAACCGATTTGAAAGAGTTCTTTTTATATTCTGTTCACTAAACCTTTGCAGGTTTTATAAGGGCTGCAAATATATTCTCCCAGTCTGAGGCTTGCTGTGATAGGCTAAAAAATTAATATTCCCCCACCTCCACACCTCCCACCCCCACTCCACTCCCCAAATGTTCACATCCTCATCCCTGGAACCTGTAAATATGTTCCTGATGTGATAAAGGGGACTTTGCAGATGTGGTTAAAAATTAAAAATCCTGAGGTGGGGATATTAGTCTGGATTATCCAAAGAGGCCTAAAATACAATCACAAGGGTCCTTATAAGAGAAAGGCAGAAGGGTCAGAGGACAGAGAGAAGTTGGGGTGATACACTCTGAAGACAGATAATGGCCATGAGCCAAGGAATGCTGAGGACCTTGAGAAGCTGGAAAATTCAGAAGGAAACAGATACTCCCCTTAGCATTTTCTGGAAGGAATGCAGTCCTACCAGCATCTTCATTTTACCACACTATGACCACTGAGATCTCTAGAACTGTGAGACAGTTTGTTGCTGTAAGCCACTAAGTTTGCGGTAATTGGTTACAGCAGCAATAGGAGATGAATATACTTGCCTTTTACCTTTCTTCTACTGACCTGCACATTTTTTTTTTCCAAATCCATCGTACTCCATTATCATTAGGTGAGTTTCCATATTTTCTTCTATGTTTTAAAGCTTGTTTTTCACATTTAGATGGCCATAATCCATGTGGAACTTATTTTTGTGTTTGGAGTAAACCGAGATTCTAACTCTTTTTTTTTTTCCCCATGTAAAGAGCCAACTGTCCCAACACTATTTATTTAATAGCTAATAATATCCTCATTGTAATGCTATTTCAGTCAGCTTCCAATTCCATTATTCATGAAGGTCAGTTTCTATGCTCTCCACTTCCACTCTTCCATTGTCTCTCCTTCCATGTCTACCCACCATCTTAATTATTATTGTTGTAAGTGCAATATATACTTGGGAAGACAAATGATCTTGCCTGTTGTTCTTAAGAATTATCTTGGCTATTTTGGATCCCTGTCTTCTCCAAATCTAGGATAAGTTTCTCATGTGTTCCCATCCCACCCTAAAAAGACACTCTCCTAGAAAGACAGAAGAGTCTATAAGCATTTTGCCTGAAAGTGTATTAATTTGGAGAGGACCACAACTTCACAATATTGAGTCTTCTCAATCTATAAAAGGTTACATCGGTTCATCTTTTACACCCTTCAATAAAGTCTTCTAAATAATTTTCTGCATAAAGGACTTATTAGCACTTTGTTAGATTCTTAAGTACCTGGTAGTTTAATTGGCATTTTCTTGATACCCAGAAACTTTCTAAAACTTCTTATTAACTCTAAGAATTTGTCTGTACATACTCTTGACAATTTTGTTTCTTCTTTATGTTTTGGTTTGGTTTGGTTTGAATCTTATTCAAGTGGCTGTGGCTCCAGAATACTATTGAATAGAAATGGTGATTATAGAGACCTTGTTCTTCTGCCTGAATTTGAAGGGAAATGCTTCAACTGTCTCACTAGGAACTGTGAGGTTTACTCTGCAGGGTTTTGCTAGCCTTCCTTTTTTAAAATGTACAAAAGAGTTAATACTATTAACTCAGTATGGATTCAGCTGAAAAATTTAATAGTAACCAAATTCTTCTACACTTTATGAACTCATTGCTTCCTTTCATTCTGGGGCTGGCCTGACAGTCATCTACTATTTCTAGCTGGGGCCCTGATTCAGCACCCTTGCGCGGCCTTGCCAATTCTTATTCTACCTCTAATATTATGTATGTCATCACAGTTATAATTTCATTTGAAGTTTTTCCACAGCCTCTTGTTACAATGTTTCTTTTGCTTTGGCTGCTGCTAGCAGCCAGGACTGGATTATTACTTCAAAGGAGGCCATGTCCATGCCAGGCTACCACGGAGACACTACAGAAGCAGTGGGTTGAAGGCCACTCGCATGGAAACACAGTAAAGGCAGGTTACCCCACACACTACGAGACCAATGCCTCAAGCATTTATGTGGGCTCCCCACTCACCGGGGACTGTTCTATGGCATAACCTTACTGAAAGCTAATATACTACGTTATTCCCTCAGATCACAGGAGTCCTAACACTGGATACCATGTTTTTTATATTCAATTAGAAATATATCCAGATACTTATTTGCAACAGAACTGAAGACAGACAAGGGTTTGAAAATACCTATTCTAACAGTTTCTTCACAGATGAGTTAATGGAGGTACAAATAAATTAAGTGATTTTTCCCAGTGTCATGGTCAGTGAGAAGCAGAACTATCAACTATGCTCCCAAGGTCCTGTCACTGTAAAATGACTGCAAATTATCCATGGGTCTCTAGAATGTAACGTAAGTCTGGGCAAACAAATCAGCCTGGAGCAAACAGTCATTTGCAAAACATACTGATCTTGTATGAAGATGGGATCTTTAAAACTTCTCAATATTACTCCGTTATGACTTTTCAACAGTAATTCATAGTGTGTCTAGAAATGCCAGCTATAGGCAACACCTTCATAATTCTGCAGTTGTAAATAATTAACAGAATCATGAGGTTGGCTCATGTATATATGTAAAGGCAACTCAACTGGACAGAAACATTTCCCAGAATTAATCCAGAAACCCACTGGACTGTGGCTTATGTTATAGCATTAACAAATCTGGAGAAAAAGGCCAGGGGAGAGGGACTGAATCAGAGAAGCAGGATAGGTAGAGTGTGTCTCGCATTTTCCAGGGGAAGACAACACAATTTGGAGCACGCACACAACTGAGACCCCTAGGAGTCTCTTTTGTGGGGAATGTTAGCTGAGTTAACTAATCTCAAGATAACTAACTTCACTTTGCCTAAAGCTTATGCTCAACAAATAACCTTCTGAGGACTAATTCAGTTTCCCCTGTTCCCTTAGAGGAAGAAAAATGCTCAGGACAGAATTCTCAAGCATTGCAGCCATGAGAATCCACCTACTACAGATTAGTGTACTGACCTGGTTCACATATCAGTCTCCTAGGTCTGATCAACTCAGGGCATCAGAGCCAACAGGGGTAGCATGGTTGACTTCACCAAGAAAACGTTACCTCTGTTAAGGCTTTTTCATGCTCAATCTGGGTGTCTCTGCTGGGATGCCCACCCTCACATCACATTCCCTCCAGTTCAAAACCAAACCTACTGCCTAAATGTATCCTCAACAAAGACTTTTCCAAGATTTAAAACACTCCATGTAAAGGCATTAAGAAGATAAATGTGTTGCCCTTACATAACCTGACTATATTCAGCTTTTTAAATCTGTTCTTGGAGTGAAACTGTAATCAGTTCTTGGAGTGAAAAGGTTCTGTCTATAGCTCCCCGGCCCTTCCAAAGAGACACCTTCACTTACACTGCTTGGGTTCCATGGAACCCAAACAGTGACATGCAACTCTGCAATAAAACTTAAAAACATTTTTCTATTTTCATTCTTCATTCTTCACTTTTGACTTCATGAATGTAAAATTGTAATTCTTCAAAGAAAAATAACACTCATTCATTTTGACTTTTTCTAAAATTAGCTCACTAGAAATTTAGTTGGTTTAGCTTGCTGAATGGTGAGTGCTGTGAAGTGTGTAAACCTGGCAATTCATAGACCTGTACCCCTGGGGATAAGAATATATGTTTATAAAAAATAAAAAACTTAAAAAAAAATCACACACACACACAACGAAAGAAGTCCTACAAAATCCTTTCAAGATGGTACTTTCATATTGAGAGCTCTCTATTTTGCTTTTAGTTAATACCAAGGAAGTATCTATCTGCTGGTTTGACCACGAAAATTGCTAAGAAAATTCCTTTCCCAGTAAATATGGACTGCTTTCCATGCCTTTTTCAGCCTTATCAATACTTGGGAGAGACTGACCAGACCACATTCTTTTTTCTCCACTGGTTTTTGTCCAACAGACAGGAAGTATCAATAGCCACTTAGTCTTTCCCAGTTGGTGTCTAAAGGGCCACTGAGAGGACCACAGACTGTTCCTATTTTTGTTCCTCACCCAAGACTATTCTTAGCCTGATACCAAGAATACTCTATCCAGGAATGTCTTGTGAAATCAGACTACACTGCTTACGTTGGGACCAAAGTTTCTGAGTATGATGGTCATCTCTGGAGTCAGCTCTGGTTGAAAGGTCTCAGTCGCTACTACCGTTACACAGGGCTTCAAATCACCTCTGTATAAACCTCAGCTCTGACTAAATGCCCTGATGAAATGATCATAATCAGACATCTTGATAATCCCAGATCCTCATTACTTCCTCTGCATAGACCCTATAAACATGGAGTGTGAACTAATGCTGCAAAGCAGTGATCCCGTTTTGCTCCAATTTAAAATTCTGAGTAAATACAATAGAAGGGAGAAACTATCAACCTTATAAATGTGGGTCTCCAAGGTGACACAGGTAACTCTGCACAAACCAGGCAGGAAATCCCTAGTTCCCCCAAACGAAGGTTTGAAATCAGTACCAGTGGCCATATCAAGATCCATGCCTTAAAGTAACACAGTACACGGGACTAGCAAATTATCGTGTGACTTATCTAGTAGAGTAATAAAATGAACAGGTTATAATTGTTATCAAGCAACTGCTACAATTATGGCCAAAAATTTACTGCTAATTAATAGCTAACATTTAATAAGTGCTCACCACGTGCTAGGCATTTTATAAGCATCATCTCATTCGATATCCCAGTGGCCTTACAAAATACTATTATTTTTCATATTATTCTAGTTCCTGTGTTTTGAATTCTCACTTAAATATATAAATCAGTCTACATTTTGGTTGGATTTCATGAGTGAATCCCAACTTTACAGTCCATGAATAAATTATTCATATTTTTATATTTACCCATGTGTCACTTCTTCCAATGTCACGTCATTCATGGTAATTAAACTGGACAAGAAAACATCTTGTAATTATGCATTCAAGCAAAGTACTTACATAATCAATAGGCTTGAGTGATTTCACCCTTGATGTTGGACAGCCACAGGAAGTGAGGTCAGCATAGAGGCCTTCTTCTAACACACACTGATTATCAGAAATGTCCTCTGGGTAATACAGGAGCCAGCTTAAAAACAGGCCGTGAGACAGTCAGTCAAATTGCATCAGGTGGGAGGGCAGGCTCATCACCGTGCTGTGGGAACCGGAGGAGGAGTAGGACACAAACAACCAAAACTATCCTTTACTGACTGCTTACCTACCCTGTGCCATACGTGAGTTAGATACGTAACCTGTATTACTACGTTGTGTCCTCAATTCTATGAAGTAGAAACACATCCTTATTTTTATAGGCAACAAAACTAAGGATTAGAAAGGTTAGATGATTTGCCCAAGGTCTTCTCAACTGCTAAAAGTCAGAGCTGAAATTTGAAACAGGACATCTGCTTTAGGCTACCAATATTAGCTTCATTTAGTGTCTTCATGTACAAAACCCTGGGATCAGATTATAGTGATTATTAAGTACTTGAACAGATTAGAAGTTCTTTTAGGGAAAAAAATCACTTCTATCCTCATTTAATGATGGGCTTGCTGTCAGTCTGGGGAATACAGAAACTAGACTCTAAAAATCACACAGCAGTATATAAAATCTGTCACCTATACATCTGTTAATGGAAAAAAATTTTTTTTTTACAAAAGAATTAAGTCCATTAGAATCTTTGATAGTGGTTATCTTCAATATATCACTCATCAGAAGTTTGCTTAGGAAATGCCTTTTTGAAAAGAAAGAGCCCAAGGGAGAAATGAAGGGGCTCTTCCTACTTCACGTCCAGTGTGTTTAAGTCCTAGCCCGACACTCTAAGACCACCAGAACTGTCTTTGTGCTAGGCCAGGTTCACTCTGGACCACCAAAGAGATGCTCTGTAACATTATAACTTACTGTCATATCTCCTATGTAACTAGGCATTTTATCAAATATTTCTAATATGTCAGGCATGGAGTTTCAGCCCTTCAGCAATATGCATCATTTATTTGGCCCTTATAAAAATCCTTCGAGGGGCACCTGGGTGGCTCCATAGGTTAAGTCCTCTGCCTTCAGCTCAGGTCATGGTCCCAGAGGGTCCTGGGATCGAGCCCCACATGGGGCTCTCTGCTCAGCGGGGAGCTTGCCTCCCTTTCTCTCTCTGCCTGCCTCTCTGCCTACTTGTGATCTCTGTCAAATAAATAAATAAAATCTTAAAAAAAAATCCTTTGAGGTAGGTACCATTATTATCCCTCCTTTACAGGATGAAACAACTAATTTTGGATAGTAATCCAATTTGTTTAAGGTTATGTATCTAGGAAGTGGTAGAACTGGGCTTCAATCCAGGTCTTCCAAGTACTTACACAACTGCCAGGGTTCCTATATTCTGTTATTAAACTGCAGTTTAATAAACTACACATAGATATATACATATATAAAATGTATATTCTCTATATAAAGTGAACATATGGCTAATTTGTCCTAGATTTCAGTGTCAAGAAAAAACATTTTCCACCAGAAAACCTTCAATATTTCCCTTTATTAGAAAATGCAAATATATCTTATAAAACAACTTCTTTTATCTTAGTGGAGAAGAAACTCAGAGCCAAATACTAGTAACAGAGTTATTTCAGGTGCCCACTATACATTTCTCTCTCACTAAAAAGTTGCAGATAGTCTAACTTAAGTTATAGTGTCCTATTTTATGTGTTTTAATATTACAAATACCTTCATATCCTTTTAACATGCAGAGACAAGTTCAAACTAGTAAGAGCTATAGAAAATCTGGGAGAGAAAGACTGGTGGAATTAGGGTTAATCAAGAAGATTGACAGAGGGAATGGGGATGGGCTGACCCATAAAGATATACTTGGTTTAGTATTAAATGGGGGCCACAAGCTTACATACCTATAGGAGGCCAGGCAGTAAGGTACATGAAGAATATACCAGGTTAAAAAAAAAAACAAAACCAACTTGGAATATATCCTATAGCACATTGGAATCACATATGCCATTTAGTTAACACTCACTAATTACTCCCAAAGGTGAATGTTTCTCAGTTTTCAAATCTTCTGATTTTTTTTTTTTAAAGAGGTGAAAAAACCCTAATCCAAAATGTTGATATATTTTTTTAACAGTTTGTGTAGGCCGAACAAATAACATCTGCTGGCTAGGTTTTCCTGAAACTTAGAGCCATTCATAGGGAGCAGGGTTAGCAAAGTACAGCCTGTGGGCCATCTGTCCAACTGCCAGTTTCAGATCAGAAGCTAAGTCTGCTTTTCATGTGCTTAAATAATTAAAAAAAAAAATTAAAAGAACAGCTTGTGATATGTGAATATGCTATATGACTGAAATTTCAATGCCCATAGAGTTTTACTGAAACATAGTTGAGCCGTTCATTTGTGTAATGTCTGTGGCTGCGTCTGTGCTCGTAACAGCAGTACTGCGTAGCTGGGACAGAGCCTGCAAGGCTCACAAAGCCAAAAATACTTACTACCTGACCCTGAAAGAAAAGGTCTATGGACTGACCCCTGATATAGAGGGTAAGGCAGAAAATACTTGGCACAGTAAATGTGGGAAGGGGGGAAGAGGGGAAGAGAGGGTGACACTGGAAGGACAGAATGGGGAATGGGTGGGGCAGATAAGACTGACAGTAAATCTGGAAAAGGACGCATCTGAACTCGATCTGACTGGTAGTAGAGGAGGACTGGGGAATGTAAAGCAGAGTAATAAAAATAATAAGCTGGATTGTGGGACAAATAATTGGGCTATGACCGGTTTCTGGTAAAGGATGGAAGGAAGATAATACTGGAGTGAAGCTAACCAGGAGACTGGAGTTCTGCAAGTAGAAGAAATGATTCAAGAGGAAAAGGAGAACTAACGAATCCAAGACTCTTGAAGAATGAACAGAAAATTCTTATGAGTTATTAGGTAGATACCTGAAACAGACCTACCACTGAACTGCACACTTCAAATGGTTAATATGGTAAACTGTATTTTATGTATATTTTACAATTAAAAAAATGAGGAAATATGTATTAGTCTTGGGAATCACACACAGTTCATTTACATCTGAAAAAGATCTAGTATACAGCTATAGCTCAAAGAACATAAGATTTAATTTAAATTTATTAGAATTAATTAAATTTTAAAAAAATGACTAAAGCAATCATGGGTCTGACATTTGGTATGTGATCATGTGATCATAGGAAACCCTAACTTTGAAATCAGGAGTCCTCATCTATGAGATGAGATTGATACATACTTTAAACAATTTTTTTTTAATTTCAGTGTAATAGGTCTACTATGGACAAAACACTAGTTTTTATATAACATTCTATTATGCTATCCAATAACATACAATATAAGCATTCAAAATATTTAGGAAATAATCTAAAATAACAGTAAGAAAATAAAATGGCCACAATGCTCCCAAAGTTAGCTAATCAGCATTTTTTCCCTCTGTATTACACAATGGCCCATAATACAAGATAGGCAAAATTAATATAGGCTAATTAGCAACTGACCAAAGACTAAAAGACTTTAAATCACTGTCAATCAAAAATAATAATAAAACAAGTTAAATATCTGTAAATTTAAAGGAAATTTAGTTACTAAACATTAGTAGAAAACACTCAAAACAAGCATACTTACCAACCCCGAAGAACTTTAAAAGAACATGGCGTGAATGAAGTCAAATCAGAAATTTCTTCTGTAAAATCTACGCATTCACCTTGGAACCCTGGTTTACTGAATGCTTTGAGCTATGAGAATAACACAACTAATTAACAGAAAACAACTGCTTGACATTATCACAAAAGCAAATGATAACCTTTTATTTCTTATATTTGTAAAAAATTCAGCAAAATTGGGGCGCCTGGGTGGTTTAGTCAATTAAGCATCCAACTCTTGATCTCAGCTTAGGTCATGATCTCGGGTTCATGAGACTGAGCCCCCCATCAGGTTCCATGCTCATGGGGAGTCTGCCTGAGCATTTCTCTCCCTTTCCCTTTGCCACTCCTCCTGCTATGCTCTAAAATAAATCTTTTGGAGGTGCCTCATTAGCGCAGTAGGTAGTGCGTCAGTCTCATAGAATAAATCTTTTAAAAATTAAAATTCAGCAAAATATGAGTGTCTTATTTATTACCAATGGATCCTTGTTAAGGATAATATTCTCTTTAAACTCCCATTTTTGTTTCCTTACCCATTTCTGGAAATGTCACAGTTAACCATTTTCATCCATCTTTTCCACCAGATTCTGGGCACCGAGGCCCAGAAAACAGAATTAAATCAGAATCCCTTCTCCACTAATATGTGGTCCCTGCCCATTGTATCAATTATCCCTTGTGCTGAGACTACAGGTTTAAGATAAGAAGCAATTTAGTTCTAAATATGAAGGCAGTTTCAGTTAGTATGTGGAGTGGTTGGTAAGCCTTTTCTCTTCCCAAGTCTCACTGATCCAGTTAATAAAAGGTTGCAGGACAGAGTATGAGTGCATGCAGGCAAGTGGGCCTAAGAGAACAAAGGGGCAGATGGCAGAGAAGATAACGACAATGAGATTAGCAGAAGATTTATGGTGAAAAAAGAAAGACATCCATGTATTTCAGCCAACAGGCTCCTTTTTACTGTTAAGACTATCTTAAATATAAAGTTTACAGCTATATATAAGCACATTTCTACTTTAGTTCCTTTTGTTGAAAAATCCATGAAATCTCAACTATGATTCCCTTCAGACCAGATACACAATGATCTGCAACTCTAGTAGCCTTGGATCTATATAATAGGGAAGAAAGAATTAATGAGCCCTATAAATATTTCAAAATACACTGGCGCTTTGAAATAAAACGGCCCACAGGTTCATCTTGCACAGGCTTGCATTGTAGCTAATAATCCATCATACTGAGGGCTGGACAGCACTGTCCTTTCTCCTGCTCGTGTTGTATCAAGAACAAAGCAGCTTTGAGCTACTGCTGTTTGCCTCCTTCATCTTCCCAAGAGTCCTCTTAGAGGCTGACAGCCTCTAAGTTCTGAGGAACCGCTTCTTGACTATATCCTTCTGCTCTGACATCAAAGACCACCAAAAATCAGCAAAGGGGAGAATCAGCTCCCCTGGACCAACCATGGCGTGGTACAACCTTAAGGAGATATAACCAGCAAGTTTCCATCATGGTCCTTCTGGTGGATACAGAGGCTAGCAACAACCAGGAAGTCCAAAATGAGACCGACTTCTGAAACAATTCCTTGTAGAAAAACAACTCCATGTGTCCAGGGAAACTGCCCCTCATTTTCTTGATAAACACATATTTTGGTTAGTCATTTTCCAAACTATGTGTTTTAACTTAAAGACTTATAAAACAAAAGACTGAGAAGTAAATCACAATTTTACTTCCAAAAAATGCAATTTCGTCTACATGCCAATATCTTAATTCATGATTAAGAGTTGGAAAAGCCACATGAGAACAGAGGTCACAGCTGTTTTGTTTACTCTGCAACTACCCAGTTTGTTCATTGTTTTTATGTTGCTGAGCATAAGATTTATACTTCACAATTTCACCATAAATCCAGACAACTGACCATGCAGGTTAAGCATATTTTGGATGGCATATATATAGTAGCCAACTATAGTGTTTAGTCTGTCTTTAGTCCCAGGAGCATTAATTACAATATACACAGACACACAAACAGAAACACATTTGCCATAAAATACTTTTTGGATTTGATGGGTTAATTCTTTGCCCAAACCGAAAAACCAGGCTTAATGCTGATCTGAGCTTTTTTTTTTAAATTTTTACTCCCCAAATGATACACAGTGCCAGAGGGTTCACCCAAAATTTGATCAACCCCAGAGAAGTAATGCCTCATTTTGATTACCCGACAAATGTCTTGGAATAGAATTCTCATAATAATGCTCTGAGAATGGTCCATACAGAAACCAATTCTGAAAAAAAATTAAAAAAAAACCAATTCTGTGCTTATTAATTATAATAATTTGATTGCTACTCCTAGTGAAATTAAGTAACAGTGCCTTGGTAAAATTAAGACCTGGGAAAAGCTAGGTGGAGAAGTTATATTCTGGTTTCCTTTTCAATATCTACCAGCCTCCCCAACAGAAACAGAATTGTACAGATAAACACACACACAAACACGGTACCTCGGTTTTGCATTGCCAACTGCCTTTTCATATATATTACTTCTTGGAACTACCAGTTCAGACAGAAACTACCACCATTTTATGAGGAACTTTTTGCACAGAAGCTTATTACGTACTTTTCATTTATGATCTATATGAATATAAATGTAATAGCTCTTTAATCGTACAAACTGAGAACTCAGAATTTTAATTACTGACCAAACACATAAGTTGTGCTTAATTTCACAATATCAGAATAATTTCTTCAAAGTAACTTTATTTTTTCAAATGCTATGATAATTTCTATGAGAAACTTTCTATTGCATATTTGACTTTCTGCAGCCCTTGGACTTTCCTCACACAAATATGTTAATTGTTAAACAAAGAACAGTCTTGTTTCTATCAGTTTCTATCAGTTTCTATTCTTCTATTACATCATAGTGTCTCAGGTGGTAGTGTTATGTACTCCTCACATCAAATACTTACTACACAATAATTTTACTTCCCTGATTACTCATAGAGGGCTTTTTTTACTTAGAAAAGTAGCTATTCCTATTTCTGGTCTTTGAATTCTATAAAAATGGTCAACACCACGAAGAAGTGTTTTCCTTTAGTATTCTTTAATCTTATTGATATTTGCCTAAAACTGTCACTTTCCTATCCCCCATACATGGTAACTGTTAAAGATCCTATGACAACTCTAAAATTCAATGTGGCCAAATTATGCAATATAAAAAATATCCAGTTGCTTTTTTCTCAACTACAATCACATATAAAATGGGAGGGGCTCAATATCCAAAGAAATCAAAGTTTGTAATAACATTTGCCCATGGATTTGAAAAATATTCTAAGGGAAAAAAAGTCCTTAGTTGTATCAAAGGGAATAACTTGTTAGAATTTCTAGAGAACTGTGCCTGACTACAACCTCCCTGAAAACTAAACTCAATTTTATAGGATTTAATCTAGTGAGATGTCTGATCTGCTAAGATAAAGAGATGATGACATTATGAACATAATCCATATTGTTTTTGTTTTCTTTGGAGAAAGTAAAAACAAAATTAAATGCCAGCTGCTATTATGAAGAACTATATAACGATGCTGTATATTTTGAGTTGTCAGTTAGACTTGGTGATTGGTCTTCAGCCAGAGGACAAATAAGAATCTTTCAAAGGAGGTGTTCTGGGTCTCAAATAAGACATACCTCATTATAATATGGTGACACATCAAAAAATGATATATTTATCAGAGTAACACTCATGATGTTTATTTATATCTATACATATGCATATTCTGGCTTTTCCCTTCTTATGTTCCTTGAGGTTTCCTTTAAAATCAACAGCATTAAAAAAAAAAAAAAAAAACCTCCTTGGACTTGAACTCTGAGATGTCATTTCCTTCTTAGTCCTCAGGGAAAATAACTATCCCATCTGAGCACAGCATCTGAATAGTCAATCTGACTATGACAGCTATTTGTGAAGGAGAAAACACTTGCTAGTTACTGAATGGAACCAGAGTTTGCCAAGTCAGCCAAGAACCTCTTTCTCTCCCCAAGTAAAAATAAGCAAAACATACTGAAAATTTGGTCCAGTGAAAATAGTGCAAACTTTGATACTAGGTAAACTAAGGAGGCTTTGTCTGCATGTTATTAAATATCTGGCTATCATACACCTGTCAGAAACACTTATTTCACAAGGCGATGGCTGAGTCAGATCCAGAAATATGAAGTGGGGCTGATTTCACTCGGCATTTTCTGCTGCTTCCTCTCTCTTCAAGTCGGACTGGAAATACTATAAAGAAAATCCTTCAAGCAATCTGCCCCAAACAAGGAAGTCCGTAAAAAGGAACAGGAATGTAGGGGAGGAAAAACAGAACTTACAAGAATGTGACTTTTATCTGCACTTAAAACTCAGAAAATGTGCAGTTAGGAATTATCCCTGCTTAACTCTTTAATTGCTCATGTTATGCTGATTCATGTACAAGTTCTTTACAAGTTCACCACTGGAGTTTTCAAAGATCTGAAATAAAGATCTCGCAGGAAGCGTCTCCAAGTATAACAACTTAATTATATTCAAAAAGGAAATGTTCCCAATAGGCCTGAGCTAATTAGAAAATAAGAAAACCTGAAAACACTATAAACAGAAACATGGTTACAACTAAGCTAACTTGAAATAGAGAAACACTGACATGAACATGAAAAATAAAAACACTCAGAGAAAAAGATTTAGCAATATCTAAAGCCAGCAAATGTCAAATATTTAAAATTAATCACTCAATTGGGTTTTGACAGAAATTTTTCCAAATTTGTTAAAATAAGACAGAAGAAGCAAGGTCTCTCATTCCCTCTTACTCCTGTGGATGTACGAATTACATGATAGGTCTTTCTCTGATGCAAAATCCTGAAAATGCTTTAGTTGAGTGGAGTCAGATGTTAAAAAATGCCTATTTGCCTACTTCTAGCTGTGTGAAATGACACTTACATTCTAAATCTTTGTTTTCTCATCAATAACTAGGGTTAATTTTGACCTCACCGAGTTTTTAGAAGCATAAAGTAAGTGCAATTTGTAGCCCTCAGTGGGTAATAAACGTCAGGCTCCAGAATATTGTCCAATCCTTCAAACAATTAACACACTAAAAACAAACAAGCAGGGCTGCAGTTTTACTCATGCTTTTAAGAAATGTTTGACTTAGGTATTAAAAATACATTTACATAATAAGCATGCCCAGACAGCCAGTTCTCCATGTTAAGTTTGCTCCTCCAAAGACAGCAGAAGGTGCTGTGCTGAACGAGAATGTGACACTGAAGAATGGACAGGCAGGAGGAAAGGAGGGGCAGAGGTTCAAAATGATCCCCAAGTGGTCAGAGCTAAAGCTCTAAGGGGAGAAAACAAAAGGAAATGTGACAAGTCTAGGCCAACAGAACCTGTCATGGAAATGGGTACTCTGCTGCCCACAGGTATCAAGTACCAAATAAACTGCCCTGGTTTATAGACATAAGAAATTTATCTGATGGAAAGAGAAAAAACTAAGACAAAGAGCACAAATGCTTTTAATAATAGTAAATTTAAAAAATTGTGAAACATACCAAATGTGGAGGCTCATTTATTCCAAGTGGTTCCTGAAACATATATGAAAACATTTTAAAAACCATCATCATGTAATCTTAGTTGTCTTTTTGAAAGTTTTAAAATACCATTTTAAAAAATGGGGAAAAAAGGTCAAATTTACTAGATTTCTTGAACTGATTATGACCCTCAAATAATTTATTGATTATAATAATTTTAGTATTTATTCCTTACTAATTCATTTTGAGTAATGTAGTTGGGGGAAAAAAATATGTGTGTCAATGACCATCAGAGAGAGAGAGTCTGAGCTTCTTGCCCTTACCTTTCCCACACTGTATCATGGGCACCCTTCTTGGGGTATTTTCCACACTGGCCACACTCTTTCATAACTGCATGACTCTGCACATGAGGAGATTATTTCCCTCTTTGAGGACTGCCTTTTCTGCCCCACTCCATTGTCTAGCAAAAATGCTTTTATCCATTAAGATATCACTTAATGCAGGAGTGGCATGAATCCCAACTCCCAGGCTCTGAGGGCTCCTTCACTGGCTCCCGCAGTGCTGCCTACACACTCCACCTCCTCACTAATCATACCACAACCACCTACACATCAATCTCCTCTAAGAGACAGAGGCCCATCAGGGCAATCTTATTCATCTTGTATCTCCAGTGATGAGTAGTGTCTGACATATGAGGCATGAAATAAATACTGTTAAAAGAATGATCAAATTATAGTCATTGATGAGCTCATAATAACTACTACAAGCTCCCTATAGAGTCTAAGAAAATTCACATGTTATTTCATTTTCTCTATATATTTACATAACATAATCCAGCAGTTTTGCTTTTAAAAAGCCTGTTCCACATAGTCAAGTGTATGCTATTATATGCTCTGGAATTGGTTATGGTCATTCTTAACTCACCAGTTGGATAGGTCGTATTGACATGATTATACTATTCGATCCTCCCCAGTCAAAAAAGCATTTATATTTCCCTTTCTCTAAAATGTACTGCTCTCCACAAAAGAACTTCTGCTGGTAAGCAACCCATCTAGTAGGGGAAAAAAGGGAGAAAGAACAGAGGTAATTCAAATGAGAGCAACCGACATTTTTAAAACCAAAGAACCTCTCAAAGTTCCCAGAATAGGAGACAACTTACACGCCACTTTTAACATGAATGGATCTTGTTTCACTGCCAAAGCCGACTTCTTCCAAGTCAGAAATTTCCTGATTTGTAATGTCAATAAACTTCCCACTTTCTAGGTCAGAGTCATATAATGTGATAGAAGATTCTATAAAATTCTAAAAAGAGGAAGAGAAAAGGTAAGGAAAACATATGGATTTTGTTTCTTAGGCTGCTGTATCTTAGCACAATTTCCCCATGGGATAATTTTACACAAATAACTCCAGGAAAAATTTTAAATGGAACTGGAACAATTTTAATAGTTGCTATACTTCAATAGTTTAAAGAAAAAATGAGTTTTATACATAAGTGGGAATTAACTAAGTGGGAATTAACCAAGAGTTGGTAAATTTCTGGGACTCACAAACTATTTATTATATGTTACACTAACAATAAAGGAAACTAAAGTTTCACTTGTGCCTGAAGAGTAAAAGCCACAGCATGAAATAGAGTTAACATACAATGTGCAATTGGCATTTTGGGGGAGAGGATTTTATTTTATTTATTTATTTATTTATTTTTATTTATTTATTTTTAAAGATTTTATTTATTTATTTGTCAGAGAGAGAGAGGGAGAGAGAGCGAGCACAGGCAGACAGAATGGCAGGCAGAGGCAGAGGGAGAAGCAGGTTCCCTGAAGAGCAAGGAGCCCGATGTGGGACTCGATCCCAGGACGCTGGGATCATGACCTGAGCCGAAGGCAGCTGCTTAACCAACTGAGCCACCCAGGCGTCCCAGGAGAGGATTTTATAAGCTTAAATGTAAAAGAAAAAATGATGGGTATTAAGGAGGGCACATATGGCATGGAGCTCTGGGTGTTATATGCAAACAATGAATCATGGAACATTACATCAAAAACTAATGATATACTGTATGGCAACTAACATAAAAAAATGAAACTTCCTTGACAAAAGATCAAAAAAAAAAATAAAAAGGGAAAAATTTTAAAGCCTTTACAGTTAGATGAAATATTTAAAACAGAAAAAAAAAAAAACAGAAGAAATTTTAAGACCCTAGTTGATAAGTCAGCAAAAGATATAGACAATTCATGAAAAAGATAAGCATCAAAAACAAATAAGCAGGAGCGCCTGGGTGGCTCATTAGGTTGAGCCTCTGCCTTCAGCTCACGTCATGATCCCAGCGTCCTGGGATCCAGCCCCGCATAGGGCTCTCTGCTCAGCAGGGAGCCTGCTTCCCCCCTCTCTCTGCCTGCCTCTCTGCCTACTTGTGATCTCTCTCTGTCAAATAAATAAATAAAATATTTAAAACAAAACAAAAAACCAAATAAGCTAATGCCAAATTTCACCAGTAAAAATAAAGAAATTCAAATTAAAACCATTATACAATTTTCACTTTTTAAAGTAAGTTAAGAAGAACCTAAAAATCCAGTTTTGTCTGAGAACACTGCTGGTAGAAAAATAAATTGAATAGCTATTTTAGAAAATAATTTAGAAATACATTTAAAAAGACTAGTGTTTTTAAACTCTCCGATACTGTTGAAATTTTTTTAGGCTAGAAAAAATTTCCTGAAACTAAACGATGGGCAATTTATATGCAAAGATGCATTTTTTTATAATACTGAAAAGCTATAAACAGTGTAAATGCCCAAATGATGTATAAACATATACCTTTATGCATCTTACCTACGGCTTGATGTAATATAATTAAGAAGAAGCTAACAGTACATTGAATACTACCGGCCAAGAGCTTTATGTGCCTTATTTTCCAAAAGAACTACCACATGAGATTATATTACTATCATTCTCATTTTCCAGCTAAGGAAAGTAACTAATTTGCCTGAGGTTAACACAGCTACTGAGGGGCAGAGATTGAATTTGAGTCCAAATTTATCTACCTATCTACTATCCTAAGCTCTTAATCCCTGTCAGAATGAAAGAACTTAACTTACATTTTTTTCAACTCTTTATAATAGACTTCATAGTTGGAAAACACAGAATACATTATTTTTTTAAAATATATATTTATATATATATATATATATATATATTTTTTAAATTTATTTGACAGACAGAGATCACAAGTAGGCAGAGAGGCAGGCAGAGAGAGAGGAAGGAAAGCAGGTTCCCTGCTGAGCAGAGAGCCCGATGCAATGCAGGGCTCAATCCCAGGACCCTGGGATCATAACCTGAGCCAAAAGCAGAGGCTTTCACCCACTGAGCCACCCAGGCGCCCTGAATACATTATTTTTTAAAAAAAGAAACATGGGTGCCTGGGTGGTTCAGTTGGTTAAGCATCTAACTTCCACTCAGGTCCTGATCTCAGAGTCCTAGGATGGAGCCCCCATTTTGGGCTTTCTGCTAAGCGGGAAGCCTGCTTCTCCCTCCCCACCCCACTACCACTTGGGCTCTTTCACGCTCTCTCTCAAATAAAACCTTAAAAAAATAAATAAACAAAATCTCTTCTTCTGTCCCTACTACTTTGTTGTAAGTTTCAGATCTATGGGAAATGTTATCAACTTTTATAAGTCTCAATATCAGTTTTTCTCCCCCCTTTAAAAATATTATAAATTTGGGGTGCCTGGGTGGCTCAGTTGGTTAAGCATCTGCCATTGGCTCAGGTCATGATCTCGGGGTCTTAGGATCCAGCCCCACATTGAGCTCTTTGTATCTGCCCCTACCTCTGCCACTCCCCCTGCTTGTGCTCTCTCTCAAATAAATAAAATCTTTATATATATATATATATATATACACACACACACACACACACACACACACACATATATATATTAAATGTAATCTAAGAAAAGATTTCTAGGATAAACGTTCACTTTATATGAACTAGCGAAACAGTGTCAGAAACAAAAACCAAAGCATCCGTAAGAAGAGGGAAAATACACTTAAAATAATTTCCTCATTTACTAATCAGTTGTCAAATTCCAAGGATTTAAAGATTGTTCATGTAACTAGATCAAATTTCATTTGAGACTTTTGGATAAAAGATAACAAAGGATTTTTACCTGAAATCTTTATAATTCATAACACATAATTATATTTTTAATTGCCCCTTGACAGTAAACCTTTGGAACCTGAGGATATGTGTTCCCTTCGTTACCTTCACAGGGTTCTTAAAAAAAAATGAGAGCTGTTGGGGCACCTGGGTGGCATAGTCAGTTAAGTGTCTGCCTTTGGCTTGGGTCATGATCCTGGAATTCTGGGATTGAGCCTTGCATCAGGCTCCTTGCTCAGTGGGTAGCCTGCTTCTCCCTGTGTCCTTCACCCCCCTCTTACTCTCTCTCTCAAATAAGTAAAATTTTTAAAAAAGAAAAAAATGAGAGCTGGGTGATTTTTTTTACCTCATTGTCCCCATCCCCCCTTCTATTAACATAACACGTTATTCTCAAAACATTTGTACTTTTTTATCATTATTGAGCTCCCTTAAGCCCTGAAATTTTACATGTATGTGTAATATACATGCATAAACATGCACATATATACATATATAAGCACACACATTATTTTGACACAGATTTGCTATTTTGCCAATATAAATATACATAAATGTAAACATATATATATATATATATACACACACACACACATATATATATATCTCAAAGCAAGGCTTTTATAACCCATGAGTGATTTGCCTTAAAGTCCTCAGGGCAAGCCTTCCAACTGAAATACATTTACAGCCTGGGTGGCACACTAGCAAATCTGGTTGTCCTGACAACATAAACTTCCATCATCTGAAGAACCAGAACATGACTATTTCACATGAAAGTACGTAACTAGCTCAAGGTGGCCATGAGGATACAACGTGATGAGCTGAAGGGGGCCCTGTCTGGTCCTGGGCAGGAACCACTACCAAGAGCCACTAACCAATCAGGCCCAACCATAATGGGAGGGTCCTCAGCAGTTCTCAAAAATTATATGGACCTCTCCTCCCCTACTCTGGTGACTCTGGAATGTCCCATCTCTGCCTCTACTTCTGCCCCTACAACTGTTCTGTACTCTCCATGAGGGCTGCAGGAATAGGGGAGCGAGGATAAGCTGAAATGACAAGGTTATTACTTTGTGTTGGAGTAAAACAGGACAAGACATTAAGAAATAAATATGGACATGTGCAGATGCGCTATGTCTGTGCCCTTTCATTAACAAATAACTTACGATGTGATGTACTTTACTTGAGCAATGATTTGCACAAGTCCTACCGTGTGGGTTGTGGGAGAGTGAGCTGGCAAGCAGGCTGGGGCTGCTTGGCAACAAGGCTGGAGGTGAGCAGGGAAGGAAGAAGGGATCTGCTATCACAGAACCCAGGAGCTGGCAGCATACGATTTCACAAACAAATGTACTCGTGTGACTTGAGTTTGTGTCCTTTCTACTCTGCCTGCTACTCCCCGAGACCTGGCCGAGGGCCACAGGCACCTCTTAAGTGGCATCACTCTCTTCTTTACATTTGCTTTTGTGCATTCATGGCTTTGCTTGCCTTACAGCTTTTACCTTCTATCTTATTTCTAAGCACCTTTCTGAGCCATTCTTCTGGTTTTCATACTCCGCATTTTGCTCTCAAACCTACCAAATATACAGTGTCTGATCTGGTTGACTAGTTACCATCGATACGGTGTCCCTGAGCTCTAACTCTAAGCCAAATCCAATCACCTGGGGCTAAATGTCCAGGGATCACATGTATGAAGGGTGATATAAAACGTGCAAAAACCTACAAAACGCAAAAACCAAAACCTCTAACTGCCTTGTTCAGAAGGTGACTGCAACAGGCACTCAGAATCACGTCCATGGTAAGCACTATGAGGTTTCCAGGTTACTAGCATCTTGCTTTACCAGGCACAATTAAAATAATTATGAAAGTCTTAAGTGGAGCTCTGTTGCTTAAGAGTGAATAATGATGAAATGAACTCAAATCTGTACTCTGCTTTCCATTTTGAAAGCATTTACATCCAAGGGAAAATCTGGATAGCTTACTATGGTCTCTAGTACAGAACTCCCCACTGTCAAAAACAAAAACAAAAACAAACCAAAAACCAATGAGCAGATGCTTCAGGACCAAAGATATGCCTTTTTAAGGATTTATAATTTGGGTGTTCTTAAATTCCATAAAATCCCACAGCTGAACTGCCCTGGAGCCCTTGTGCTATAACCCTCTGGTGGACAAAGTAATATGAGACACCAGTGGAGATCTGGTACACCCATTAATTCAGAAGAAATAATGATCTCCATTGCATACCACCTGGTTTCAAAGATCTGAAAAGAGGTCCCAAGACTGAAAATCTTAATAAAAGCAAATCCAAAAGTTAAGCTAGTATAAAACTGAGGAAAAATAAGCATACCAAGAAAGTTTTATCCAGGAAGCCAAGGAAAAAAAATTCCTTTTTAATCCCTGGAGCCTAATACTCCTATATTCTTCTGGACCTCTCCTTTAAAAAAAAAAAAAAAATTAACTCAAAGTCATTATGTATCTGCCTGACTCATTTGGAATTAGAAACATATTTCCTGTTGTCTTCTCCAAGTACTCTGTGACACAGATTATATTATCCCTAAGGAAAATGTCCAGAATTTGACCTTAGTGGATCCAGAGTGTTCTGCATACTGAAGCCAAGACATTAGAAAATTGCATTGTATTGTAGAGTTTCTCTATCCTTTTGTTTATATTATTTCAACTTAGATCTTACATATAGCCCTTCATTTCTTCCCAGGTTAGGAACACTAGGAGAACTGATATGAAAAGATGTCACATGTCAACTCTACCAGTTACCGTCAATAGACTATGAGAACCATAAGAGGTTTTTTTTCTTTTTAAAGATTTTATTATTTATTTGATATAGGGATAATAGCAGGGGGGGGAGGCGAAGCAGATTCGCCACTGAGCAGGAAGCCCCTCTTGGTGCTTGATCTCAAGACCCCAAGATCATGATGACTTGATCCAAAGGCAGACGTTTAACTAAGCCACCCAGGCACCCCAACAACCACAGAGTTTTTAAAATCCTATGCCTAACTACATCATAAGCTTAAAATTTTCAGAGGTAGATCTTATGTTATGTCTTATCACAAAAAAATTAATAAGGGGCAGAAGGAAACTTTGGGAGAAGATGGATACGTCTGTCACCTGATGGTGATGATGGTTTTACAGGTGCACACTTATCCACAAAGTCATTGAATTGTATATATTAAATATGTACAGTTTTTGTAAGTTAATATCTCAATAAAGTAAAAAAAAAACCCAGACTCCTCCCCAACTATATGCTATATCTGGAGAATATAAAATATTTCAACTGAAAATAATTTAATGAACATGAAATTACAAACTGTCTGAAAGCCATGTAAATATTTACCATACATATGTACTGGTCTGCAATGTGACCATATATTTATAGCTACAGATAAAATGCTAATAAGCCTTTGGTTGAATGAAATCCAGTTTTCTGCTAAGATTTTTTTTAGTCTAATCATTCTACAACAACAACAAAAAAAGGATAATTTGACATGGGCTCTAGAGTAAGATATCACAGCTCTACACTTGGGCATGGTACCTAACCTCTCAGATCCTCTGTTTCTGTACCTGTAAGATGAAGATCATAAGAGTATCTCATGGTCTTTGTGAAGATTAAGTACAAGTATGCATGTAAGGCCATTAATAAGTTCTTGATAAATGTCAAGATTATAATGATGAGGAACATAATATCTTTATAAGCTAGCAACTAGTCTTTTAATTGTTAAAAAATCTTATTTTAAGAGAACAGAGGATTTTCTAAAAAGGGCATTTTCATTTACTTATATAAAAATGGTACCATTATTTTTGTAAATGCCCAAAACTTTTCTGTGTAACAGTAATCAATGTGCCAATTCCTGCCAATTTTTCCAATGTATATTATCATACTGTCTATACCAAATACCCTCTAATTATTTAACTATATAGTTATAGTTTTTATATCTCTTCACATTTTTTACTATTGGGAGACTTCAGTGAGTGACCTGAGGTTTTATTATTTGTTTGCGTGTTTTAGTCACAGTCATCCTGGGAAGGTGCCATCACATTCACTGTTGAACATTTCTAGAATCAGCAATGCTTCTGTTCAACTGTTTTTTAAATAAAGAGGGAAAATTTAAAAATTATTCAATATTAGGTGGAAGACACTTTGAATCATGACCCATAGTTCCCTGAATGCATGTGGTCTTGAAGACCTAAAATAAAAGATGAAGGTTCTATCTTGTTTTGTCTTGCTTGCCTTTTAGTGGTCAAGTAAGCAAGAGCTAGGTAGAGAAAAACCCTTGCAGAACAGGATTGGTGGACTAAGTACCTCAAAAGTTATCCATTGATCAAGCAAACTCAGTATCCAGTCTTCAGTGGACTGTCCTATAGGTCTTTTAGGTAGAACGGATTTCCAACTCACGTTCTTACTAAAAAAGATAATTCACCCACCCCACCCCCCCAAAAAAGCTCCCTTATTCCCTATGCTATTTTTCCCATTCTGGCCCTTCCTGCCTGACTAGGTGAAGGGCCCCAACAGATAAAAACCTGAAGGACCAGAGCACACTACCAACCTATGCTCACTCAAAGTCCATACAGACCCCATAATCACTCTTCATTTTAATATCAATTCCTTCAAAAAGGGCTTTGGAAACCATTCCAGACAGTTCAGGGTTTATATGGATACAGATTACTATGGAAAGAGACTACAGTGGTAAATCTTAAGAAAGTATGTCCCTGTGAACACATTAAAAAGTCTCTAGAGCTGGTGAGAAAAATGAGCAATGTTTGATAAACCCTGATATCCTACAGAACTCTCTAACATTTATCTCTTTTCTGTGAACTCATCAACTTCCACCTGGAGTCCTATGGTGTTCAGACTTACCTTCTTCACCCCAAAACTTTTCTCAAGAGTTACCAAGAAGATCTTCTGAAACTTCTAATCTAATCTTGTTCACTAGGCCTAAAATCCATCAGAGGCTCAAGGTCAAATCAAGAAAAAAAAAAATCTGAACTCTTCAATATGCATAAAATACCCTTCATTATCTGGCTCCTGGTCTCATTTTCCCGAAGTTCTGCTTATTAACATCCTGACTTAATTGCATTTGCCAAACACACCAGTTTCACTTACATGAGGGTTTCTTAATCTCTGCACTATTAACATTTTGTACCTGATGACTTTTTTTTTTTTAAGGTTATTTTTACAGAGAGAGAGAGTGAGCACACACAAGCAGGAGGAGCAGAAGGAGAAAGAGAATCTCAAGCAGACTCTGCTGTGCTCAGTGCAGAGCCCGATGAGGGCCTCGATCTCATGACCCTGAGATCACGACCAGCAGAAAGAAACCAAAAGTTGGACACTGAACCAATTGCGCCATGCAGGTGTCCCTGGACCCAATGACATCTTATTGTGAGAAGGCTGTCCTGTGAGCTGTGGAGGTTTGGCAGTACCCCTGGCCTCTACCCACTAGATGTCAGTATCACACCCCACCCAGTACCTCAAATCATAACAATCCAAAATGTCTCCTGACACTGCCAAATGCAGTGGGGTAAAGTCACCAGCTGAGAACCACTGACTCACATCCTTGCCTTTTTATATGTTAATCTCTTGCTAAAATAGCACCTACACCTTTCCTCTTCAGTCAGTCCTGGAACCTCTCCACTTGGCCAATTCTTGAACCTGAAATTTTGTTCAACTGTTATCTTTTCCTATTCCCAAGTGGGAGCAGTTGACCTTTCTCTGGTGAGTACTTTGTGCCTAATCCGATCATAGGCAAACATTATCAAGCATTTATGAAAGTACTAGTTTCCCGATCAGAATGCCAGCTCTCCGAAAGCAAGGACGGAGACTCTGGCCACTGTTTCACCAGCATCTGACACAATCCGGCTCATGAAGCAGGTACTCAACAAATACTTACGGAATTGATGGATCAAAAGCAAACCTCAATATTTCATTAAGAAAAGCAGGCAAGCCATATAAGCAGGTCAGCGTAATGCTTTCAGGTATTCCAAACATTTGATAACCTCATGTTCTATCACAACTTATGTTTGGCTTTCATGGACAGAAAACCAACACAAAATTAAGAATAATGATGGTAACTCACAGCTTGTAAGAACCGGAAAGACAAGATGGGGCCACTTAATGCCCCACAGGCATTACTATCTTCAAAATCTCCTTCTTCAAGCAAGAATTGCTGGCCTTTAAAATGTTCTTTTTCATAGGCAACCCACCTAGAAATACAAAGGACATCCAACTGAGCCATTAATAAGATTAACTTTAAAAAAAAAGAGAAAATCATGATAAAGCACCTCATTGTATATCATCGTATTTTAAAAAGCAACACATTTGTTTTGTTACCATTTATAAAGACAGACAGATGTTGTATGCTTCAAGGATCAACAGCTTTATAGTTTGGAGGATTTTCCCAACAAAAGTTTGTTACAGGATTGTGATAGAGCAATGCTCATTAAATGTTTGTGGTATGACTTGATACCACATCTCAATGTGGAGAAAGGATAGTCTGCCAAGTAAAAAATGATGGAAAGCACCAATAGCCAATGAGTAAACTTATAAACCCATTTTGAGATTCAAAGATAATTATCCTTATTTTACTGACAAAGCCCTTCTGGAATCACAGAATGATTACTGTATTTAGCATTTATTTAGGTTGTAAATCAAAGGAACCTCTCACTGAGTTTCCCATCAAAAACTCATTACTGGGGGTGCCTGGGTGGCTCAGTGGTTAAAGCCTCTGCCTTCGGTTCAGGTCATGATCTCAGGGTCCTGGGATCGAGTCCCGCATCAGGCTCTCTGCTCAGCAGGGAGCCTGCCTCCTCCTCCTCTCTCTCTGCCTGCCTCTCTGCCTACTTGTGATCTGTCAAATAAATAAAAAAAACTTTAAAAAAAACAAAACAAACAAACAAAAAAAAAACACATTACTGGTGGGTTTAGCAAAGAGAAATGCAAATGGGCTGACATTAGCCCTGATGGCCTACACAATTAGAATACTTCTGTAAATATTTACAGGTGGGCAGTGTTGTTCCCACCATTTTATCAGTGGTGATAATGGCAATGGGTAGCACTTTGGCAGAGTACTTTCCAGGGGCACAAGTTTTTTTGGTTTTGTTTTTATTTATTTTTTTTTTTTAAAGTAGGCTCCATACACCCAGCATGGAACCCAATGCAGGGCTTGAACTCCAGTGACCCTGAGATCAAGACCTGAGCTGAGATCAAGAGTTGGACACTTAACTGACTGAGCCACCCATCCAGGACACTTAACTGACTGGACACTTTCTTGACTTCTAATCAAAAACTGAATAGAACCCTGATAAACACCATTAGTCGTTAAGTTCCTCCATGAAACTTACCTTTTTAATGGACTAATTCACAGTAGCTAATGAATGTAATGTGGGCATAGATGGTTCATCACACATGCTGACCTGCTTCAATCTGCCTTTTGAGGCACTTTGTTGTTAGAATGGGACCCCCTCCAATGGGGCAGATTCTAGGATGACTACTTTGAGCTCCTAGGTTGGGGACTTCTGAATTCTGGGGCTTGACAAACAAAGCTGGGTAGGGCTGACTACTATTGTTTTTCATTTTTTCATTTGAAAATGAAAAAAACTACTCCAAAAATTGTTTCCATAGGGTACAAAATAACAGTAACCACTCAGCAATCATGAATTCATCTTTGCCCTCACCATATAGGTATGTATGTGACTGGGGAAAAAGAGGTCCACATGCACTGGAATAAACATCTTATACATCTTAGTGGGTTTGTAATATGTAAAAAGACCAACATTATTTTATTCTTAAACTATTATGTGAAAATAAATTGCACAAGAAAACTTTCAAATTCTAAATGTGGCTTTCATTTATATAAATGTGGCTACTCAGAACATGCCTTTAATATATCTGAATGGGAAAAATAATAAAATATATAGAAGACCTTAATATTAAAGACAGATTAATAAATTATTACATGATGATAGTTCAAAAATCTGCCGCTTTAAAAAAAATTTTGTTTAAGAATCAATTTGTATATCCATCTGGAATATTTAAAAATAGATGTTATCTGAGAAAAATGAAGAAACATCAACCTCACTTTCCCTAGATTCCTCAAGATGGGACAGAGTTCCTACTATCTGCAGTTAAACAGTTAAAAAAAAAAAGTGAAAAATGGTAGAAATAGTGGGAAAAAAATGGAAGTTAACTGTTCTTTTTTTTTTTTTTTTTTTTTTACATTTTGCTTATTTATTTGAGAGAGAGAGTGCACACATGGTGTGAGCCAGGGGAGAGGAAGCAGAGGGAGAGAGAGAAGCAGACTCTGTGCTTAGCAGTGAGCCAAACACAGGACTTGATCCCATGACCCTGAGATCATGAGCTTAGGTTTATACTGAGAGGTTCTTGAGGGGTGCTTCCTCAAAAACAGTACAGGGCCAGAGGGTAACCAATGTTAAAAATCCTTGACTTGGTCAGGAAATGACAGATGCTGGCAAGGATGAGGAGAAAGGGGAACCTTCCTACATTGTCAGTGGGAATGCAAGGTGGTACAACCACTCTGGAAAAGAGCATGGAGGTTCCTCAAAAAGTTGAAAATAGATCTACCCTATGACCCTGCAATCGCACTACTGGGTATTTACCCTAAAGATACAAATGTAGTGAACCGAAGGGGCACATTCACCCAAATGTTTATAGCAGCAAGGTCCACAATAGTCAAACTATGGAAAGAACCTAGATGTCCAACAACAGGTGAATGGATAAAAGAAGAGGTGGTGTATATATATAAAATGGAATACTATGCAGCCATCAAAAGAAATGAAATCTTGCCATTTGTGACTACATGGATGGAACTAGAGGGTATTATGCTTAGCGAAATAAGTCAATCAGAGAAAGATAAGTATCATATGATCTCCCTGATAGGAAGAATTTGAGAGGCAACGTGAGGGGTTTGGGGATAGGGAAGGAAAAAACGAAACAAGATGGGATTGTTAGGGAGACAAACCATAAGAGACTCTTAATCTCAGAAAACAAACTGAGGGTTGCTGGGGTAGGAAGGATGGAGAGGGTGGTTGGGTTATGGACATTGGGGAGGGTATATGCTATGGTGAGAGTGCTGCGAAGTGTATAAACCTGGCAATTCACAGACCTGTACCCCTGGGGCTAATAATACATTATATATTAATAAAAAATAAAAAAAAAATTTTTAATCCTTGACTTGGGAAACACACAACCTAGGCTACTTCTTTAATGAAGGACTCACTGCCAAGATCCTCAGCACAGAAGGTCAACTAAGATCCACAGAATAGAAAATAAAAACTGGGGTTCTCATTCATGTCCAAAGTTTGTAAATATAAATAAATTTTTTTTTGGTAATTTTTATCTTCTATATTGTGTTTAGAATACTGTTTTAAGTTTTAGAAACTGTTTTCTACACTTAATCTACCTCAAACTCTAATAAAACAAGAGTTCACAGAAAAGCCAGTAGTGACTATTTTTTTAAGAGTACCTTCCAGAAGGGAGGTAATATTTTTAGATTAAGACACATTGTTTATGCTTGGCTTGGCACATTTTTTATGCTGATCTATAAAAACTGACTATTAAATCAAATTTGTAAATATAACACTCACACTCCACCGATGACACGAATTGATCCAATTCCATGAAAATCCCCATTATTTTTTAAAAACTTAGGGACAGAATCTATGTGTTCACTAAACTCTTTGGCCTGTCCACGGAAGTGAGGTTTTTCATAAATAATAACCTGAAAGATATGAAAGAAAATTACTTAACATGCTTGTATTTTGGAATAGACACAAAACTCATTTACTTAAGTGAAACTAAAGACTCCGACATAGGGACCACTGTCCTTTTTATTAATATTTACAATATAGCATGCTGTCTGATATTCACAAGGAATATGTGAGTTATCATCATAAAGATAAAATATCTTAATAGCATGTTTCTCTCATAATAACAATCAAATATGATGCCATTGTTCTGGTTACCCAAATCCTAGGACCATCTCAAAGGGTAAACTGTCTTATAATGGACACTTAAATTAACCAAACTTAGCTCACTGTTTGGAATTTAATACAGACCTGCCTTATATGTACTGAATTTTCCCTATTAGAAAAAAAAAAAAAAACCTCTCTATAGAGGTTCTATGGCACAATAAATTATCTACTGGATTGAGAAAACATGGCCGCTTTTTTTTTTTTTTTTAACATGGCCGCTTCTTATAACACTAATTGCTTTTATGGCAGTTGCTATTCACTGATAAAAGATATGCAAATTCCTGAATTTGAATACAAAACTTTCTAATAAAAAGAAGTGATTGAAAAAATTATGGGTTTTTTTTTGGATACTGGGTTCGTATAGGTGGGGGCTAAGTACAGCGGGAAATCCATTCCTAGCATTTCATTTACTTCAAATTTGGATTGGTACAAATATTTCTCTTCCACCATTTTGGTGCTCTTTACTTCCCAAGTATGACCCACCTGCCCTTAGTACGTGGAAGTGACAATGGTGACAACAGCACTCATCTATCCACACTTTATCACCTGGTTCTATTTGTGGCTGATGGCATACGTGGTGTACAACCGGCAAAATAAGGCCCCATGCTTAAAAGCACTGAACAAGTTATAGCTTCCCTGTTTCCAAAAATTGATAACATCAAACAAGCTGAAAAAAAATACACAGTATGGCTCCTATTTTCCAAATTTTAAATTTTCACAGGGTGCTATATTTGAAGTTATATTTAAGACTTTCTACATATGCTGAACCCAATCAGACTAAGAAGCAGTAATTCTTTGATGAGTAAGCCATCACTATATGATACTTATTTCATTCATATACCTCTACAACCTGTCAAACTGCAAACACTGAAGGAAGACCGAGTCTGTCACACCTGAAGAGCCTAAGACAGGAGGAGCTGAGAAAGTGTCAGAGCTAATCCTGTATCTTTTTAGATCACTGGTTCGAAAACCTTGGCTGCGTGTTATTAGAATCACCTGAGGAGCTCTGACCATATCCCAGACCAATACAGGACTAAGTATTTTTTTTAAACTTGGGTATATATGACTCCAACAAGGTTACTAAGTCTTAAAAGATTCCACCTATGTGATTAAGAGAATGGTGGTCAGTTCGATCAATTAAGAAGCCTCCAGAAATGGGAGGATTGGAGGAGCTGTGTCTTGTTGTCTTGTTTTGCAGGACAGGAAAAGGATGGATGAATCCTTCCCACGCCTGCCTCTGGAAGTGCTATAACCTAGACAAGCAGAGGTCTGTTTGCATCTTTGATCACTGCACTGGTTTTCTTTCCATCTCTTTTCACACACATTTTGTAATTCCATTTCCTTTTCTTTCCCCAAATGTGCTTAATCCTGGTGCCACTACTGCTCCAATTTTCACTGCCTCCCTCGGCTGTTCCCTTCAGATACTTATATTTACAATGTTGTGAGCATTATTCCCAAACGTCTGCTAGATACCGCCACTAGAATGTCAAGCTGCCACCTCAACTGCCCCCTCCCCACCAATCAAAAATCAAACCTATGCTTTCCATCCTGTATTTGGTGTTTGCTGTGCTTGACCTCCATCCTTGCACACTGACACAATTTGCCCTCACAGCATGCGTCCTCACTTGCCGTTCTGTGCCCTCACCTCACTCCAACATTCACTAGCTAGATATTATTAGCATATATTCAGCTTTTTTTTTACTTTAATAGTTCAAAATACTTAAAGATCAACACTCGAACATTTTATCCTGCTATAAAAGTCCATTTTTAAGACTTACCTTTAAGTTCATAGGCATTTCCACTTTTAGTCCACCCTTAAGATAAAAAATTTTAATATTAGATACAGAAACATTTAGAACACTTGAAAGTAAGTGACATATGTAGGTTATACAAAAAAATCTGATTAGTTCAAGGTTATATGCCAGCCAACTTTAAGTTGTGGTAACTTTTAAAATTTAAGCACAGAACTCTATGGTAGTCAAAACCAAGTCAGCTCATCAATGTAGAGGCAGTAAGAAATCTTTAAAATATACTTTCCAGATTAAAACTAGTACAAAGAAGGAAACTGAGAGCTATTTAGTCCTTAAGCACACATGACTGAGTAAAGATTTAAGCCCACGGCAGATTGTCCCAAGAAGCAGAGTGGAGTTGCTAGATTTAAAACATCTCATTTGGCAGAGTAGATTTCCAAACCACTGACCCTGCATTTCCTCCCGACAACTGCTCAGGCTTTCTAAATTAGAGTGCTTCCCCTTCCAAGTTCCATCAACACTTTTTATCATTAACTATCTTTGTGACCTCAAGGTTGTAGAGCATAAAAGGTAACCTCTTCCTCAACAAACTAATTCTAGAATTTCCTGTTTTTAATGCTACTCCACACTGTGGTATTTCTTAAAATTTCTTAGTTTTTCCTAGTTTTTATTTTTTAAAGGTACAGAACAGCCAAAAATGGTTTACCACATAGCTAACATTTATTTGAAGAGTTTTCCCCCAATTAAAAATGTTTGCGACAAAAATACTGTATACACTTATTAACTTTAAGAAGGCAACCAAAAAAAAAAAAAAAGAAAGCAACCACTGACAGAACTGTCCATGCTGAGCTTATCATTCATTACTCTGATGGAAAAGCATAATTAGATGAGTAGTTTTCTAATAAGCATCAAAAAAATTTCAAAACTGTATTCAAAATTTTCACAGAACAGTACTTATAAGGAAACTGCATGCATTGTAATAACTCGCAGCACAAAGTAAATTCAGACATTTGTCTTCTAGAAAACGTTAAATGTTTTTATACAGATATTCTCTATAATATAGAGGCACAGAAAAATAATGTATAGGTTGCTGATCCAATAGTACACATATTCATTTCTCAGGATAGACAGCATAAACAATCACCACAGTTATTTTAGATTCATGGACACTTTGGAAAATGCCAGTTCTTAAATTTGCTTACCATTTGAAGTGGATGCAATGATTTCATTTCTGTGGCAGAAATCTCAAAGAGTCCATGGTCTTCCTCCAGAACTGTAGCTTGTCCCTTAAAATTAATATCTGGGTAGGCAAGCCAACTAAATAAGAAATGAATGGTTTGTTAAAGTATAATAGGAACACTTTAGTCTGGTACTGTAACAGTTAAAAGTATAAAGGGCTATGAAACATACAAAAACGAAAAGAACAAAACAAAAAAACAGAAAACCTTCATGGCAGAATCACAACCAATAAAACACATTTGAAATGACTTCACTTGATAGCATATAACAAGAGTTAATGTATTTTTCAGTACTCATATTCAAACACTTTAAGTCTATTTTACATACTCCAAGCAGTATATATTACTTTTCTTAGAATTTTCTAGTATTTAGGAGGTGTGACACCCTTGACTCAAGCAGAACATAACTGGAAGAAAAAAAAATTCCACTATATTTTTTTTTTTTTTTTTACAGTGGGGCAATCAAAGGTGGGATTCCATAAGGCCTTTTATATCTTTCCCCTCCTCCCCCAATCAAGGCATTTTACATCTTTGACCCACATTTTTAGAATCAATAATCAGTTCAATTGCCTGCTGCAGGAACAGTATCTGAAATGAGATTCCCGAGAGACAGACCTACCTTGTAACTAAATTTGGTAATTACAGACTTATCTCATGGGCAGGGTCAATTACTGGGTCTGCCCACAGTTCTAATCTGTGGTTAGGAGAGATGAAGAAAGATGTCCTACGGTGACCCCCAAATATCTACACCCACCATCATCAAAGCAAATAAAAAAGAATAGAAGATAGGAAAGAAATCCATGTTGAACTGGCATCACAGAGTTGTGATTCGCGCTAATCTGAAACTAAATTAAGACTCAGCTCAGTCATACCATAGTCTAAAAGACACCTTTGGAATCAGAAAGGTTTGGTAGCAGATGCAGGCTGAAGCAAATCATATAATTTCCTCATTTGTAAAATGAGTCGCTCCACCTACCTTACAGGAATACAACAAATAAAAAAAGTACCGCGTGTCCGCGCTTTGGAGGCACTCAGTCACTACTGGCACCGAGACACCCTTGAAATAGTTCAAGCTCCAGATTTTTAGGCCGGGACATGCTTTTATTTCTCAGTCCCAAAATCTGGTGGATGAAAACATGATGAATGCATCTATCAAGAACTATGCCTGAGAATCTATCCGCTCCTGTGAGTCCTACATCAGAGACTTAATTGGATCCAAAGGAAGACAGAATCTGTTTTAATCCCTGCAACGGTCTTTCTTGAGTATCCAGGAGCATAAATAAAATCAAAACTTCACAAATATACAGGTCACCCACTGAAATTTGAAGTAAAAAGTTAAGTTTGGGGGCCATCAATCGCTGTAATAAAGAGAAACGGATACATACACTCCTGACTTCACAGTGAAGGACACAGATTTGGGGATATTCAGCTCCTCCAAATTGGGGACTGCTCGCTGTATATGGATGGGACAACATGCTGGGTCAGCCTGTGGGCAAAGTTCTATCTCTGGAATGCTGCAATCCTGATAAAAAAGAAAAAATTGGCTTTGAAATCATCTGGAGACACAATTCAGTATTCTCAATACCCTGGATACACAATTAAAATTATTTTCATTGTTCAGTTGAATTTCTTCACAAAAACAACACAAAGGAAATACCGTTTCACTTCACCAGTTTTTTAAAATGAATTTTTTTCTAAGAAGTTACATTGATAACATGAAAATTATAAATATTATCAATTAAAAAAAATTACTCATTTTTTTCTGTTTTGTTTTTAAAAGTCTTGTTCTATTAAGCAATCAATGTTCAGTTACCAAACTCTGTGAGTGCCAAAAGTCTTTAAGCCTTCCTTCTCAGAAGCATAACAAAGCCATAAGGAGGAAGGGAGTTGAATAAAAGCTGATCTCATGGGGGATATAAAAAATAAATAACAGAGAGGCACACTACTCCCTCAGTGTGTTATCTAATTTACATTGACAAAAGAAGTAGGAATTAGAAGTGAGGGTAAAGGAAATCTGTTTTCCTACTTATGAGATTCTGTTTATTTTAGAACAAGTTGGTCTGAAGAAGAAAGGCATTACGAAATTTCACCCCATCCTCCATCCCAAATTCACTGCCACCATGTCCCGTCAAACCTTCCCTTAAAATTTCACTTATGTATCTCTCTTTTCTATTCCCACTGTCAAGGCCATTCATCAAGGCTAAGACTTTGGATTATAGGCCTATATCACCAGTCAAGTACCAGCCACGCTTTATACAGTTGGGCTTGTTAGAGAACACTACTTTCCTCATGACACTCCTTGGCTCAAAACCCAAGCATATCAAATTTACATTTGTAAAAATAAATAAATAAATAAATAAATAAATTACATTTGTTTGCCTTTTTACAACATGATACCAACCCAGTGACCCTGAGGAACTCCACACACCTCTTCAGCCACACTGGTATCCATACTTTCCCCACCCCTTCTTTATATGACTTCTCTTTGTAAATGTTTTCCCCTATTGCAACTAAAGGGAGAATTTTCTATATTCTTACCACTGAAAATCTTCTAATAGTCAAGTTCTAACACAAAAAAGACTTCATCTTTTTCTTAGGGAATCAAAGCTACAATTATTTTTCCCTTCTCTGAAATTACGGATGTGTTTCTGTCTGAACACACCAACTCCGTAATCATGAGTGTTTAATTATACAACTCAATCTTTCAGTAGCATAATTCTCACCTAAGAAATTGCAAAATTCAAGTGATTATGCTTTAATGAAACAGGTAAATGCGGTAACAATCAGAGGTGACATTAGGCTGAACAATTGTATTTTTTATTATAATCAGTTTTGCAATCTATAACTTCAATTTTGTGATTTTTTAACCTTCTAAACTGACTTTTCCTATTAATCATTCTTAATCATTCCTATTAACATGTATAAGCAAATTAATATATTTTATTTTTAGAAAGCTAGTTCTAAAATGCAATACAGTAAAGAGGCATAACCTAAAATATCCTTTAAAGTTTAAAAGTATATATCTGTTTAAAATTTCCTTCCAAAGATAGTCAGGGGCGCCTGGGAGGCTCAGTGGGTTAAGCCTTTGTCTTCAGCCCAGGTCATGATCTCAGGGTCCTGGGATCGAGCCCCGCATCAGGCTCTCTGCTCAGAGGGGAGCCTGCTTCCCCCTCCCTCTCTCTCTGCCTGCTGCTCTTCCTCCTTGTGATCTCTGTTCTTCTGTCAAATAAATAAATAAAACTTAAAAAAAAAAAAAAAGCCAGAAACATCCACAACAGTCACCTGTCAATCTTCAAGGCTTTTGTTTGTTATTAATAATAGAGTTCTAGTAACAGTATTTAAAATGCTGCCATATTAATGTTCCCCCAGGGATGGTAGGCACAGTAACAGAATACTTAACTAAGTGTCTCACACAAGAAAGTTTCCTCTGCATTGTGTTATACAAACAATGCATGGGCGGTGTGCTTTAAAAGGGAAAAAGCTAAAAGGCAATTGAGTCTGCCACAATGCAGAAGGAAACAGCATAATGGAAAAAAGTATAATGATGGCTAAAAAATGGAAAATAAACAAAAATAAGAATGTTTATGTCCTCAGCCAGAGTATCTGTTTTTTCTCTAGTTAACTAAAAAAAATTTCACCGGTTAAGTTTTATCTTCTTCAGGGTGGCTATTCTCAAAGAAATAATGTCTCTTGCAAGACTTGCCTAATTCTTGATAGACTAGTGTTAGTAAACACTAACAACTGAAGGATACTTTATAGTAACCTAGCAACAATGAACAGTTCATTCTTAGCAGTTTGTATGGCTTCCTCCCCAAATTTTCTAGTCACAATATACTCCACAAATATTTTGATGAAACTTGCAAGCTTAGACTATGAAAGCCTTTGTAGGCATGAAGGCAAAACTACAGGAGAGAAATAGGCAAGAATGGATTATAGTTAACAAAACCAGTAAGAAAATCAAATTGACTTCACCTCCCATAAAACACCTTCAGTCCCTGATCTAACAACAGATCTCTCTTCTCAGCAAATTAATGAGGACAAAACCGAAGTAACTGCTGACCATAAGAAAAATGTCATTCCTTTAAAAAAATATTAGCTGCACCATGAACAGTAATTTGCAATATTCCCTTCTAATTTTTGAGAAAAGAAACATCTGACTCAAGAATTACTGCAATGCTACCTCACCCCAATTATCTCTGGGAGCAAAGATGGCCCTTGAGCAGAATCTACAACCACTGCTAACTGCTGGCATCCTCCACAGCTCTTCACAGCAAACTGAAGACATGATCAAAGTATTATCTTTAGAGAACAATGAAGTTTTGACTACTCAGATTAGAGCAAATGAAAGATGATGAAGCAAGATAAGGTTAGTTCTGGGCTTAGGCCTAGGTGAATTTGAAATGGTAACAGTCCCCATGAAAATGAAGCAATCAATAGGGAGAATTTTGACAAGGCTGGAGAAAGGAAGCAGTTTGATGCCTGATTCTTAACTTTGTAAAACGTTTAGAACAATGCTAATGCCTTTTCCATTAGATGCTCAATAGTTTTTCCTTCCTCACTGAAAGTTGCTGGCCCGTCCAAGACATGTGGGCACTCACACTGCGATTAAAAAATGACTCCAAGAACAAACATTGGAAGAAGGAAAGAATACAAGCAACACTTATTCTTTTAATGTAGTCTAAGCAAATAGCAGGTGTGCAAATACCCATTTATATATCCATATTCAACAGGCTTGAGTTTTTTGCTTGATTTTATTGTAGGTGGATTTCTGGGTGGTGAGAAGGTTGCTGTTTTCAACAACTTATCTTTTTTCCCCACTGGGCTTGGCATGATGCCTGACATTCAGAAGAATAGCACAAAACTGTAAGTTACTTAAATCTTAGAACATTCTACCTACAAATTATTCATATCAATTTCTAGTGAGTTAGCTAATTAAATGAGACTCAAATGCTGCTTGCTGAGCTGAACTGCTCACAGTTAAATTTTTCAATGAAAACGAACACTGCCCTCAACAGTGCAGCCTTCTATCCCCTTGTAGTACCACCAACATTCACCTCTGCATCGAACACAGGCGGCTCTGCCAAGAACTTGCTCATATTTCCCACCCACCTAACCCTTGTTTACTCTCTCGAGATTCTAATCAGGTGTAACCTCCTCCAGGTGAGGTACCCCTTTTTTGTGCACCCCTAGGGCCCTGCAGAGCATTTTTACTTCACATGGTTACGTGATTCAGCTGCCCTTCCCCTCAACATTAAGAGATCTGGAGTATGAGATCGTATCTCATTTGTATTTCCATTCCCCATGCCTATCACAGTGCTGGGCCCAAAAGCAGAACACAAATTTATGAAGACACAGGCTTGTTTGCAGTTTTCCAGGAAGGATAAATCCACATAAAATACATGCAGATACCCCTTTCATGATGGCTTTTTCTGTACGCTATCTTTAATTTTTCTCTATGCCATCTGCAGCTATCAAGAATTTAATAACATCAACCCAAATCATTGTGATAGGGTCCACCTTAATTTGTATTTTTAGGCATATAAACAAAATCTCCATAACTTGAAAAAATATAGGGGACCCTGGGTGGCTCAGTGGGTTAAGTATCTGCCTTCAGCTCAGGTCATGATCCTAGGGTCCTGGGATCTAGCTCAGCAGGGCTCCCTGCTCAGCTTGGAGCCTGCTTCTCCCTCTCCCTCTGCCCCTCCCCCTGCTCATGCTCACTCCTGCTTATGTCTCTCTCACATGCACTCTCTCGGACAAAGTAAGTAAATCTTACAAAAAGTAAAAAATATGTATCTGTGACTGTCATATTCATAACTGTAGTAAACCATGTGCTATTTTCTTGCTGAGGGAACTCTTAAGAATATACTGGGAAAATTCTGTCCCTATCTGAGATCTTTCCTAATCACTAATTCACCTCTCCCCTAAACCACCACAGCACTTCCCATGAAATGTTTTATTATACTGGGAGACCTTCCTCATGTAAGTATTAAATGATATTTTCTAAACAGAATATAAAAAAGCAATATACCTACCCTTTGTCTCGCCACTCTTCCTTCTCTGTTTTTCCCGTAACACTCATCACTCACACACACACTCACTCACTCTCTTACACTCAGGAGAGGAGATTACTTAAAAAAAAAAATTATATATATATATATATATATATATATATATATATATATATATTTGGAAATATCAACTCTTTTCCTAAAGATGCCTGGATGGTATATTCCTATCACTATAAAAAAATGTATATATATCTAAATATTATTTATACAGATATATATATATATATATGTTACCTATACATATATATCATGTACCATTTCACTTTATGGCCCAGATTACAGGTAACAGTTTAAATTATCATTCCCTCTAATACTTCATATGTATAAATTCAAAAGATTATCATCAATATAATAAAAATTAGTAAAACTACCACAAATATTAGCAATCACTTCTAAATACTGCTAGGCCGAATTATAGCTTTACTACATGACAAACGAAACAATACAGAAATTAGGGGAAAATCAGTGATCGTGCTACCTTTAAGACACGTTTGATAGAACCCAATACAAAGTCTCTCTGTGGATGCTTTCTGTTCTGAAGGATCCAGTCACGATTTAACACCTTTTCCCCTTCTTCCAGCACACATTTCTGACCCTGGAAATGTGGCTTCTCATATAAAATCCAGCTGAAAAAAACATAAAAGCATGGTTATTTATAATTAATTTTCTAAGAAATGAGGCATAAAACAAATGATACTTAGTCCACAGACTATCTCACCTACCTAACTTTTAAAACCTGAGTTATTTTCCACCATTAGCATATAATTCTATTTGAAACAATGATATATGCTAATTTAAGTATAGACAAATAGCATAAGAATAAAAGGACATACAACTTGGAAATATTCCTGAACATAACCTATGCCTACACATATAAAAGGACACATGCACTTTCTAGATGGTGTATAAACAAATCTATACATTTCTATTAAAACAGCAGCTTAACAATTCCAAATTTTAAATAAAATGGGAGCACATGTATCCCATTTTATTACATGAAGACAACACTACACCATATCACATACATCATGAATACTGATCAGTGAGTAACTGAGACACTGGACAAAGAAATCTTGGCTCCAGCATATCCAAGGATAATGGCTGATTGAGGTTTTCCCTTATTTTTACACCACACAAAGAATCCTTCACTTCTTAACTATGTCAGCTATACAAATGACCCTAAGTATGTGCCCTTCACATTCCTTAGCATCCCACAAATTTTGAACTCACTTTCAAAGTTATGCTTCCTTCAACTCACGCCTTTAACTCAACTTGCCAAATCTATCCTGCTAACAGCACAGGTTCAGAATGGTATTGATTGTGTATAATATATATATTAGGTCTTGTTATGTATAGCTGGCTTTAAGCACTGAGAACAACCTATACTTTCTGTCACAGTAGATAAAGAGAACAATTAAATTATAAAGCAGTAATAAGATTTCAAAATATTCTGTCAAAAACTAGACAAAAGGGAATGTGACTTCAATAAAAAATACAAAACACATAAACAGTAAGAAAACAGACTTAGTTGGGGGGGGGGACACACTACAAAATTTTAAGAGCTCTCTTACCAGCCCCTTACAACTTTTATCAGTACCCCATTCGGAAAGGACCATGATGTAGCATCAGGAATACTACAGTAGATCTCTTGCTTATATTTACTTCCATGGAGATCATAGATAACCATCTGCAATATACAGTAAGTAGGCACAATAACCAATTTTAAGAATGCATTTAAAATTTCAAAATGTCCTAGAATGTAGAAAATAAAAGATCCTAAATACAGAAAGAAATTTTTACTTTAGATGTTAAATCTGTGAGTAAAATAATCCCTTTTAAAGTTAGTTATGGGCATCTGAGTGGCTCAGTTGGTTAAGTGTCTGCCTTCAGCTCAGGTCATGATCCCAGGATCCTGGGATGGATCCCCATGTCAGGCTTCATCAAATACATACATACATATATACAAACATACATAAATATCTCAAAAAAATAAAATTTAAAAAAAATGTCAGTTAAAAGTATTTAAACTCCTCAAATCTGAAAGTAACCTTACTTTTTTTGTTGTTTGTTCAGTCAACTCTGTACCCAGCGTGGGACTTGAGCTTACAACCGTGAGATCAAGAGTCACATGCCTCCCAACTGAGCCAGCCAGATGCCCCTAAAATAACTGTGCTCTTCATATTTTATCTCTGTCTATAAGAAACTTATGCTTACTGGGCGCCTGGGTGTCTCAGTCATTTAAGTATCTGCCTTCAGCTCAGGTTATGATCTCAGAGTCCTGGGACTGAGTCCCACATCGGGCTCCTTGCTCAGCGGTGTCTGGTTCTCCCTCTCCCTCTCTCCCTCTCTGTCCCTCGTGCTCTCTCGTGCACTCTCTCTCAAATAAATAAAATCTTTAAAAAGAAAACCAAACAAACAAACAAGAAAAGAAACTTAGGCTTACCTTCCCAGGTCTTGGGTTACACCTCAAAATTTGTTTGTTAATATTCTGAAATAATAAAAGTGTAAAAAGGAAGCCTTAAGAAGCATCAACAGAAAGTTATATAATAGTTCAGTTTCTTAGCACTCACAAATTTAATTTATCACATATATACTTACGGGCCATTAAATGCAAAGCACACCTCTAGGTACTACAAGGGCTGTAAGGGCAAATATAAAGGAAAATAATGTGTTGTTTGTGCCCTCAAGAAGCTTAGAGCTACAAAGGGGGAAACGGATCACATTCACATGACTCTTCTAAGTGAAGGGCTAAGTTAAACTACAGGTAAAACACAAAAAAGATACCAAGTGATGGCCATAAAGGGAAATGGCACCATCATAGAGGTCAGACGATAGCACAGGGAGGGGCCCAAAGGCTTGTCTGAGCAAGTGATATGGAGAAGACCTTGAAAAACAGGATTTCAATAAGCAAAGCAATGTGCCAGGTTGGGGTCAGGGAGTAGAAGGAAAAAAACTTTCATGAAGAGAACATATTGAGGAAAAGTACAGTGATAGGAAACCCATGGTACATGACCAGAGCATGAGGAGACAAGGCTGGACAAAGAGGACCTGGGTGTGTTGTAATGCAATGAAGATGTTCCACGTGACTTGGTGATGGGGAATCATCAAAGAAACACTTCTTCAAATCCCACCCTTTCTTTCAAAAAGACTTTGCCTTGCATGCTACTGGTTGAAAGTCCCACATAAGGGCATATTCTCTGTTAGACATTTAAATATTTCTAAGGCAAAGAATACATATAGCTGGATTTCAAGGCATTTCCCAACTATAGTGATTCAGCTTTTTCTTTGAATTAGGCTGCTCATTGCCCTACTTTGTATAAACAACATGAGCAATTACAGTAAGAGGATACTGTGAGGCTGTCACTTAAAATATTTTAAAATATTATGAAATATTTTACTGAGACACATAGGCTCAATGGTTCCAGCAGCAAATTCCCCATATATAGTACCTTCAGAAATTCAGAATGTTGTCACTTAAATTAGCTTGAAAACTAAATTTTAACAAAGAACTAGGAAATAACATGCTTCACCCCATGCCTCTTAAATTCTGAGTAGACAAATTTGTTTTTTCAATTTAACAGTCCAGCTAAAATACAGGAGTTATGACACACTTTGATTAAAGGATAAAGTAACCTCTGATATATTTTTAAAACAATCTTTACACAACCTCAAAACACTAACTTTCTTAATAAGCTTTCATATCATTTCATGACCCAAAGCACTACCTCACTAGGTAACTAGTTAACTACTTCACTAGCTAATAATCAAAATAACTTACCTCTGTGAATGGGCTTAATCTGCCTGAGATGTCCTGAGCTTGGAAATATTTTGACACTGGTTCCTGAAAAATCCCACCAAATCGGGCTCCTTTCTCTACGGAATGGGTTTTAGAAGTCTGCAAATACTGATGATAAGCACTCTTTAAAGAAGAATGTAGTTTGGAAGTAAGGTCAGATTTTTGTAGAAATGAAGTCTTTTCTGGCCACAGACCAACTTGCAGGGTGGAGGTAGTAGGTTCATTTGACATTACATATGAATTCTTAGAAATTCCAGTCCTTTCCTGGCTATCATCTGGGTAAAATGCCATGGAAGGGTCTGGCCGTTTGAAGGTTTCCTTCCTCCTAGTTCTCAGGCTTCCTTTATGTAATGGCTCCTCCTCCTCTTCCTCTTCTTCCTCCTCCTCTTCCTCTACTCCCTGTCTGTCTTCATCAAAATTCATCTTTAAACGCTCTGATACTGACTGTAGAAGGGATAAAACGGAAGAGGGCTGGCTTGCACTCTCTCTTGATTTTATGGAGCCATGGTGACCAGGAGAGACTTCGCTGGACAGAACGTCCTCCTGAGAACTGTCATCTTCATAAATGGGAGACAAAGCTAAGGGATAAATTTTGTACCTTTTGGCCTCCACTGATAAGAATGAGTCTGAACTATCACTATCAGATGTCTCACCTAATTTAGTATCCTTTTCAAAATGATGGACGAGGTCAGTTCTGCTCTCAGACCTCTCGCATGCAAAAACAGGCATGCTGTCAGCGGATGTCTCAGGAAACAAGACAGAGTCTGTTCTTCTTACTTCTGCAGTAGCACACCTATCCTCATCTTGAAGGGGTTCTTCATATAGTATAGTAAAGGAAGAATTTTCTTGTTCATCCTGAGAAACAAAGGCTAATTTAGATTCTTCTTTTTCACCACTATAATTATCATCTCTTATTTGGTTATCTATTGCAGTAACAGATAATCTTCTGTTTAGCTTCCCGATGGTACTCTCAGGTTGAAAATCTGGCGTTGCTAAAGCTGGGTAGCCTTCATAATCCTTACTTAATGTCGGTGATTCATATCCCCTGAAATAGGAGGAGGCAAGTCTGTTGTCACACACTATCAAGCCTTCCTTTCTCTCAGGGGGATCTCTCTCCATTTCCCCAACACTCTGTCCACCAGAATCTTGCGGGGTTTCTTCAGCTTCATATATGGGAGGCATGGCCTCTGCTTGTGTAACAGGCAATTCCAGATCTGTTCTGTATGTTTTCTGAATGTTTATCATGGTGGATAACACTTTGTGTTTCCTGAGAGCCTCATCAGAATCTTGTAGAGATAGTCTTTCCATTTCTCTTGGAGAGGGCGTGGACACAATCATGCCAAGTATCTCTTTAGCCTCTCTCTTACATGGTTTTTCCATTTCTAAGGAGGCAGGGGCTGCTGCCTTGTGTGCTTCTTCCACTTCTATCATTTCAGTTTTTTTAATACCCTCTCCAGCATCCTTCTGATAAGGTATTTCCAACACAGGTCTTACAGTCTTTCCAGTGATGCCTTCGACATCTTTTTCGTAGATATCTACCACTTCTAACATAATGGGCAAAACCTCAGCTTTGTCCATATCCCCTTCAGCATCCCTTAGGTAAGTATCTTCCATTTCTAATCCAACAGGTATCACCTCAGTCTCAATATCCCCTTCAGCATCCTCTGGGTAAATATCCTCCATTTCTAATGTGGCAGGTATCAATTCAGTCTTTTCAGTAATCCCCTCAAAGCCTTTTTGGTAGAGATCTTCCATTTCTGACACAACCGCTGTAATCCCAGGCTTGCCAACATCACCTTCAGCATGCTTTTGGTAAATATTTCCCATTTCTAATCCAACAGGTGTCACCTCAGTCTTTACAATATCCCCTTCAGCATCCTTTTGGTAAATATTTTCCATCTCTAATGTGGGAAGTATCATTTCAGTCTTTCCCATAATTACCTCAGCATCTTTTTGGTAGATATTTTTCACTTCTGAAATAACAGGCAGAATGTCAGTTTTGCCAAGATCACCTTCAATATCTCTCTTTTTATAAGCTTTTTTCATTCCTAAAATGGCAGGTAATCCCTCAGTTTTTTCAATATACCTCTCAGCATCTACTTGGTATATCTCTCTCACTGTAAGAATGTCAGCTATTGGCTCAGTTTTTGTGATATTTAATTCAGCCTCCTTTTCATATGCTCTTCCCATCTCTGACATAGGAGGGACTGCCTCATATTTCATAATATTCAACTCAGCATCCTTTTTGTTTGTTTCTCCCAGTTCTAACATGGAAGGTCTAAGCTCCATTTTCCCCATATTTACTTCAGTATCTTTCTTGTGTACTTTCCCTACTTCTGATGTAAGGAGTGTGCTTTTATTACTGTGTCCCAGTGAGCTTTTTTCAGATATACACACAAGACTATCAGACAAACTGCTTTTGGATGTCCCGGGTACATGAAGGTCATCATTTGCAAATGGAGGCCATTTGAAATTTAATACAAGAGTCCTTGTATTCTCTGTCCCAGTTTTGTGATTATCCACACACTCTATTTCCACTTCCTCTTCAGAGTCCTCTTTGAAAACTAAATGCATTTTTACCTTATTATCTAACCCTGTATGGCATGTGTCTTCCACTAGCAAAACAGTATCTGATTTCAGCAAATTTCTACTATCAGACTGTCCAGCTCCATTTCCAGAAAAAGGGGACTTTTGGTAGAGAACAATTTCTCTTCCTTTAGTTGACTCTGGGTCATTAACTAGGTCACTTACGGAGAAGAACCTACCTAATACTTTATTTTCACTAATTTCACACGTGCCTTGATTTACTGCCTGTTCGGACACCAAGAACTCCCTTAATGTATCGTGTGGCTTAACACTATCACTGTTCAGAATTTCTGAAGTATTATCCTGAAGTTCAGAATCCCAGGTATCCTTAGTATCTTCAAAAGGATCATTTGTCAAATTTTCTTGGGCTGAATAAATAATCTCATTGACTAATTCCCTAGCTTGATCTTCTAACAAACAAGATAAATTCATTCTATCAGAATCAAAAAGGAGCTTCTTCTCACCAGCTGTAGGTGAAACACAGACCTTTTCTTCCCCTTGGACAGCTGACCTGCTTTCCATACCCTGCTCTTCCAAATGCTCTGTCAATTGGGTCCCTGTCAGTGTCCCTTCTGATGGGTTATTCTCAGGGATGTCTTCTTTCGGAGTACCTGGATTCATTACGCCGTCTGTGGCTATATGCTCCTGGCAGGTAGCAACTATGTGTTTAGATTTTAATTCTTCCCTGACAGAGGTAAAAATTTCACTAATCAATGTATCAGCCTTTTTTAGTAAACCACTTTTGAGGTCCAAAAGTTGGTCATGTGCTCTCCTCCTCGCTTCTATGTGCTCAGCAGATGCTTCAGAACACTGCTGGCTTGAGCTGTTAACTGACGTTGGAGCCCCAGCAACTGCCCCAGTCTCTGCTTCCGTGGGATTGCCAAATTGGGCAGCAGTTGGAAAATCAAGAGATCCCTTCCCAGTAGGATTCCCAAAATGTTTCTGAAATGGGGTCACTTCTGACCCTGTTGGGACAGGTGTTTCCAATTCCAAATAAGAGCTCTTAGGGTACAGCAGGTTAGTTAAAGGGGCACCTTCATGTGTGGCATCCATGGTAACTTTTACAGAACTGAAATTATTTGGGGGATTATGTGAACTTAAAACTATGCTAAGTTCTTCAGAGTTACTGGAGGAAGACATGCTATCAATACTATCACTTAGGAAATGAGGATTTGCTTTCTTTCTATGAAATAAGGCTTTCTTTTCTGATTTCAGCACAGGAGCATTATGAAAGTGTGACTCCTCAGATGCAAAGGCATTTTTTTCTGAACTTTTATCAGAATCCAGAAAAGGTGAATTTACTTTTGTGCTGTCAGTTTCTTGGAATTGTGGGGAAGCACTAGTTAGGCTGAGTTTTGCCATTTCTGAGAAACCAGACATTTTTCTAGTCCCACAAATATCTGAAGATTGATGAAATACACAAGCACTAGCTTCATAATTCTGTGCCATTTGCCTAGTGACTTTTTCATTAGGAACAGGAGGTAAAATCTCAAATGTATTACTTTTGGGAAAAGCAGGAAGATAAACTAGGGCTTCTGCCTCTGTTTCCTGAATACCTTGGTATTTGGAGGCAGGAAGAGAAACTTCAGTTTGACAATTCTCTTCAGGGCCAGAAAATGAATACTTCTCTTTGCTCTCTTTACAGTCCATCAATTGATAACTTTTGCTCTGTTCAACCTCTTGGGAACTTAATTTCAATAAAACAAGCTTTCCTGGAAGATCTGTAACTTCAAATGGAGAAGAAATTTTATCCTGAGAAATGTCTCTGGGCTCTGTTTGGGAAACAGCTATCTTGGAGAGGGCTATAGTGTTCCCTCTTCCAGAATGCAGCTCAATAGGAACACTGTTCTGACCATCAACTTCCACTTTTGATAAAATGTTGGCAATGTCAGGTTTGGTTTCCAAGGAAAGAGAATAAGACTTTATAGTGCTCTTACTTGGTCTTGTGTTTGAAAGCATCAATTCTGCTTTAGTAGGGTCTTGAAATGAAATGGAACTGTGGTCCTTGAAGAAGCTTTCAGACTCCAATCTTGAGTCTGCTCTAGTTACACGAACATCTCTGGCTTTAAGATCTAGTGGAAACTGGCCTTTTTCGCCTTCAGGAAGAATGTCCTTGGATTCTAGAGCTGCAGAGGCATGCATAAGATGAAGGCAAGCAGAAAGACTCTTCCCATCTGCTGCCTCAGCACGATTTGCCACATTTTCTTCTTGACACTGACCGGGCTGAATGGAAATACCAACAATGTTGACATCCCCTGTTTCAGGGAGCACAGAAGAACATTCGTCCTTTAAAACAGGAATATCTAATTTGCTTCTTGGAACTCTGGAAACAAAGGTAGGAGATGAAATACCTAAATCTGATTTTTTACAATCAAGGGTAAGAGATGTTCTGACACCAGGAGATGCTTTGGCTTGTTGAAGACTCTCAGAATCAAGAAGAGATTCTGAAATGTGCTTTCGGGTAGGTTCAAGATCCAGTTCAGGTGCTATTTTACTTTCTAAGCATGCTACAATGGCTGATTCACTGATCTGTTTTACAGAAGCAGGGTTGTTTTGATTTAATCTAACCACGTGAGACATTTTGCCATGTGGCCAAAAATCAGGCTTTTTGGCTTCTGTTACAAACAACTGGTCAGTATCTTTGGGTAATGGCTCAATTTTATCTTTTGGAGCTTTTACGAGACTTGAAGCTGTGGGTTCACCAACCAAGGTGCTTTCTGTTTCTTGTTTGATTCTTATAGCAGCCAGTTTTTTCTGTGAGTCTTGAGCACACAATCTGTCTCCTTCATATACAGGTTCTGTCACAGCACTTCTCTGAAGAGTGGGGATACTGGTGTGATTGGCAGCCTGCTCTGCCGAGTTGTCTGCGGTTTGCTTGTCAGAACACTTACTCTCTGGCAACTGTGGATCTTCAAGCCTAATTGATTTATTTGAATTCGGCAAATCTGTACTTCCCTGTTTGGTAGTGTTGCTCCCATCAGATTTCCTACAAGAGAAGTCAGAAACAGCAGGGCTCACAGGCTCAACATGTTCTCTTTGCACCAAGGTCCCATCACTCATCACCGAGCTGGCTTCCTTCACTGGAGTTTCTGTTACCCCCTGAAAATCTGAACTGGAAGGAATTTTACTACCGTTACTTCCTGTAAACAACACTGAACATAATACCAAATTTTTGTCAGTCTGAGAAACTGGTGCACCATTTAAATGGTGCTGTGAGTCAGATTCTGTAACAGGGGAGCTGGAGTTAGTCCCAGAAGAAGGGAATGACCTACTTCTCACAGGTCCCCCAGGATCATTTTTATTTAAAACATCCTTAGAAAAAGCAGTATTGGGCAATTCTGGGTTGTTTGTCAGATGGCTTTCTGTGTTAAGATTTATTTCACTACAATCAGAGTCTTCTAAAAGGCCTTCGATCAAATGTCCTTTCACAGATACGTCTGTGCTAGCTGATGACAATGACAATGCCATCCTTGCCTCTGTCTCGCTTCCAGGGCCAATATGGATGCTTGTACTAGAGTCAGAACTTTCATTTTCTCTGTCCAAGGGAGTCACAGTTTCCAATGCAGTCTGGTGCTTCAAATATTTCCTGATTTGCCTGGGGCCTCGATATGTTGCATACGTTACTGAAGGCCTCTCTGGTTTGCCATCCAGTTGTCTGTAAAAAGCAACAGCACAATAGTATCAGGAAATATATTTAGTAACACTTAGTAGTAATCCTAGAAAGTGTGGGAAAGTCTATCTTTCCAATTACTCCAAATTTTAATACGTATTAATTGGAGGAGGAGATCCTAAAATGTTTTAGGTTAAACCTTTGTTAAAAAAAATAATAATAAAGATTTGACAAGCAGCATGTGAATGTCAAGGCAGCATGCATGTCTGAGCTCCTTAGAACCCTTCCCCCTTACCTGATTGTACATCTCTCTCACTGTGGTTAATGGAGAGAATGTGGACTGACAAGTCCAAGGCTTGGGCTTTAGTTATAATCTCAAAGGATTATAATCACAAAGGAGTGCTTCAGTGGAAGGAACCACACTGCCTGTATGTCTCATACTGGCAAGTTCATGGATACAGATTTCTCCACCATATCAGAGGATCATAGTAAGCTTCTCTTCCTTTACTCTTAGATGTGAATTTAAACAGCAACTTTGAGCACACAGGGAGAGAACTTTTAAAGGAAAACAACTGGTGAGATGTGTAGCCCATGTCAAGCACTCAGTATACATTAGTTAACTCAATGACAGAATTGCCTTAAAAATCCTCTCATGTTAAGGTCTTCGAATATTTGATCAGTGTAGTGAGTATTAAAAACTGCTTGGGTAAGTGCAGGGACTTCTGGAAAAAGTTCTCTACTTCTTCTCAGAGCCAACACAAAGTTCCTCGGCTCTCAGCATCCCACTTCCTTTGAAGAATCTGTCTCTGGAGTGCTCATGCTATCTGATGCTGCCTACTAACCCTTTATACATACCATTCTCTCCCCTTCAATTCAGTTCCGGCCTGAGAGAGAAACTCTATCATCTTCTAAGAGTTCACAAGTTATCTCCAGAGCATACCTATCCCAGGGGCCCTTTCCTAACAGGGCACTTAGCTTCTGATCTGTGGGTGCAAAGAACCCTGAGCACAGCAACTGCCATATTAAATTATAAAGATCTAGGCACTTACTAATTTTCCCCCTGCTCACCTGGTGGCTATTTGAAGGAAGGCACTGTGTCTTAATCATCTTTATATTTTTAAATGCCCCCTACAAAATATGGGAAACGTGTAATAACTTTCTGTGAATTAACGAATGACTAAATAAAGCAATGACAGTAAATAACAGTAAATTTTTAGTTTGCAATTTATTCCAGACTGTCTTAATTATAACAGAAGATATAAAAGTGTTTTAAATTCTGAACTCTAGTTTCATTTTAGTGTCTTGACTCTAACAATGGATGGTAGAAAAATTTGATGTTCTAATTTTTTCAGATTAAACATATAATTAACAAAACATGATAGAATCCATGTGAATAAGTAATCCACTTACCAGTATCCCAGTATCTAAAATAATATTCTCCCCAACTTTAAAGCAGCAACGTCAAGAACACTAGACTTGTCTACATGATAAAAGAGAAAGTAAACCTCCTTTGACACAATGTCAAATTTTCATCAACTGTGCCTCACATGTATTTCTTGAATTTTAGCTGAAATAATGTATTTCAATCTATTTAATTGCTGGCCCCTCAAATACTGTCACACCATTGTAAAACTTTGTATGGTAACATGCATGTTTTTACTGTCCATCAGAAAGCACCTAAAGGAGAAGTACAGAGAAAGACTTTGCCTTACAAAAGTGGTTTTAGCTTCAGCATGTGTTAAGCTAGATCAAAGTCTGTTATGAAACAAACTCAAAAGTAAATAAGGTAACTGTCTATGGAAATATCGAAAAAGAAAAATCCATGTAGGTAAATTAATGTTACTGGTGAAATCTGGTATCAAACTGTACTAATTATTCAGAAAATACAAAAGCCTACAGAACAACATATGAAGATCCAGAAGCCTGAATAAATTACAAGAAATTTTACTGTTTGGTCAGTTTTTCTCTCAAAGCTTTAATATTTTATACTTACAACCAACTTCCAACAGGCTGCAGTATTTTTTTCCTCAAAAGACTGATAAAATAAAAATGTCTACACAAAGAAATATATGTAACATACAAAGAAACAGGAAATGAGATAGGAATCAGAATTTTATTCTAGGAACCTTCGTTCTCTTACTACCAATTCCCTCCTGAAAACACCTCAACACATTTTATCCTGCACCAATCCAATAATGCACCTTTCCATCTAAAAGATCTTCCAATAAAATAAACCAAACAGAAAAATCCATTAAATTTCAACTCCCTCTAATAATGCCGTTTGGTAGTTTTGGAGTCCTTTCAGGGGTGAGGGAAATCATTTTCCTCCATTTTTTAGGACTTGTTGGGTAGTTTCAACTGAAGTGACTGATTTATACGAACTAGTTTAAATTTCTAACTAGATAATCTCCTGCTGTACCTGGGTGGAAATGTTATATAATTGTAACTAAAATATGCTCTGTTAATACTGAACAACTATATTATCATGTTTAAAGTACTGAGCATCAAAGTTTCAAGCTTAGCTTCATATACTATAATTAGTTCTGTCAGGTACTGATGACCTGTACTCCCTCTTTTTAAAAGGTTAGTCATGCCAATGTAGTCTATTTTCTACATCATTCTTTCCCAGGATGCAGTTGAGCTCCATAATTGAATAGTATTAAGAATATAAAACTGTTCTTTAATTGCCATTTTCTCTAGTAAATAAACTGGAAATGTCAAAAACATGCAACTTTAAAAATAGACTGAAGATGGGAAATTGAAAAGATTTTTCATAAGCTGAAAATAATATTTAGAGAATATAGAGAAAAGGGAGTATTAATTTCATGTATTATGTAAACTGTGTATGGCACCTACAGTTCATCCTATATAACCAAAGGTATGTGATCCTAACATAGTAAGAACAAAGTAAAACAGGCTCTCTACTCCTCCCCCCTTGACAGAGAGCAATGTCTTCTTGTGTAGTGCCAGCTGCATTCCCAAGACACCAGGGTGAAGGTCAAGTCTCAGATGGACTGGTGTCTGATCTCCAGGGCTGCTTTAACTCTGGCAAGGTGGATACCATTGCCACCAATGATCCCTTCATTGACCTCAACTCTATGGTCTATATATTCTGGTATGATTCCACCCATGTCAAACTCAATGGCACAGTTAAGGCTGAGAACAGGAAACTCGTCATCAATGGAAAGCCCATCATCATCTCTCAGGAGCGAGATCCTCCCAACATCAAATGGAGTGATGCTTGTGCTGAGTTTGTTGTGGAGTCCACTGGTGCCTTCACCACCATGGAGAAGGCTGGAATTCTCCTGAAGGGTAGAGCCAAGAGGGTCATCATCTCTACCCCTTCTGCTCATGCCTCCATGTTTGTGATGAGTGTGAACCATGAGAAGTGTAACAACTCCCTCAAGATTGTCAGCAATGCCTCCTACACCACCAGCTGCTTGGCCTCTGTGGCCACAGTCATCCATGACAACTTTGGCATTGTGGAGGGACTCATGACCACAGTCCATTCCATCAGTGCCACCCAGAAGACTGTGATGGCTCTTCTGTGAAGCTGTAGTGTTATAGCCAATGGGCTGCCCAGATGATCATCCCTGTTTCTACTGGCATTACCAAAGCTGTAGGCAAGGTCATCCCTGAGCTGAATGGGAAGCACCCTGGCATGTTGTTCCATGTCCTCACTCTCAACATGTCAGTTGTAGATCTGACCTGACACCTGGAGAAAACCTCCAGAAATGATGACATCAAGAAGGTAGTGAAACAAGCATCAGAGGGTTGTCTCCTGAAACTTTAATAGTAACCCCTACTCTTTCATCTTTGATGCTGGGACTGGCTTTGACCTCAAATACCATTTTGTCTAGCTCATTTCCTGGTGTAACAATGAAATTAGCTAGAGAAACCAAGTGGAGGACCTTAAGGTCCACATGACCTCCAAGGAGTCTTAAAGAGACCCCTGGACCACCAGCTCTAGTAAGAGCACAAGAGGAAGAGAGAATCTGTTAACTGCTGGGCAGTCGTTGCCTCTAACTCATCCCCAACACACAGAGACTATCCCAACCTTGACATTTGTGTTTCCATCCCAGGCCCCCTAAAGAACAGGAGGGGCTTAGAAAGCCCTACCTTTTCATAGAAGAGATAAAAATACTGTATCCAGACAAAAAAAAAAAAAAAAAAAAAGGTGGGGGCGAGGGAGAACAAATAACATACCTATACATTTCAAGTATTTAAGTAAACATAGGTACATACTGGAAATCTGAAAAGGTTTTATGCATTTTAGCCCAAGACATACCTAACATGTAAAGATTTATTAAGCCCCTAAATACCACACAGGGCTGTACTCTTTTTTGTATATATTTGATATGCCAAATATTTCAATGGTCAACCAAAGACATGTGTCATTCTTCAAAGAAAATTCTAAATAACAGCCTAAAAATATTGCCTTAGAGCAAAGTATCTAACTTATTTTTAGGAAAGTATGATCAAGCTACCTTTTCAGCATTAAGACATATTTCATTTCAAATACATAGTTAACAATATCAAAAAAAGCTTGTAACTTTTCCATGTAAAGAAAGTTGCAAATCCAGCAATTTTTAAATTTTATTTATTTATTTGGAAGATAGGGGCAGAGGGAGAGCAAGAAAATCTTAGGCAGGCTCTAATGCCTAACACAAGGTGGGTGATGCAGGGCTCAATCTCACAGCCCTAAGATCATGATGTGAGCCAAAATCAAGAGCTGGACGCTTAACCGACTGAGCCACCCATGTGCCCACAGCAATATTTTTTAAATCGAAATAAAGCTTTGACAGAAAAAATGTTCATTATGGATAGGAATCTGTTGAAAACAAAAAACCATAGAACTTTTTAAAATTTCAACCCAACAATGAAGTAGCTTCCTAATTATTCTGGAAGCATAAGTTAATGGATGGAAGACACTCTAAAAAAAGTTGTTACCAAACAGCTTTATGGATATTAAAAATGAATTCTGCATAGTGAACTATACATAAAAATAATTATAAAGCTGTTTATTATTTTTAAGTGAAGATGAAATCATTTACAATGACTATGCAGTAGGATTTTTTTTAAAACTCTTCAAATTATAGGTCATAACTTGTCCAAATTTTGAACACTGTAATAGTGATTTCAAATGTATATTTGATATTTTAGTAATAGCATTATACAGCACAGAATATAAACCTGTCTAAATTAAGCTAATTATTAACCATTTTTAGTACATTCTAACTATAAAAGATCTACAGAGGAATAAGAGTAGGGGCATTTTTATGTGATAAAGATGATGCAAAAACCTCAGTTAATTCACTCTTATATTAAAAAACTGAAATATTTTGTGATCCAGAACTCTCCTACTAATTTCAGAAGTATAGACTTTGATGAGAGAAAACACTCTCTAAAGGCCTGAGATACAAGAGAGGCCATTTCACATTTCTTTCTGAGTCAGCATGACTGTATGTTAACTTTGTTTAATCCAGAAGCCTGATTTAAGGCTCACCAAGCATATACTGTACAACTGCTTTATAAATGAGTGGCTAACAGAAAACCATCTTGTCCTTAAGACACTGATCAATGCTTCTACTCCGTATATTCCTTGATGTTAAAACCTGTGATTCCTCCCTATATCCTAATTTATAATCTTTTGATGTCAAAAAGTATACAACCCTGTAAAAACTGTTCGTTCCCCAGAGCATTTTCTTCCCTGTGAAGTATGTGTTTTACAGCCAGCTGTTCTAACTTGGGCTTGAATAAAACTCTTATTTTCAGAGCTTCTACAGGTTTGTTAATTTTACATCAACAAATCTTAATTTTAAATAACATTTTATATTAGGAATATTCCCATGATTTTGATTAAAAAATTAAATATATCCTTGCTTTTAGTAAATTTGTATCACAGAACTAAAAGAACTTTAATACTTCTAGTACAGTCTTAAAATTATTAGTAAATACCTTCCCCAGATACAAATTTCTAAAACTGGTTATAAGTAGTTCTTAATCATATTGTCAAGATAAACTATTAAACAAAATGGTATTCAACTTTTATATAATTCCTAAATAAATTGACATATGTCCATAGGAAGTTACTAACTGCTATTCTACACCTGGTAATTTGTAGGGCTTCTGAAGCTGGGCCAGAGGAAGCTTGTATCTTAGTCAAGACAAAAGCTTTGTGGAGCTGGTTCTGGTAATTGCCTTAAGCAATTGTTCTATTAATAAGGAAGGCTTTACCGACAAGAAATAAGAGGCACAGTATCATCTTCCATTTTCTTCTGTCTAGTACCAAAGAAATAAACCTGACCTAATTAAAACCAAAGGGGGATTAAAAAAAAGAAAAAGGAGGAAAAAACCACAAACTTTCCAAACCACCTAATTCCTCAACAACCTCAAAATCCCTACCACTTTAAGTTCTCTGGTACAAAAAGCTCTCTGGAGAATTTGTTAGAAGACTGCTGAGCCCTGCTCCCAAGGCAATTTGCATTTCTGATGATTCCCAGGTGATGCTGATGCTGCTAATCCAAACCCCACATTTTAAATAGCACTACTTTAGACAATCCTTTATTACAGAGGTACCTCAATTTAACCATTTCTGCTGTTGGACATTTGTTTCTAATGATATGTTCCCGTAAATAATGTTTCAGCAACAGTCATGTATATCATTAGAAATAACTACTACTTTTTGAGGTTCTTGACACACATTGCTCTGAACTGTGGCCTCTACTCTGAGCACTTTATATGGAGCATCAGCTGGATCAACTCAGTAATACTGAAAATCATCATTTAGTATTACTGTTATCAATTCAATAGGAGAAAGGTTACTCCATTGTAGTTTGCATTTCCTTGACTGCTGGTGAGAATAAGCCTTTCTTCCACTTATGTATTAGCCCTTTATATTTGTTTTATTTGTTTATATCGGTTGCTGTTTTCTTCTATCATTGAGTTAGTGTCTAAAATGCTTATCAGTTAAAGCATTCTGACATTTTTTGTACCTAATTTTTTCACTTGCCCATATAATGTATCATTGTTTATTTTGTTTGACATAGGAGTTTGAAAATTAGAAGTAATCCAATCTACTAATCTCCTTCCTAACACTTTCCATTGCTATCATGCTTAGAAAGCTGTTTCTCACCAACATAGAGTAATTCTCATTTAGCTACTCTCAGTTGTGTATTTTTAAAAAAACATTTGTTCCTCCATTTTGTTTTAATATACCAATGAGTTAAGTATCTAGCTTTCATGTTTTTCTCCAAAGTGTTAACCAATTTCACAAAGTCCTGTTTTAATTAGCAATAATCACGCCTCGGATAAACCTCATTGGCTATGATACTGCCACTGCACAAAGCTCAAAGTCCTCTTTTATATAAACAGGAAAAAAAATTTTAAAATTTTAAAAAGTTTTTCTCCAAACTGTTAACCAATTTCACAAAGTCCTCTTTTATGTAAACAGGAAAAAAAATTTTTAAAATTTAAAAAGAACATAAAAATGCCACCACATCCATCACATATATACAAGGGTCTACTTCTAGACAATCTATTCTGTTCCATTTAAATGTTTAGTAAATATTACATTAGTATGACACTGTTTCAAATTCAGCACACCGACGTCTCTTAGGGCAAACCCTACCCCCCCATCAATCTTCATGGGCAAACTGAAATCTTTTTTTTTGTTGTTTTCTTTTGTTTGTTTTTTTTTTAAAGATTTTATTTATTTATTTGACAGAGAGAGAGAGATCACAAGTAGGCAGAGAGGCAGGCAGAGAGAGAGGGAAGCAGGCTCCCCGCTGAGCAGAGAGCCCGATGCGGGACTCGATCCCAGGACCCTGAGATCATGACCTGAGCCGAAGGCAGAGGCTTTAACCCACTGAGCCACCCAGGCGCCCCGGCAAACTGAAATCTATCTGCATTTCAGTTTCTCACAAGTATCAGTTGGATCTGTGTCTACTTCTGGAGCTTGCTATGAGGAATTACCTCAAAATATATACATGAAGACGCTCTGAAACTATAAAGAACTACACAGATATATTTACTGATGACCTCTTCAAATATAATTCACAGGTAGAACTTAAAAATAAAATATTAGCTAAGAATGAATACTTCTGTGTTACACAAAATGGTTAATGGACTAAACATTGTCATACATATTTCCTGTGTAGAAAATAATCCTTAAAGCTCATTTGAGCAAAAGAAAAACAAGTTGGTGCCTGTTTGTTAGTCAAAGAAAGAAAAAAGGGATGGTGAAATAATCTTTATATGTTTGTAAGATTTTAGTTTTTCAGCTGTGGAAATGGATCACAAGGCCAGTTTTACAAGTAGAGTCAATTTAACATTTCTAACCCCTCTAATTTCATTCCACAAAGATATTAACAGAATGTGAATACAAACCTTAGAATCATTTTTGTTCCCAAAATGCAAATCCTGAACTCACTGCCTGTCCTAATACAGGAAGAATTCAGACAACAGAAAACACTCTCATTCAAGGAAGTCTTAAATTAGAAATAAAACTTGCACTATAGCAAAGTTAGCGCCTAAAAGATATCAGTACTGCCCCTTAAAATAGGTCCTAAGGCCCTAGATGATATGTATGATACACAGAATCATTAATTTTTTTTTCTACCTAGTAGCAGGGATATTACAGAATACTTTTTCCATTCCCCTTAATTAATAAAAGTAGAACTGAGGCTTAAAAGTTGGGTCCAAAAGCTCACTTTTTTGGCTAGCTGTAAACTTACTTTAGTAAATCATTGGTTTCCTGTTCACTGTCTTGTGTTGTATCCAAAGAAAAGGCATCTGAGGTTTCATCTGAGTTCTCTGCTTCTTCTGCTGGAAGTGCCTTTGTTCCCAGGGAGCCACTGAAAATCTCCCTCTCCCTTTTGACGTCTTCCTCAGGATGGTCACTGGGATTTTGTAGATCTTTTTCAGTTCTGTCATGGTCACCTTTGAAAGAAGACTGCTTGGCATCACTAAGAGATGCTTTTCCTGAGATATTGAATAAGTTACCAAGAAACTGAAAAAAGCTTTCTTTTGGCTGTCTATCGTTTTCTCCTATTTTGGTATCTGAGGTGGAACGGGAAAAGTCATCTGGCTTTTTGGAATCTTCCTGCGTTGGAAGAGTGATTAACTTCTCAGCATGGTTCCTTTTGTCCTCACTTTGGGGAATCTTTGAAAACAAAACAGAGAATAATAAATGTCATCATTTAAAAAAAATCACACAGATCTACTAATAAAGTATCATATGACACATTTTGGGCCAGATGCCAGGGATACATCTGTGAGTAAGACTGATGGCTTCTGATTCGTCAGGCTGTTTACAGTCTAGGGAAGGGCACGGTCAGCACAACTTAAACAAGGCTATATAGTAAATGTCATGAGGCGAGAAATACACCCCATGTGGGAAGCCAGAACAGGAGTAACTGGTCCAGGTTTGGTGTCAGTGACAGCAGAGGACGTAACACAGAGGAGTATTCCTAGAAGTGCCCTCGGAAGGACACCTACTACGTGACTATGTGATGCTTGTTCATCCCGCTCCTTCCCTAGCTCTCTTCCTCCCTCCTCTCCGACTCTATTTAGTCATGTGACAGCTTCTAAGAAGTTAAAGATGAATGGACGTTAGGGTACAAAATGAGAAGAGTGAGAGATGCGTAGGGAGAGATAAATAAAGGGACAGATCATGGCAAAATTTATGTATATTTAAATTTAGCCTTCACTACTCAGAACTAATGGACAGTACTTTCAAGTACTCTGTACAATAGGTAAACCTAAATAGACCTCATTTCAGCACTGTCCTAACCCAAAAAGAAATGCCGCATTGTGTAAAATTGTTTCTCAAAAAGACGAGAAAAGACAGCAACATGGTGTATCAATTCAGAGGAAAAGCTCATTATCCTTAATAGTAAACTACCAAATCCTCAGATGTGCATTAACACAAACCACACAGTACTGGGAATTCCTGCAGATGTTCAACACTTCCCGGGTGTGTTTTACTGCTCATAATGAAATTACTAGCAAAACAGACTCTCTGTGAGGCAAGACGGAGCTGATCTATCAAGGAGCTTGCTGGCATTCCTTGTCACACTCTTCCCTGAAGCTTCATTAACCTTAGGCCCATGTGCCAACTCAGCCTGCCTTCCAAACATGCCTGCTCACCTACTTGTAGAAGGAATGCCTGCCTGACAGTATCTGTCAGATGTCATGCTCACTAGTCCTTATAAAAGAAAAGCTCCAGTGTGAGTCAGAAAAAAGATCAGTACAGCAAGGTAAAGTCACCTTAGGCCACTGTGAGTTCACATGACAGTTTTATAAGAGGCTGATCTTCAAGCAGGCAAGAGCATCATGATCTCAATGTTATTTGTTTACCTCTTTCCATATTTTAATTCAAATTCAAAATAGTTTTAATTCAGTGTTCCATTAACCACTAACAAAACTTAGCATATGAAAGCTTGAGAAAAGGTTTATAACCCATTACCCCAGGAAATTAATTTCAAGCACTATTATTTTTTTTAAGATTTTATTTATTTATTAGACAGAGATCACAAGTCGGCAGAGAGGCAGGCAGAGAGAGGGGGAAGCAGGCTCCCCGCTAAGCAGAGAGCCCGATGCGGGGCTCGATCCCAGGACTCTCAGATCATGACCTGAGCCTAAGGCAGAGGCTTTAACCCACTGAACCACCCAGGTGCCCCACAAGCAGTATTATAAGTCTGTTCCCTACCTTCGGAGTCAGAGGGTATTTTTGAGGAAACACACAGCATTTTTCTATGTGTTAGGAACTTAATAAAACTTGTGAGTCTCTACATTTAGAATATGACCAACCTTCTAGAGTCATTCTAAGTCTCACCTTTTACTGGTTTCAACTGCAACTCACTCCCACTTGTCTCCATCTCATCCTTCCAAACTTGTGCTCATTATTGGAGAATGCACTATAAATTAGCTGTGTCCTCTCCTGACATAATGGCCCTCTCAGTTTAGCAAAAGAAATGTTAGTTGACATCCTGAAAATATCTTGATACACATAAATATTTTTTGTCCTTTAACTATGCCATTTAATTTGTTGTAATTAGCAGCCACAACATTTCTTCCTGAGTCAAAATGAATTAAGATTGTAACATGAACAGAACAATGATTTTTTTTTTCTATAGCTAGTATGAACAACTGCTCTTCCTGAGTAGCTTTCTGAAGGAAGTAAACTATAGGCTAATCATTAGAATATCATAAATATTCTTAAAATTTTTCAGAAATTCCTAAGAGTCATAAAATTGGGGGACGCCTGGGTGGCTCAGTGGGTTAAGCCGCTGCCTTTGGCTCGGGTCATGATCTCGGGATCCTGGGATCGAGTCCTGCATCGGGCTCTCTGCTCAGTGGGGAGCCTGCTTCCCTCTCTCTCTCTCTGCCTGTCTCTGTCTACTGCGATCTCTGTCAAATAAATAAAATAAAATCTTAAAAAAAAAAATTGGGCAATGGTTTACAAGAAGGGGAACATTAAAAGAACATGGAAATTACATTTTTAAAAAGATTTTATTTCTTATTTGACAGAGAGAGACACAGTGAGAGAAGGAACACAAGCAGGGGGAGTGGGAGAGGAAGCAGCAGGCTCCCCGCTGAGCAGTGAGCCCTACGCAGGGCTCAATCCCAGGACCCTGGGATCATGACCTGAGCCAAAAGCAGACACTTAATGACTGAGTCACCCAGGCACCCCAGGAAATCACATTTTTTGACATCAATAAAATCTCAAGATGATTTGTCAAAAATATCATTTCACTGCCTCAACTATTTTTTATAATTCCTTTCAAAACACAATAAACTGCTTTCTCAACAAAAGAGATACATTTTGCTAAACAACTGAAAACCTTTACATTTAACATTTTTATTTCTTACAAGATTTTATTTATGTATGTATGTATTTGAGAGAGACAGAGTGAACAGGAGAGAAACAGAGGGAGATGGACAGACTCCACTGAGCACATGGAGCATGGGGCTTGATCTCATGACCCTAAGGATCATGACCTGAGCTGAAATCAAGAGTCAGAGGCTTAACTGAGGCACCCAGGTGCCCCCAGATTTAACTTTTATATATATAATTTGGGGTGCCTGGGTGCCTCAGTTGGTTAAGCGACTGCCTTTGGCTCAGGTCATGATCCTGGAGTCCCAGAATCAACATCCCAGGATGGAGTCCTGCATCTGGCTCCCTGCTCAGCAGGGCGACTGCTTCTCACTCTGACCCTCGATAGTTCATGTTCTTTCATTCTCTCTCTCAAATAAATAAAATCTTAAAAAAAAAAAAAGAATTATACATATAATCTTTTTAAAAATCACTTTTTCCTCCTTCCCTTTATTTTCAGCTTCTTTGCTATTCCAGAATCTTTGTATCTTCAGTTTACTGAAGAGCACTTTTTGTCCTTGGAGGTCTTCATTTCTTAACTTTTCCCTAATACTCTTCTGAGAAACTTCTATCAATGAAATACTCCCAACAAGAAAAAGATATCTAAAATAGGAACAAAAACTAGCAGAAAAGAGCACTGCTATTTGAAGTAAACACAATAAATTTTTAATTTATAGAATTAAAATTTTAAGTCTGATCTAAAACAGCTGCTCTTTCCCCTCAGCCTAAACAACAATAAAATTCAGCCTGCCACAAGCGAGGGCCAATGCTGCCTGCCAACAAGACTGCCTGCCAATGTTCCAACAAGGAGAATGAAAGCAGTCAGGATTCAAGCAAACAAAACATCAATTCCAGTTGCTCTCAAAGATGTTGGTATTCCACATATAACAACAAAGGCTACTGAGAAGGCATATGTAACTGGGGGATTTGAAATTTTTTCCCTTCATCCTCAATATGCTATAATGCACTGCCCTTAGGTCAATTTCATCCAACTATCTCCTCTATTTGCTATGTGCCTAATAGCAGGAAGCACAGGTAAGCATCAGAGACACTGATTAGGAAGATGCAGTTTCAGCTTCAAGGAGCTTATAGTCTAGCAAGAAGCTCATTGCTGTATCACTGTGTGGGGCTTAGAAGAGAATCCACTGCTAGAAGACATAACATTTGAACTTGCTCCTGAAGGATAAGAAGAACATCCTAAACACTCAGTATAACATATCCAAAGATACAGAACTGTGAACTCTGTTTATCATGGCAAGGGTGTGGTTGAAGATGAATGGGGTACAGGGAATAGAGAATGAGGTAGAGAAGATGACTAACAGAAGCAGATGCTGAGGGATAAAGTCATGGATAACTAAGTTTTCTGAACTGGCTAACAATTTGAGTAAAGTAAAAAATGGACATGGGAAATAGGAGAGGTAAGATCAGGGCCTTTGTGGGGATGGGAGGAGGTAAGGCAACAAATTACTTAAGATGTCACTGAATGTTTGGTTCCCTGCTGTTGTACAATAGGAGATGTCTGGAAAGCAGTCAGAAGCACAGTTTAAGAATGCAATTTGGCCATACACATTGTACACAGGATATAAAGGGGACCAACAAAAAAGCTCTAGGGGAAAAAAAAGAGAGAGATTAAAAGGAGGTGCAAATTAGAGAAGGAATCAGAGAGAGATGGAGAAGGCAAACACCAGACCAGGTCATACCTCCAGAATACTGGTCTCCAAAGGCAAAGGACAAAGAATATTTCCGAAAGCAAATGGGGAGTAAATGCCAAATGCCATTGTGAGGTCTAGAAAGATGACTATCCTACCCCACTGTTCTTCAAAAACATCAGGCACACTCATGCCTCAAGAATTGTACATCCACTCTTCTCTGCTTAGAATTTTCTTCTCCCACGTAGCAATATGACTCACTCCCCCTCACCTCCCTCAGATCTTTATTTACAAGTCATCTCTTCATTGAAAGCTTCCCCGGTCACTCCAAAATTGCCAATTCCTCCACTCTGAAAGTGCCAATATCTTCTTTTTCTCCTTTGTACTTGCTAGTGTCAAATACACACACACATACACACATTTTTTAAAATCTGTTTCTTCCTCTAGAAAGTAAAAGCCGCAAGTGCAGGGATTTTTGTCTATTTTATTCAGTGCAGTATCTCTAGCACCTCGAAATGTGTCTGACAATAAGAGGTGCTCCAACAGTTGTTAGATTAGTAAATAAAGAATAAGGACTACACAGAAGCACTAGGAATGCAGGAGAAATAGTCTTAACAGCTCAGGAATTTTTGAGTACAGCCCTAAACTGAAAGTGTTAAGCTGTGAGTAGGTAGGCGAGGGGATAGAAATAGTTGGTAAATAGACAAAAGGCAAAACTTAGAGAAATTAGAAAAAAAAAAAAAAAAAGAATATGACAGTTTAAGATCTAAGACAGAATGGCTTTTTGTTCTTGTTTGGCAGATCAGCTCTACACCTATTAGAGAATAACTGTTGTACAAGAGAGAATGAAAAGCATAAATTGAGATAGAGAGGCCAGTAAAGCCTCTAATACTTTTTCTAATAAGAAAGGGAGGGGCGCCTGGGTGGCTCAGTGGGTTAAAGCCTCTGCCTTCGGCTCAGGTCGTGGTCTTGGGGTCCTGGGATCGAGCTCCGCATCAGGCTCTCTGCTCAGCGGGGAGCCTGCTTCCTCCTCTCTCTCTCTCCATCTGCCTCTCTGCCTACTTGTGATCTCTATTGGATAAATAAGTAAAATCTTTAAAAAAGAAAAAAAGAAAGGGAAAGTATTAACCTTCAAGAGGAGTATGGACACGTCCTCTTCCAGGTAAAGAGGTAAGGAAGTGACTGAGGCCTGAGCAATTCTGTAAATAAGAAGACGAAGAGCAAGGTCCAACAAGTGGCTCTGACCTCAGTAAGTGAGAGGAGAGATGGCAAGCTAAAGGAGGAACAGGCAGGTGGAACTGGGAAACAGAGAAGACTTGGACTAATGTCTCTGGGGAATGCAGTAATAGGCTGAAATGGGTATAGCAAGTAGTAGGTAGAGTCTATGCAAGCTCGAAAGCATTCACTCATTCATTCAGTAAATAACGAACAGCACCATACCATTCCAGGTGTTTTGATGCAACAGTAAAAACAAACAAACAAAACCCCACAACACCAATAGCCCTGCTTTCATGAAGCCTGCATTCTAGTGATGTAAGAATTTATTTGCAAGTCCAACTGGTATTAGTTTGTCACCTCCTCAAATAGCCTAGAGCAGGTGGCAGGTGCTGTGCCAACATGGTAAGTGGCACAGGGAATAAGATCAAAAAGTTCACAGGATACAGACGGTTACCAAAGATCCTGTTGAATGGAAAATAATGAAGAGTCAGGTGACTCTTCTTCTACTGTGTCATGCACTGGGCCTGTCATCCTTTCTACCTCAGACTCTGCCTTTATTGGGCGTAGCAAGGATAATCCTTAAGAATACCCTGACTTCTAGTTCCTTAACATCCTCAACTCCGGTAACTTCCACTTCCTCTCTTCTTGCCTCTTTCATAAACTCTGACCCTAGTTAGTCCCCCATAACTGCATCCCCTCGCAAACTCAATCTCAGGCATTCCCCGTGTGCACACCCTCTCCCCGTTTCAGCTGTTTTACCCCGCTGTCCCAGGTATACCCACCATACCACTACTCCTGCCCCAATACAGCTTCTGCCTTCCCTTACACTGTCCCTTTCAGTTCCCACAAAGTTTCCTAGCTTCTCTATCCAGCCATCAAATATAACCAGTAACCTCAAAGTGTCAGTTGTACTGCTTGGTCGTCCCCACTCAGAAAAATTCCAATTTTATCTTTTTCTAACTAAGTGAGTGAGTCTTGCTTTAAAAAGCCACAAGGATATGCACACTATGCAGATTTGGGCTACGAACAGTTCACAATTTACAGCCCCAGCTGGAAATCTCTCTGTAACCTTTCCTCATTTTCTACAGCAGCTCTTTCACCTACCAGCCCACTCCCATTCCACTATCCCACCACCTTGCTCAGCAGAGGTCCCTACTCTCCATTTCATGCAGACATTCCCTCATAGCCCTAACTCCCAATAGCATCGGCAAGCCTCCTTCACTCACTGCCATGCTTCACCAGGAAGGATGGACTCCTCCCAAGGTGAATTTCCCCACCAGGACACCAGTGCACAATCCTTGATGTCTCCTTGAGAAGCACAGTTCCTCATCTGTCCCTTCCAGAAGCCCATCATTCAAAAGCAAATGCACAAGGATAGCCCTCTCATCTACCAACCTCCTCAAAAAAGGGTTCCTAATCTTCACCACCTTCTTTCCCTTTCCTCCCAATCACTCTCTAATCACTTACAATCTGGCTTACTCCCTAGTTGTGCTGGTCACCGTCTCTAAGAAACACTGTCCCACTTGCTAATTCAATACACTTCTTACATGGTGCATCTGCAGAATGAGACTGAACCTCATTCTGATAACCAGTCTTCTATTCACTTCCATGACATTACTCTGAGATTTTCCTCTTTCCTCTCAAACACTTTCTCCATCTCCTTCAACTTCACATCATTCTAGCCATTCCTTACCAAACATATTTCTCCAATTTCTAGCCTGGGCCTGCTTTAGCTTCATGACCTTCTTAAAAGGTTTTATTTCCCACAGATTAATCAGATGATTCCTAGGTTTTTATCTGCAGCTCAGACAGTAAACCTACTGTCAATCAGGCGTCCATAGCCACTTGGATACTTCACTGGAATCCCAAGCTCAGTACATCCAAAACTGAATGTGACCATGTTTTGTCTCCATTCTTTCATTTTCTGCAAATCTTAACATTTCCGCTTATTAAAAAGTCAGACAAAACATCATCTGTTTCCTTGCTTGCACTGTCCCTATCCATTCTCCAGACAAAAACTAGAGCAATCTTTTAGAATTCAAGTCTGACTATCCTTAAAGGCCTTTAATCACAATCACAGCTCTGCTTTCAGGATAAAATCCCAACTCTCAAGCATGGCATTCAAGGTGTTGGTGGGTCTAGTCCCCTGTGTCTTTCCCCAGTTTCATCTCTTGCCACTCACTATGCTTGCAAATCATCATACCCAGCCTCACTCATTCTTTCCCCTCTCTCTTCTCCTCTCTCTCTCTTTGTACAGAACATCTTTGCAATAACACTATTCCCACTGCTGAGACCACTTACTCTTTGGCCTCTTTGTCTGGGAAATTTCTACTACAACAGAAGTTTTTTCAGAATAGAAATTGCCTATGTACATGTTTCTCTAGTGAACATTCCTAAGACTGTTTTCCTTGTTATCACAAGGTGAAGGCAAACAATTGTATACATTTTCATCCTGAATATGACTATCACCTAAATTATTAATACATACTAAAATCTGGCACTCATAAACTAAAACCAGCTGCTTACTTGAGAATTCAGTTAGTTTTCTCCTTAGACATCTGGTTGCAACATATTACTTGGCAAATTTGTCAATATTTGAAATTCTACCACCAACAGTTAAAATTTCCTCAATTTTGAGGAAAATAACTATTATCAGATTATTGCCAATATCCTGAGGTAAGCTATAGTTTAATTTTAAATCAAAATTACTGTTTACCTTCATCCTAATGGATTTAATTTGTGGTGAGATGCCAGATTAATTCCATATAAACTACCAATACATATTTGCATGAATGAAATTCTCAATAAATGGATTTCAAGACTAATGGTAAGGTGCAAAGATGAGTGATTTATACCCCCACTGTTAAAGTAATTTTGCTTGAAAGATAACATTACATTTTTATCACAGCATTATTTTTCCACTAAAAAATTAGAACAGGCCAGCAAGTTGGCCATCAACTATTTTGTTCTAAGCTGGTTATTGTTTAACATAACAAATTACCTGCAACTTTAATGTCATGATTCTGTGCTGTGATCAGCTCTGACATGTCACAAATAATTTGTTACTAAAGTTACTTAAAAGTTGAAATTTCACTTTTTAAAAATGCTCTAGAATGGAATTAAGATTTTAGCTGAGGTGTTACTTTCAGTTTTTCATTTCCATGTAATTTCTGATAAAAGGATGTAGTTATATATGGTATACCAAATAAGGGCCCTTAACCATAAGTGACCCAGGACAGTCATCTGTTGTATGTGCCAGAACAAACAACACAGAAGTAAAAACTGTTGATGTGAAAGAGAAAAGTCTGTGGGGTGCCTGGGTGGCTCAGTCGTTAAGCATCTGCCTTTGGCTCAGGTCATGATCCCAAGGTCCTGGGATCGAGCCCCTTGTTGGGCTCCCTGCTCAGTGGGAAGCCTGCTTCTCCCTCTCACTCTGCTTGTCTTCCCTCTCTCACTGTGTCTCTTTCTGTCGAATAAATAAAATCTTAAAAAAAAAAGAGAGAGAGAGAGAGAGAAAAGTCTGAACTATAGAATAGCAAAGGATATGGACAGGAAGAAAGGGCTGTTGATGGTCCGTGGCACAATGGGGATGGAGACAAAATGATAGAATCATTTCCAAACATCAAGACTGGGTAATTGGTAGCACTTTTTAGCTGGACAGGAACACAGAAAGAGAAAAAAATTAGGATAAAATAGTCTGAGTTCAACTTTGAGTATGACAAATCTTATACCCAGCAACACTGGCAGGAAAGGTATAAAGAATTGGTTCTATTACCCTGATGCTCAGCAAAACATGTTGGGCTGGAAGGACAGGTGTGAGCTTTGTCACAGGCTATGATGCAGGTAGAAATCAAATCAACCAGGGCAGGTGTGGAAAGACAGAAGAAAAAAGGAACAAAATGACACAAGATAGGAGAAAAGCCACTCCTTTCTGTTACCATAAAAAGAGATCTCCAGTGAAAACACTGGGCAAGAATGATAAATGTTTTTGTTTCTAGGAGAGCTTTTCAGAACCCCCTCTAATGTTCTTGAGTCAATATCTGGCACCCATGGAGGTCAAGGTACTCACAAAATCTGCAGTATGTACATGACCTTCCTTAGTCTGTTTCCATTTTGACAAGGTATTCCATGATACCATAAAGTAGGACCACTACAGTTCTATGATAGAACAAACCACTGCAAATCAAACCAGGTACTTCAAAACACCTGCAACACCCAGGAACTCAAAGATATCGAGGCTCCAGACGGACAGGCTGCAGCCCTGCCAGTCCCTTCGGGCATATGCACCACTGAGTGGCATGGTGGGATCTCTACTTTAGGATCCCTTACACCACTCAGTCTTTATAGAAGTTTGATTGGTCAAGGGGTGAAAATTTTTGACTTCTAGCTAAATTTCAATATGTGCATCTCCATGTATGCCCTCTTTTCAAATGTGATAGAGAATCAATGTTTTTAATAGCTTTTCTATACTATTCACCCAGAAAAAAAAGCACCATTCTCAAACAAAGAGTTATTTCTAAGTTTCTAAGCAGATGTCAAGCTGCTGAGAACAGACTTTATATGGCAAGAAGGCACCTCTTTCCCTGAGTACCCATTGTGTGCTCAGCATTGTCTACTGCTCTACAGGTTATCTCAGTTATTCCAAAACACTTCCATGAAACAGGATTGAACACCCCCCCCACCCAATACAGATCAGCAAACCAAAGTTTAAATAAGTTGAGTAAATTTTCCAAGATTACAAAACTACCACATGGAAAGCTGGGATTTAAGCCCAGATTTGCCTGATTCCAAAGGCTGTTCTTTCCATCACTGCATATGTTAATTTTAAAACATTTCCAAGGGGGCTGGCTCATAGTTGGCAGAGGCAGAGAAATAGTGGCTCACTATGAGACAACTCATTCCCCTCATCAACATTCCCATCAATTAAAGTTAATCTATTTATAAATGGGTTCCAAATGCAAATAAGTAAAAAATTTTTTAAAAGGAGTTCCAGTTTTTGAAAATCTTTATAAGTTGATGTCATACTGCTGCTATTATCTATATCGATGAGAAAAAAATACAGCCAAGCATTTATTAAGGCCACAATTTATTTTAAAAATTAGTTCAATAATCAATTTTCCCCTAGCCTAACCAAGAAAAAATTTAATGCATTTAAATTTGACTATCATTTCACTTTTGGCCAAGAGAATGTTGAAAAACATCAGTAAGGAAAGAAGAGTTACACAAATCAAAATATGATCAGATGTATAAATTTAATATATCCATCTTCTAAACAGCACTGTTCATTCAATATAGTATTAATATAAAAAACAATGAGTGACTATTTTTCTTCAGTAAGATATTCTTGAGCTACAATTTTCCATCTTTACCTATCAGTAAACAGAGGTAACAGTTAAAAAAAAAAAAGTGTAGCTCTTTGTTGTAAATTATTTGCTTCTAAGATTAAAAATAAGTGTTACAGGGCGCCTGGGTGGCTCAGTGGGTTAGGCCTCTGCCTTCGGCTTGGGTCATGATCTCAGGGTCCTGGGATCGAGTCCTGCATCAGGCTCTCTGCTCCGTGGGGAGCCTGCTTCCTCCTCTCTCTCTCTCTCGATCTCTCTCTGTCTGCCTCTCTGCCTACTTGTAATCTCTGTCTGTCAAATAAATAAATTAATTAATTAATTAAAAAAAAATAAATGTTACAAATCTTAAGTAAAAATAATACACACTAGATTGATACTCTTCGATTATTCATAGAACATCATATGCATCTATCAACCACTGACTTTTAAAAACCACTCCAGAACTTTCATCAGATTTGTAGGATTAGTTATAAACAACAATTCTAAAATGGAACAAAAGTTAAATTTTATATAAAGCAGATGTCAAGCTGCTGAGAACAAGCCTAATGATCATCAATTTATTTAGGTCTGGGTTAGAGAATCTACAACCTATGATCCAGGTTTGATTCATTTATTTCGCTCATGGCTCACTTCTGAAAATAGACTTACTGCCATAGCTCTCTTAATTTTATAATAAGATTTCTTTTTGGTAAATTTAGTTTATGAATATCTTATAAATTAAGTTCACAAATGGAAAACATTATACAGAACTGCATCTGAATTCTCTTGTCTCCTCTCACTAACTGTGGGTTTTGTTAAGTGAAAATCTCTGAGATTCACTTTCTTCAATTACAAAAAGATAAAAATTCTGATTACCACACATACTGATTGCTTCTTCTGTACAAAACATTCTAAAATGACAGTAAAGGAACTGTTTCAGTTATAAATACAAAGAGAGGGAGAGAGTAGATACGAGCAGATAAGAGATTTCAAAAAGGGTTTAGAAGGCACAGACAGATGAAGGCAGAGTAACTGACCACAGGAAGCTTCTACCCAAGTGTCTGCAAGGGGTAACTCTGATCATGAGGGAAACAATCTACTCCACAGACAGCCTGAAAAAGTTCAGGTTTTGAAGACACTAGGTACCACTTAGGACAGTGTGAGACACAGGATTAAAAGTAAAGAGTTTGAAAATCTCTAGATGGAAGGGCACGTGGGTGGTTTAGGTGGTGAAGTGTCTGCCTTCAGCTCTGGTCATGATCCCAGGAAACGCTGGGCTCCCTGATCAGCAGGGAGTTTGCTTCTCCCTCTGCCCCTCCCCCTGCTCATGTACTCTCTCAATCTCTCCCCCCACTTTAAAATAACTTTTAAAAAGAAAAAAAAAAATTTCCAGATGGAAGGGCTCTTCTCCCATCCCAAGCAGTTAAATGATCCTTCCTACCTCCCACCACCTCCACCTCCCAACCAAATATATGTAGAAAGAACATCTCTGAAGATACTGAGAATTTTGGGCAGACTGAATTTGAGGTATTAAAGGCCATCCATACAGAAATGTCTGGAACCCCAAAAATCAAGCTTAGAGTTCAAGAAAGATGTCAAGAAGAGATCGGAGAGCCAAAAAATGAAGCAATATGACTGAAAGATATAACTTTGGAAGACTGACATTGAGAAAGATGGAGGACTTTGAGAAACATCTATATGAAAAGTAACTTAACCAGAAAGTCAGAAGGAAATGGCCAGAGGCAGGAACTGCAATGAAGTACAATATTAATGGAAACAAAGATAATAAAGCATATTTCTGGAAAGAAGACAAGACCTGGAAAATCAATGTCTCAACTTTTTAAATAAGAACTAAGAGAAGACTATTGACTGTGGTTAGCAAGTGATCATTGGTTTCATGGAATGACTTTTACTCATTTAACTACTTACTGAGTACTTACGACACATGTACCAGGCACAGTACTAAGTTTCCCATGTCTGAGGGAACTAGAGAAGAGCCAGGAATCAAATTAGAAAGGATTAAGAATTAAACAGTGATTGAAAAAGACTTTCATAAGAAATTTTTGGGTAAAAACGGGGAGTGATATAAAACGATAGATTGAAAGGAAACCTGACCCACCAAAGGGGAAAAAAAACAACTGATTTATTTGCTTATTTTTTAGAGGGGGAGAAAGAGGGAAGTGGGAGGAAATCAGGGTAAGGGAGAGAGGGGAGAATCTTAAACAGACTCCACTCCCAGCCCAGAGTCCAACACAGGACTCAATCTCACAACTGGGCGATCATGACCTGAGCCAAAATAAAGAGACAGACACTTAACCAACTGAGCCACCCAGATGCCCCCCCCCCCGCCCAAACAACAGTGTTTCAGAAAAGAAATAGAAACCAGTGAAGACGGAGGGATGGATAATCAAGACAAGGTCAAAGAGAAGACAGGAAGTAAGAGACCAAAACCAGGAGGATGAAAGCTGGATCAAAACCAAAAGCACGGGGCTTTTGGGAGTTTATCCTAGGAAGGCAACAAGGGATGAAAATTCCTCTGAAGTAGGTAGATGGCAGCAGGAAATTAGAACACGCATTCCTACTCTTTTAAATAACAACAGACATGAATGCAACAGGACCAAGTGTCTAAGACTACAAGACAAAATTGTAGAACCCACAGAAAAACAAAGGTAGAATATGGACTAAATATTTAGAAGTTTTGCCAGCTTGATACAAGAACCTAATTCAATAAAAATAAATTTATCTATCATTGGAATGATAAATGCTAGCATTAGAAATGGCTACAATGTTAAAAAACAGCAAACCTTGTATAGCATGTAAGTGATAACTAAGAATACAAGGATGTCCAAAGATAATACAAAGCTTCTATAGTCTTTAACTGTTTGAAAATATAATTGATTTTCATAGTTTAAACTTTTAACCAAACAATCATCAACATCTTGATTTGGCTTCTCAAAGTCAAATACAAAAAGAAAAGGATAAGAACATTTATTATATTTATTATTCATAAATCTGTTATGTTTCAGACTCAACAGGAAAAATGCTGTATATTTTTTTCTTATCATAGAAGGCATTACCATAAAATTCAGATTAACAAGATGGAAGCATGGGAACACAAATATCACATTACAGTGGAGTGCTGCTACAGAAAATTATTCATTAGAAAGAAAACAAATGCACATTTTATTCCACTTGCTAATGAAAATACTTGAATTGAGACTATTTAGAATAACAAGACCATAAATATGGTTCTAACCCATTTTCCCCAAGGTATGGTGCTACTGGTGTTATCAAAATATGTGTTTCTGATGCCTGACAACAGGTATCTAAACCACTGGGGTCTATGTGGCTAGACTGAAGAAATCTCACTAGTAGTTTCTGGACGATAAAGCAACAACTACAAGGGCCAAAATGCTCGGGCCACTGCAGTGAGAGTGACATGGCTCACTCTACATTACAAGCTAACTGCGCTGCCCATGTTTAAGTAATGCAATGGGCCTCAAATCCTAAAAGAAACAATCTCATGACTATGAGCCATATTTGCTTGGGGACCTAGATCCCAAAGTGAAATTAACTTGGGCAATCAAACCAAGATATTAAGAATGCATAGAAAAGACGAATCATGGAGGCCCAGACACTGTATCTTCCCAAAGTATACATTTACTGCATCTACAAATGTGTGACTTTCTGGAACAAATCTCTGCAGGTACAAAGTAGGACTACAGGAAAGGCCAAGTCTGAAGGCTGAAGGTATTTTTTTTTTGTTGTTTTGTTTTTTTGTTTTTTGTTGTTTTTTAGTAAGATCAGAGCCGAAGTAGTATAGTATCAGTTACAGGCTGAGTGGGGAAACAAGTGGAGCCTCAGAGGGGAGAAGGCAGCAAGGAGAGCAGAATGTTTGGTGAAGGTCAGAGGAAATAAGGGATTAGGAGATGGAGTGACAGGAGCCAAAGAAACATCAAAGTTTGAGATCTCCAAAGAAAATATTTCCCGTAAAACAACTCAAGAAAAAGGCTACATATATACCATTAGAAGTAAAAGTCTTGACATAAGGCAACTGAAGACATGCAAAAAGCCTTGCAGTGGTAAACCAGTAGGCTGGCTAACAGTTGGCTAAATTGATAGAAAAAGAGTAGGTAGAGATGTTATAAAGCCTGAGAGCAGGATTTTTTAATTTTATTTATTTACTTGAGAGAGAGAGAGCATGGGGGTGGGGGCAGAGAGAGGACGAAGCAGACTCCCTGCTGAGCAGGAAACCTGACACAGGACTTGATCCTAGGACCCTGAGATCATGACCTGAGCCAAAGGCAGATGCTTAAAGGAGTGAGCAACTAAGGTGCTCCTGAAAGCTGGATTTAACAGCCAAACTAGCAAAGGAATGAAAAAAGATAAGGAAAGCAAGGTGATCTTGATTTTCTTTCTTTTGATAAAGTCAAATAAATCAGATCCCTGCTATTTTCTCCCAAAAAAAATATTTATATTGTTAATTATGATAGGGGAAGAATGAGAACAGCTTTATCCTCACTATACCTAATGCCTTTGGACCTTATATAATGTTTAAAAGTCCCCTTATCAGTGACGAAGAATTCAGAAGACTTTACGGTCATTCCATTGACCAAGCTAATTTACTCTGAAATTCATGGAAAGCACAAGCATTCTGCTTTACTGATTGTCACAAATCATGTAAAAAGAAAATTGCTGAGTCCAAACTCTATGACTTTGGGACAGATACGAAAGCTCGATCACATACCTGGCATCACACCACTGAACAACACAAACAGGTTCTAGAAAATCACTTATGAGTGAAAAGAAATGGTACAAGGTTCAATGATTTTTCAATGATTTTTTTTAAGATTTATTTATTTTAGAGAATGGGAGGGAGCAAGAGCAGGGGAGAAAGGGAGGGAGAGAGAGAGAGAAAAAGCAAGTGGAGGGGAGAGGGGCAGAGGGAGAGACAGAGAATCCCCACCTGACTCCCCACTGATTGGGGAGCCCAATGCAGGCCTCCATCCCAGGACCTTCAGATCATGACTAGAGCCAAAATCAAGAGCTGTATGCTCAAATGACTGAGCTACAACAGGCACCCCGATTTTCAAGGATTTTTAACCACACTTATCAGTAAATACCTAGGGAGGTAACTACCTAGGGAGGTGTGTAGCTTATACTCTTTTCATGCTTGTCCTGTAGAAACTGGTTCATATGTGAGCTGACCAAAATATCCATCCCATACTAAGAACATGTTATTAACTTCCACCTGCCAAAAGCACTATTAGATGTTAGCAGCATTTGAAAAACACATCATAGGGGCGCCTGGGTGGCTCAGTGGGTTAAAAAGCCTCTGCCTTCAGTTCAGGTCATGATCTCAGGGTCCTGGGATCTAGCCCCGCATCGGGCTCTCTGCTCAGCGGGGAGCCTGCTTCTCTCTCTCTCTCTCTACCTGCTTCTCTGCCTGCTTGTGAACTCTGGCAAATAAATAAATAAAATCTCTAAAACACACACACACACACACACACACACACACACACGCACAAAAAAAAAAACAGAAAGAAAAACACATCATAAATCAAAGAACATCCTAGGGAAAAGAAACTATGGAGGTCAGACAATCCAATTCACGGATCAGAAAACTAAGGACAAGGACATTAAATTCCTCAGGTGAAGGCCCCAGAGCTGGTTAGTGGCAAAGCTAGAATAAGGACACCCCACTCTCCAACTCTCCCCGATGACCTTCTCCCTCACCCGATCCCACCTAAATTCTATGTCCAACAGAGCTAAGCTGGATTGCCATAAATAATATAGTGCTCTTTTTGAAATGTAAAATATAAAATGAGACAACAGAATCTAAAAAGTAGGAACAGAAATTAAGAGAAATATTTTTTTAATATAAAATATTAAAACTATACCTTTACTGCTTCTGATGAAAGTACATTTTCCTTTTTCTGACTTGTGCTCATGGGCTCATTTTCAACACTGAAAAATAAAAACCACAGTTTCTTTGAAATTAAAAGAGAATTAATAAAATCATACAGCTTGAGTTTAAAGAAAAATCGAAAGGGCTTTTATATGCAATGCTCAAAAGATTCATGTACCAAATGTAAAAGAATATGCCAGGTGGTGGGTATTAAGGAGGGCACGTATTGCATGGAGCACTGGGTGTGGTGCAAAAACAATGAATACTGTTACGCTGAAAAGAAATTAAAAAAAAAAAAAAATGTCTCTTGCAGGGCGCCTGGGTGGCTCAGTGGGTTAAGCTCTGCCTTCAGCTCAGGTCAGGGTCCAAGGTCCTGGGATCAAGCCCCACACTGGCTCTTTGCTCAGCGGGGAGCCTGCTTTCTCCTCTCTCTCTGCCTGCCTCTCTGCCTACTTGTGATCTCTGTCTGTCAAATAAAAAAATAAAACCTTTAAAAAAAAAAAAAAAAAAAAAGAATATGTTGATTTGAACCTCCACAGTTGAAAGCACATTGGAAAATATTCATCCAGGCCTCAGAAATTTTGGTGAGCCTATTATGTGCTACATTTTCTTATGCTGATAATCAGCATCACAGCAATGATGCACCCGAACAAAGAAGCAACATTGTACAACTATCACAACCTTGAAAATGATTAACACTTTACGATTTTATTTATATTAAGGTTCTCCATAGCCTTATCTTTTTTTTAAAGCCCATAGTGAGTACTATACGAGTAGAATCTATTTCTCCTTAGTAAGTCTTTATCAACATACAGGATCATCTAGTGAAGTTTGGGAATAGTCAAATGTAAATGCAGGCTTATCTAGCCCCAAATGTGTCCCAGAGGGCACCTCAAGATCCTGATTTTCCAGACTGCCACTTCTAATTATCTTGTCTAGAATACCTTCACAGATGCCTTCTGAGAGGTCATAAAAAATTATGCTTCCTATTAGGCACACATACATTTCAAATACAAAATTTTGTATTTCTAGGTTTATACATTATCTTGTTTTCATACTTTTATGCTAGACAAACTGAACAGCTCCCCACTGAAGATTATCATGACTGTCTGCCATGCCCCAGGGATCACGCCTGGCCTTGAGTATGTAAGGACAAGTAGGTCAGAGTCTTTATAAAACTCAGGCTGGTAGGGGAGACTGATACACAAACTAATAATACAGTTTGGTAAAAGTTACAGCTGCCAAATGAACAAAATACCATGGAGCACAAAGGAAGCAAGGAACAGCAATTCTGCCTCCTCAGGAAAGTGCCCACAGAGGAGACAAAGGAGGCAGGAATAGAGAACATGGCATTTTCAGGAAACCATGTTTTGTTTGTTTTAATATAAGACTGGAGCACAACAACTTGGCAGAGGTGACTCTGCTAGATATGAGAATGATACCAGAAGCAGTGCCTGCCAGACTCTGGAGAACCTGCCTGACTCGTTTCAGAACTTGATCTTTGTCCTACAAGCACTGGGAAGCCCTGAGCCAGGGGATAAGCATAAAGCCGGCGGAATGACTGAGAATGGGAAAACACAGGCAATTGTGGTGGCTGTGGCAGAGCAACTGAAAAGGAGTGGTCTCAATAGTTCAGACTGGACAGGATAGGAAGAGAAGACATGATTTAGGCTACTTTTAGGTTTTCTATCCATAACGCCCAGTGCAATGATGTAGAGTAACCAAGGAACAAATGGTAATGGTTAAAACACAGAAAGCTCACAAGCATGTGGAAAATACAATGAAATTAAAATTTTATTAAGTCTCAGACTCTATGCAGAAATACACAGACCAACAAGACACAGTCATACTCACAAGCCTTTTAAATGTCAACAGCAAATGCAACCAAGTAAAGAAGATGAACACATGAGCTGTGTGCTTAACAGGTGAACTCCATGTGAAACATCAGGGACAAAAATGGGAAATATTGTACATTTCAGAACTGTAACCAAATATATCTATATATCTATAAAATAAGAATGTCTCCAACACTGCTACTTTAAAAGTGAGTGGGTTTTTACCTCCATTTTCTATTTTAGCTTTATTTTTTGTCACAAGTTTGTTTACAATTGTTTTAAATTAAATGTCAAATCTGGTCTATTTAAGCTCAAAAGAAAAAGAGAGAGAGAGACGGGTGCAATACATGTAAAAAGAGCACATCATAAGAATCTGGAGTATAATCAAGGATAACATTGACCTTAGTGATTTTATAAGTATATTCTCTAACTGTAATCTATTTTGAATGACCCATCTAAAAACTAAACATACAAGGATTTTAGTCTCCTAATTTTTGTGCCTTTTTAAGATTTATTTATTTATTTGAGAGACAGAGAGCGAGCGAGCACAAGCAGAGGGAGGAGAGGGAGAAGCAGGCTCCCACAGAGCAGGGAGCCCAATGTGGGGCTGGATCCCAGGATTCTGGGATCATGACCTGAGCCAAAAGCAGACAACTCGACTGACTGATTCACCCAGGCGCCCCTAGTCTCCTAGTTCTTTTCAAGATTCCTGAAATTGTACTTAAGGGTGTTTACAGCACTTTCTGTAAACTTACTGCCTTAGTGAATTGGAAATGAAAATGGTAAAAGTTTCCAGTACAAAACCTCTGTAGAAAATGTAGCTCCAGGTTCATGGGATTAACATAGATATCAGTATTTTCAAGTAGCTATAATTATATCCACTCTACAAACACACACAAAATGCCAGAAAAATATATTCATAGATCAGCACACAAGTATTCCATATTGAGCAAACAACTAAAAGAAACCCAAAAGAATATCTGACACTTCATAAAACGTTCTAAAACTTATAGCCTATGTTTAAGTCTCATGAATCTTACTGTTAAACAAAAATTTCAAAATGTGTTGGGTTCTAAAGTAAACAACACATTTTAAAGTTTTGGTTTAGCTATAAAAATCGGTGTTTCAATTAAAGCTTTCCCCATCTCTTTTCTAGTTTACTAAAAAAAAAAAAGAGTCCTTCTTAATTGATCTCTGGCATCTTCAGGATTGCTCTGTTTCAACACCTTCTTCCTGTCAAAATGATTGTTAAGCTGATGATCCCACTTTGCAGTTTAAAAATCCTTTCAGTAAATCTCTTTCAGTTGATGAATAAAATGATGAGTCCTCAGGATATAGAAAGTTATTCACATGGCTCCAGATACACCTGCCACATAGAACCACTTCACATTCTCCGAACATGCAAGGAAACCATTTTCTTCTCCTGCCTTCTACATCCTTCAACACCTTGCCCAACTCTTAGCCCTTTACAATTCAATCCTAGCTTAATCTATATTTTGGGGGGTTCTTATTGAACCCAGTGATACCATTCACACAATTCTGCTCTGGCTAACTAGAATTTGAACTCAAATTCAGAAATTGTATTATTCATGTCTGTATCCCAGGGCCAAGCACTGTGCCTGGTACTCAAATATTTGTTAAATTAAAAAAAAAAAATGATATCAAACAGGCTCTCCATTTGCGCCTGCTTAATAAAAAAAAAGTTGCATTAGGAACAATGTAATGCAAAACACACACAAAAATAAAACAGAGTAGATGAAAATACTGAAAACACTATACTTAGATGTCTGCTTAGTTAAAAAATATGTAAAGAAAAAGACTCAAAAGACTTGGAATAGTGTTCTCAGACTCTTTAATATATGAGAGAAAGAGAAACATGTTCAAATTCAGATTATCTCAAACCTTAAGAAAGTCGACAATCTGTTCTTATTGTTCTTTCACAATTTAACACCCTTTGGGACCTGGGGAATAGTTCACTAGCAGTATTTTTAGAAAGTACACATTTTGCTCATGGCAGGGGGTGAGGGGCAGGGATCATAACCACACGTAGGCAAGTAAGACTACATTGCATTTCTAAACAGCCTCATCTTAGCTAACAGAACTCTGGAAATTAATCCTTCAAAACAGCCCAGAAAAATATCAAGGTCAAAGTAACACTGAAGTTCCTCATTTTTGAAGCAACTTGAGTTAAACTATACCTGAAAACAAGGAATCCAATGTGCAGCCATTAACGTTTACTTTCCAGACAAACTAAGACAAACCTCTGGGCCAAGAAAAAAAACGGAGCACGTTAACATTCTAGAGTCCGAATAATTTACAAAGAGGAAAGCCCCCATCCTGTCAATGTATCTTACAGTCTTATTTTTAATTAAATTATAAGAAGGTTCCCCAACCCATAGCAAATAAGAAGCAGAAACTCACTCACCAGATAAGTACTGACCCCTCTGTTTTTAAATGCCCTTTAAGTGCTAGGCACTGTTCTTGGCGCTGGGGTGCAGGCAACACACCACATGAAATCCTGGCCCTCACTCCTTCAGAATCCCTACCTAAATGCACCACAATCAGCTGGGCAATCGTATTTATAAAACAAATGTGTGTGCCCAATTGTCAAGGATTCCAGTTGGAGTGGGTCCCAGGAATACACATTTCAATAACTGACTCCCTCTTCTTGTGGTTGTTCTGAAGCAGCTGGCCCTCTGACCACACTCTTGATAAACAATGGTCTGAGAGCCTTTCTATGTTCAGCAGAAGCCAACCACTGAGAGTTGTGTAAAGAAGAGAATGATCTAGTGTGAGAGATCTCCTGTTAGTACTATTTAAATGTGTTAAGTGTTGATAAAGGGTAGGTATCCATTATATAGAAAACTCAGTCATGTAAAACATCACCGATTTTCCAACACCCGGGCCCTGCTGAGCTCCTGGCCCCCAAAAAGAGCTGTTGCCCTAATGAGCATGAGAAGCATCGCAAAGTCCAGAGTGGGACCAACGAGAAAAAGTACCCTCTTTCAGTATATACCACAGACTGAAGCACAAGGGATGCTGCTGGGCCTCTCCCAGATTCAGTTCCTCACATGGTAAGAACGCAACTTCCTAGATGGTCAACAGATAGACACGCAGGAACAGCACACAGACTCAGAGGATGGGGTGGAGACACAGTGAGGGAGAGGATGGCCCTCCACTCCTCCCTCTCCTGCAGCACGGCTGCTGGGCATTGCCTTTATTCTGCCTTTTCTCTCACACATCATTCCTGTGGCTGGATCAAAAAAATCTGGAAATGTTAAAGAATTGAATACAGCTTTCATAACTGTCTTTTGGAGGCTTGCCCATTCTCTACAGATGCAGAAAATCTATTACTTCTTGCCATTTTTAGAAAGGAGGCAAAGCTCGGTGCTAAAGACATCTGAATTACTGAACTACTGGCAGTAATTCTGACCATTTCTAAACACAAAGCCACTTAATAAAATGTAGTCCCCCTATTTGGGAACGCCCTATACATCTAAACAGTTCCCCAGATTCACTGTCCACGGGGACTTTCCACTGTCCCTAGGGAAATGAAGGATTTCCCTTCTCTCCTTCCTCTTCATCCCACTCAGCCTGATGCTGCCTGAAATCATTTTCCCACTGATTTTCACTTCCATTGTATGAGGTATGGTCTGCAATAGAGGAACAAGCAGACCTAAGGTCAGGGAAAGAGAGTCAAGGCATATCTTGTTTTCTCATCTGCCACTAACCTAAACCTCTTCTGGGTCTACTAAACAACATCACCCTCTCTACCACAACTCCATCAGGCCTCCTGCCTGGCATGCTGTTCCTCACCTCAGAGCCTACTTGTCACCATTCCTTTGATGAAACTCTAGAAGCAGCCAGAATCTGGCCTTCCTCTGAAATGTGATCAAATCATACGTGGTCCTCCAGGTATGACTTTACCATGGAGAAATGAAAAAATAATAGAGAACAAGAAGGGGTCTTTTACCTATCCACACCCTTTCCTGCTGTCATTAGTAGTGAAATGCTTTGCAAAATGGACTTGTGTTTCAGGGACAGACCTTAGGGACAAAGGTCATTTCAGTCAAAATGCACCTTTCTGAATCCGATTTTTCAAATATGTGAAATGAAAGCATCAGACCAGCTCTCTGCCAGATCTAAAATCCCGTATGATCCTCCAGTTGAAGGGAAAATGGAAAAGGAAACAGACTAACCTTGAAGTTTTTGTAGTGAAGGAACAGAGAGACTCTAACCAAGAAACAAGCTCGGTATCAAAATTAACGCTGGGACATTCTGAGAAAGAGACAGAAATTTGTGCAGTCCTTGTTTCCAACCTACTGAAGCCACCCCCGGGGCCTGTTCTGTATTCCCTTAGACTACCCTCTCCGCCCACACTTGGGTCCTTAAATACAGTATGGGCTTTCATCCCCACAAACTTTCAAAGGGTCTGCTTCTGCCTTGGGGGCATCTATACTACCTTGGAATTTTTTCTTACAAACACAGCTTCATAAGGCAAGCTTAGAGGTTCTCTTTGTTCAATATTTGACTGCAGGCATGTTATGGATTAAACTGACTTTTGTGCACTGGCCTGGTGCGGCCATCTACCATTTCCAACCCTGCTTCTAGGGGTACAGAATTCCACACTGGCGATTTACAAACATCCATCTGGAAAACTGTCCATTCATAAACAGTGACTGCCAGTGGTAGACTAGTACTTGTATTTTTCAAGTGACCATTAACAGAATATAAAACAGGTGGTTAGGCACTATTTCTGGGCTTCAAATTAAAGGTAACTAAAAGCTGCAATTTTAAGGCAGTCGAACAGCATGTATTTTAGCTCAGACATCTGGCAAACTCTTTGGAGAAAAACTGGGAGAAGGGAGGAAAGGTAATAGACATGATTATGAAGCTCTGCTGCTCTGTAGACTTAGCCTCTTCTGACAGTCCCAATCCATCATGTCCGCCTTCTCCTGTAAATTATGTTTCCACTTGGAAGCTGATTTACTTCCTGTCCCCTATTCCATGCCCCCAAAACAAGACCCATAATTGCAGTTCAGTCACGGGCTAGAGAGGACATTGGTATGTTTGATGTGTGCCTGAGCTGTCTACAGGGGACACCAGTAACTGCTCTCCTCTCCCAAAGTCCTCTACCCCATACCCTCCAGATTCTGAACACTGATGACCTACCCCACGTGAATCAACACCCTCAATCTTTTGCTGTGACATGAACTCAAAACAGTGTTCTGGCTGCCCTCTAAAATGGGCACCAATTCATGTAGTATTCATCAAACTGTCCTAAGGAAGAGGCACTGGAGATCTAAGGACAGGCCAGACTGTGCCTTCCCAGAGCCTGACCAAGGCTGACCTCACTTCTAACCTCCAACTCAAATTCTTTCTCACTGCAAATCTTCCAGACGTCAACAAACCAGCAATCTTTTGAGAATATATAAACATACACACATACATAAACATATATAAATCTGCATCCAAATGATACTTTCAAAAAGTAAACATCTCAACTCCCTACCTTTGCCTACCTCCTCTGGCCCCCAACTCCCTTCCCCGTGTCATTGACAGCTACTCTTCCTTCCATTCTGTTGTCTCTGCTCACTTTGGCATCTGTGCCAACATGATCCTGCCCCAGAGCCCTGGAATTGGCTGTTCCCACTGCCTGGAAAGTGCTTTTCTCAGATTTCTCCCCCACTCCCAAGTATCATCCAGGCCTTTGCTCAAATGTTATGCAAGAAAGGGGTTTTTCATGACCATTCTCTCTATACCTTACTCCAGTCTCATTACCTCCATCATGTCCCATTCCCTCACCCTGCTTTATTGTACTTCAGAGCACATTATGTATTATAGACCTTGTGAATTTTCTACCCTCTCCCGTTCAAATGCAAACCCTACACAAGCAGAGGCACATTTAGATATTCAAACTGAATTCTGAAAAGTAATGACAAAACAAATTTTTAAAGGACTAAATTTAGAATTATTTTATAATTTGTATAAATATACTACTGCAGAAAATGTTAAAGCATCATTGCTGAGCGAAAAAAAAATAAAGTTCAAAATCCTGAAGAGAACTTCCACTTTTTGTAAAAGATATGTATATATGTGGAAATGTACATAAGAACAGTATTTGTCTGAGTGGGTAGGGTTATGAGTTGTACTTCATTTTTGATTTTATAGTTTCATACCTGTTTTATAATAGCATATATTACTATTAAAAGGACAAAAAAAATACAAAGTATTGTAGTTGATTTCAAAAAGCAAACAAATGCAGGTTATTGGAAATGAATTTAGCATAGACAAATTACAAAATACTAATACCACAAATTACATAATGGTAATTCCTTTGTATCAATAATACATACAATATTGCCAAATGAGATCCTTATTTGCCTTCAGAGAACAAAGAAATAATCAAAATTATTATAGTACATATTTCTAGTTCAGACTAATAGAGCAGAGTGCCACCTCTCCAACCAGGGTATATTTCTTGGTGATCTGACAAGACAATAAAAGGCTGAGAATTTACATCTTGCCTAACCTGTCCTCAGTTAATAAAATGGAAAACTCACAGTATTCCATTCCTTGTCATAAGAAGCATGGCAATTATAAAGAATTATCCTCTGCCACTAAGGTAGTATCCATGTTTTGTATAAATTTTAATTCAAAGAATAAAGCACAAACTTCTAACATATATCTTTAGAAATTACATGAAACTACTATTTGTGAGGGCACTCAAATGCCATTTTCACATCATTTCTCGCATTGCCATCTGTGCTACTTGTCTTAAGGAAGATAGAGAAGCTAGTGTGTTGTGTTAATGAAACCAAAATTGTATTTCATAAAAATCTAAAGACTGGCTTTTCGATTTAATCCCAAAAGTATAACGATTATATAGGTTGGATGAGTAGCTAAATAGCTAAGTCCTCATCTAACATAACCAGAAGTCAGTATAAGTTATCTAAAGCTTGTAAATCCAGAAAGAACAGTACGGCATTATTTAGGCACATGTACAAAAATATCAGAAGAAACAGATTAAGCAAGATTAAAACTTTCCACTAGGGGCGCCTGGGTGGCTCAGCCCGTTAAGGTACTGACCCTTGGTTTCAGCTCAGGTCATGATCTCAAGGTGCTGATGTGGGGCCCCCAAGCAGGTTCTAGGCTCAGAGGGGAGTCTCCTTGAGGTTCTCTCCCTCTGTCCTTCCTCCCACTCACACATGTGAGCAGCACTCTCTCTTAAATCTTTAAAAAGCTTCCTCTAAAAAGTGTGTCAAGAATGGGCCCAAACCTGTCAAATGCTCCTACAGCCCTGACAGCTACCTCAGCACTTACTTTAAGGGAAGGAAGATTTATGCTATTATCTGCCTTCCCCACTAAACTGCATGTATGCTTTGAGCCAAAGACCATGTTGCAGTGTGCTCACCACCAGATTCGCAGAGCCTAGCACAGTAACTTGTACACGGGGCACTGAATGAATTCTTGGTAAACATGGATCAAGTTTTCATCCGTGACTTCTCCAGTAAAACAAAAGTCTTCCTAATATACAGGCGTATTGATTTTGTACACACCTATTATTCCATGGAGTTTGGGCTGGTATGCTAAATCTGAAAGAGACTTTAGAGATGAGAGCCACCTGTCTCGGTTTTTCACAAAAAGACTGAAAGTATTAATGAAATGCCAGGATCATGCTGTTATTCAAAGTGTATGATGGGTGATCTCACAAAAGTGAGGTGATAATTAACTACACCCAGTTTTGCATTACAGAGTAATAATATAGAAGCCTCACTCTTAGAAAAATGTCAAAATACCAAATTTCTCTGCATATAAATATTACTTTATTTACAGCCTTAATTGTAACTTTTCTCATCTGAACAAGTTAATGTAGTTCATTCTTTCTTTGGAAGATCTCTGCCAAGTCAGGATCCTAAATTCTCTCAATTTTTACTCATTTATACACAGATATTCACCAGGTCTTAAATTAATGTTTCTTTCCTGAAGTAGGTAATTCACATAATTTTTTTACATATAAAAAGGTATAAAATGAAAAGTCTCCCTCCTGTTGCTCATTTCTTAAGCAAGTCTCCCATCCGCTCGTTAACACAGCCAGAGCAAGACTTATTTCACACTCCCTCATTTATATAGGAACGGGAACATACTACACACAGTGATTTCCAGCTTGCTTTTTCTTCTTCTTAATGAATCCTGGAGGGATTTCCTTATCAGTACAAAAAAAAGCTTTGTCATTCTTTTTGGCAGCTGTGTAATATTCTCTTACACGATTGGACCATGATTTATCCCTTCGTCTACTTGATGGCACACAGGTCTATTTCTTCTTTTGCTATTACAGTAACACCACAACGGTTAGCCTTGCATAGGCAATGTCGGGCCTGTCTGTGAGCTATGTACATCTGATGGAATTCCTACAGGGGAAGTGCTGAATCAGAGTATGTGAATATGTAGTACTGAGAGAATCTGTCCAGGGCTGGGGACCAGTTTATTCTCCCACCAGTCACCACTTCCAGTTTACCCACCTCTAACTCAAGTTTTGCTTATCAATTAGATGGAATATGGTATCCTGCTAATACTTCCAGTTTGCATATATTTTGAAGGAGATTGACCCTTTTCATGTGATTAAATGTAAATTTGTCATTTGATAGATACATACATTTGTTTTCCTTTTCTCGGTTGTCAGGACCACAAAGTCTTTATTGTACAGAGTGCTGACCTGAGCCATCTGGGCAGATGGCCAGCTGTACGCCATTGTTTTTTATTTCCATTCGAAACTATTTTCTAGGGCCAGCTTTCTTTTATGGGTTTTCCTAAGTTTAGCAGAGGAAGCAATCACATAATGCTGGAGACTCTGAGTTCAGGAAGGAGAATTTGACTCTACCACAGAGGCTGTGAGACTTCTGACTAACTATTGGACCTCTCCAAGCCTTAAATTATAGATCTGTAAACGTGTAAAGATACCTCTTTCAAAGGCTGCTAAGGATTAAGCATATATGTATATTTAAAGTCCCAGGCACAGGGCTTGGGTCTAATTAAGATCTTAATAAAGGACGATTTAGTTTTTGTCATCTCTAATCTGTCAGGCAACAACACAACCCCCCCCCCAGAAAAAAAAAAACCAAGGGAAAAAACACTCGACTAAGCAAACAGTTGTCTCACTGCTTTGGGGGTACCTGCAATTAAATATCCCCAAGAGATTACACTTTGAGGGATAGTCCTGCTGGAGCTATACCACTGGCCATTCACAACTGCCAACCAAACATTAAGACTGAGCTGTTTCTGTTCACAAAGCTTCAACCTGTTTTTCTATCAACATCAAGCTATTTTGTGTAAGGATCTCCACTCATGTGAAGTATTAATTCCCAAGAGGATGTGCTTTTCTGCCTCCATCTAGAACTTGCCAAAGTTGTGGAGTCTAGGAAGAGCAAGAGGAGTAGAAGCACTTGCCACTCACCCTGCTGGTCCAGTTACTGTCCCATCTTCCCGGTATTCTGGCTAGCAAAGGATGTTAAACTATGTTCAGAGAAAAGTTAATAATGTGGGAAGATATTCTGAAAGCCCAAATAAAGCGCTCATACAATATTTGATAGTCATGAAACAGTAAGTATGTTCTGAAACAAAAAAGTCACAAATGCCAAAAACATTTTTGGCTTATAATGAGCTCATCTTGAGAACAGAGATGTACCTCTTTGTCTCTTCCATTAATTTATGAACTCTTCAAGAGCACTTTTGGTTATTCACTGATCTTTATCCCCACTGTGTGGTATCATATTTGACACATAGTAGCTATTCAAATTTATGGAATGAACAGAGTCCAAATAAATGATGTTTTAAGCTTTTATTTCATGATGATCTTTTCTTTTCAGGAGATAGCCCAGATTATTTTTCTGAGTTTAAATTTACACCAACCTATGTTTTCTCACTACAACAGTTGTATCAGCATTTCTAGCATATCTAGGCTACAGTGTGTTTCATCAGAACTCTAGTTAGGAAATGAAATATTTTATCTTGAAGGGAACATTATTTTCCTCTTCACAAAATGTTAATATCCCTTTACATATTTTCCTTTGAGATGAAAAAAATGCTATCATTGTTTCAATACAGTTAGAAGTTCTGAGAAGATAAGCTTATTATGGGACGTGAGGTACTTGCTACTTTAACATTTAGAATGTACAACTGAGTTAGTTTACAAGGAATGCCCTAACCAAGAAACAGAATCCCCAAATTAGTCAACTGGAAGACACCTTGTTAAATCCCAAAGATAGAAATCTCACTTGAAAGAGGATATAGTTTCAATGCCTTAAAACAGACTATATTTCTACTCTACTTCCAAAGGTAGCTTCTGTGCTTTCAGTCAACATGGGATTTCAAGATTCTCATTACATATATACTGCTGAGGACTTCTGGAATTTTCCAGTCATCTTTATTACAATGGATATGAACTGTTGATGGGGGGTCCTTCAAGATCACAGAGGTATCCCCTATTCAAATAAACTAGTTACCAAGTATTTTCTACACTGCTTTCAAATCAATGAAAATACAATCACCATGAAATTCAGAGGACACAGCTCCTTTTCCTCACACACCTGATGCTGTGGTCAGCACTGGTTCTTTAAGTTGAAGGCCAGCAGCTCTCACGCATCAGGGGCACAGCTGACATTTTTTAATGAGAGTATCTCCTACACAGCAAGCCACTAGCAGCCTGGCTCCACCCATTTAACACCCTCAGCCATAGTGAGAAGCAAAAATTCTCTGAACTTTAACAGAGAGCCAAACACTGTAGAATCCTTTCAAGATCCCTCACATCTCTAAATGCCCAGCTCAAGAGGGAGGGTACTACTGGCTGAAACCCACTAATAAGTGCTTTAATACTCTATCAACAATGATACACTCCTCACCTGAGCTAGGTAAAAGAAATAAGACACAGTTCCCATCTTTGGTCTAATGATTGTCTTACCTTTTTCAATAACAATATACTAGAACACTGAAAGGAATAGTTAAAAAAAAAAAAAGATATATCTGAAATGGGCCACATTTCTGCCACCCATTCTGGAACAGAGTATGAAAAATTCCAATTGACTTACATATTCAAATGTGTTTTGAATGAGCCTAGTTCAGAACGGTGGTAGGCAAGATGATGTGGAAAAAAGAACCAGAGCTTTAGAGTCAGAGAAACAGAGGTTCAAATCTCTCCTCTGAAACTTATTATTCTCATGATTTGGGGTAAATATTTTTCTATTGGGAGAGGTATCCTAACTCCCATCCACCTGGGTGGAGGTGTTTGGATTATCCCAATTACTAGAGGATGCTACTGGAAATTAATTAGTGGGTGGGGTCATGGATGAAAAAATGTCTTGCAAAGGACAGCAGAGTCCAGTTCCACCAAGAATTGTTCCACCCAAGATACCAACAGTGTTCACCATTAAGAACTTTTCACCCGCAGTTTCCTCAATTATCAGAATAGTGATAGGCATACCAACCTTCAAGGCTAAAGGTGAGGTTTAAATGAGATGCTGAAAGTAAAAGTACCCAGCCCAGCAGTACATGCACAATTTGCCCTTGATAAATGCTGATCTCACCTTACTATCCCCTCTCCTGAGTTAAAATGTCACACAGAGCTCCTTTTAAACAGGTCTATCATGTGTGATATAGCAAAGAAACAAAAGTGAGCAATCATTTTCTCTAAGTGGAGAACATTAATAGGTAGGTATCCTCCAAATTTCACATTCTAGCAGTGTCTGTTTAACAGGCTTTCCCAATAGTCTAAAATTTAAATTGAGAACCAAATACTGTCTAGAGAATCCGGTGACCCACCTCCAATCTTTCTTATTGCGTCTTTCACTCTTTCCCACTAATGTATATAGTCCCCAACAGATCACAACCTCCTATAGGCCTTTGCTCAATGTAGAATACCTGTTCCCTATTTGTCTTCCTGACTAAGTTCCCTCCTAAAACACTACCAATGTCTTGAAGAACCAGGTAAAACTCCCTCAACCGTGAAGCCCTCCCTGCTGACCCCTACTACTTGTAATGAGTCCTTTCCTTGTGTGCACATAAATTGGGTTAAACATTATAGCAGTGATTCTCAAATTGGGATCCACAGAACTCAGAGTTCTCAAGTTTCCCATGAAAGCTTCAGTCACATATTTCTATATGATCTAAAATATAAGCACCTCCTGGACCTGGTCAGTCATCCAAGGAAAGTACTAACAAGCAATTCAAGTGTCCATACCTGAATTTGCAGTGTTGATGTAAACAGACTTAACTGCCAAAGATTAATGAGAATAGAATAGTAGCAAACTCAATATATAAATGATGTGTTCACACCAAATGAAGCCCAAATAACTTAGAGCACATCATAAAAGCAAAGGTTTTCCTATGGTTCAAATAAAGAAATATTAGAAGACCTGAATCATGGCACAGTACAGAGCTGTCGAGTCATGGCAACCACCAAAGACCTCGGGTTTGTTTCATTTGGTACCATTGCATTGTGTGGGTAACCAAAAAAGAGTTTAAATGCTTAAAAACTGACTTTTATTGGTCTTATGGTTATGTTTAGTTTTCATTCTGTTCTTAAGGAATTCCGTTAAATCCCATTTCGTATTTGTACATGCATAAATTATATAATAAAATCACATAAGCAACACTGGGAGTGTAGAAAAGGAGACCGTACAAGTTGGCAGTCTGAGAAAATGCATTTTAAGTACACTGAAAAATCAGAAAGCAGTTACCAATCCTTAATGTATTTTAAGGGGTCTCAAAGTTCTAGGCCACAGCATCCGACTTATTACTTGTTCACTGACTGAAAAGTAGCTATGTGCCTTTCCGCAAGTTTAACTCTGTTTTTTACAGTAAAATGAGGACACTGATCACAAAGGTTTGTCCAACTTCAAGTGTAATATCCTTAAAACTACTTTTAAGTTGTTAAGTGCTAGATATATGCATGAAATGTACTAGTATTTGTTTTCAAGTGGTCTTTTCATCTTACTGTTCCTTGAGAGAAAGTACTTTTTTTCAGTCATCTTTACATACCTACCACACTGCATTTCTGCTGTTGGGGTTACCAGTGTAAAAGGTAAACTGGGCTCCCATTAAAACTACAAGTTTTCACTGCCTCTAAGAGAAACAGCCAAAATACCCTTTCATTTTGAAAGAAGAACACAGTGACAGATAGCAGTTCTGTTCCCAATCCTGTTAACACCAGGGTGTTGTGTTACTAGGACACTGGGTACTACTAAGAGTTTCCATTTGTTTCATTAAACTTTCAATAAAGGCTTTGTGTGTTTATATTCTTGAAAAGAAAGATTAAAGCTCATTTAAAAGGTAAAACACCCACAGAAAGGATTACTGCTATCCCCTTAACAGCTGGCAAGTTCTAAAAAGGTGAGGACAAAATTAGTGTTCATATGAGCACAATTAAAATTCTCAGTGTCAAAACGCCACAGCCTGTGCCTATAATGAGAATGGAGAAGTGCTAAATAGAAAAGAGGCTAGTTGCTAGAGAGGTTATCCAGAGAGAGAGATTAGATTTGGTAAGTGTCTGAAGAGACAAATTAGGGCAGGAAGGTAGGCAGAGCTTTCTGCACAATCCTGTTGTGAACCTGAAATTGGTCAGCTTATTCCTTTCTAACAGTGTTAGAACTGGCAACTTTTGCTGAGTCTACTTGGAATTTCTTTTAAACACTGCTTGCATATTATCCAAGATGATTAGTGTTGTTGCAGGGATGGCAGGCACCTCGGGCTGTCTGCCCACGTGAGCAGATCTGACATTCTGGTTGAACCCTGTCAGACTTCAAAACTATTTTTAACTACCATGTAACTTTGAATTTTAAATTCTCCCTTACCAGGGCAACAACAGCTGAAGCTTCCCAGGAAAAGTTTACCAGTTACAGGTGCTTTCTTGGAAAGATGGAGCATTAACAGACTTTCATAATGCAAATGTTTCACAAGTAGGGAAACTGAGGAACACATAAACGCCTAGAGTCAAATCACAAGACCTGAATACTAATGACACCAGCACACTCACACAGTTCTGCTTCCTATCCATTTTCCTCTGAAGTCCTCCTGAAGTCTTTAAAATCTGAAGTAAACATAGCTTTCTAGAGAGCGGCCTTCTAATCAAAACGGATTACACAATTCCGGTGCAATTTGGGAGAGGAGAGTATAAGCCTGTCTTCTCATCAAAAATTTAAAACAGTGGGATATATTTCATTTGACCCCTCTTCCTTCCTCAAAATGGATGAAAAGACTCAGAAACCGGCATTTTAAGGAGACCTGTCTAAAAAAAAAAAAATTATATATATATTCGATTTCACAGCAGGTGGAGGAAGGAGCAATGACTGCAGAGAATGGGCACATTTTCCACGCTGAAACCAAGACAGGAGTCGTCCTGTTTTTTTTTTGAAATCTGTTGGGGAACTTGAGGCAAAGAAACAGGGGGAAGGAGGGCGGCATCATTTAAATAAAACTAGCGAGGTTTCTGTATTTTGACGAAGTCCTGGGAACTCATTACCACAATTCTTTAAAAAAAAAAAAAATCACTTCGAGTGAATTTAACTAGGCTAGCAAAAAGCTGACGGGGTGGCGCTCCGACGCTTTACCTTTCCTCCCGAGTGGTCTGGGATCACGCCCGCTCTGCCCCGGCGGGTGGCTCGGCTCGCTCACAACTGTTTTCCATTACTGCCGGCAGGACGCCGGGGGACTCGCTTCTGCCACACAACTTGGGAGCGCAGACGCCAGTGTGGAACGGGAACAGAATCACGTACCGGGAGAGGGAAGTGGGAAGGAAGAGCACCGCGCCGCTTGGGCCCGGTGGGAACGCACCCCGCCGCGGGTCACGAACTTCACCCGGATTTAACTAACCAAAGAAAAGGGAGTGAAGCGGCACGGGAACTGGGCGAGGAGGAGGAAACTTCAGCAAAGGAGAACAGAAAGTGGCGAGCGGAGCCTGGCCCCAGAACCGCTGGCTGCAGGCGGTCGGGCTAGGGCCCCCGACGTCCCCCGCGGCTCCCACCTGGCAGTGCCGTGGCCTGGAGCGGGCGGCTGGCTCGTCCCTGGCCTGTCCTCCTCTTCCTCTTCCTTGTCCCGCGAAGGGCTTCGGGGAGCGAAGAACCGGGAAAAGGTGTGCCAGGGGGCGCCGCCCCTCCTTCGGCCGCCTGACATCTCCCCGGCTCGGCTGCGGGTTCGGGACAGTCCGCGGGGAACCGGCAAGGCACTTGTCCTGTGCCCGGAGCCCGGCGTAGCGCGACCCGGCAAAGGCAGGACGGACTCGGCACCGGCCGCCCGCGCGGCTCAGTCCATTCCCGGCGGGACGGGCGCGGGCGCGATGCGCTCCCCGCCCGGCTGGCGCTCTAACCGCGCGCTGGCTCCTCCTACTGCCCCCGACTAGCCCGCCCCCGGGAGGAGCCAGAGGCTGCGGCCCCGCCCGGAGCTCAGGCCCAGCGGCAGTCCGCGGGGTTGGCGGGGTCCTCACGGGAGGCGGAAGCAGGAGACCCCGGGTGGGGGAAACGCTGAGTCCGGAACGCCGGGCTGTCGGTTTCCCGCCCAAACGAGGTCAGGCTGCAGCCCTTTTGGCTTTGCGCTCAGTTTTTACTGTGTATTACTGATTTGTTTTCCATTCTCCGGCCAGTGAGCGAAAACAGTACTCAGACTTTTGAAGGAAGCCAATGAACTAGTCTGTGAAAACACCTGGTAAAGTGTGGTATCAGAGTGCCTCCGGCTGTCTTTCAGCTAACAGCTACTCCAAAAACACTTTCCACCAGGGTTGCAAAAGAGGTGGTACCCCACGGCGGAGTCCCAGAAGTGAAGGTGGGGGCATAGGAGTCCTGTAGGTCTGTCAACTCCCTTAAGTTTGCGGTAACTTTTCGTAACCTAGACGCACTTTAAATTTCTCACACTTGGGGCGCCTGGGTCGCTCAGTGGGTTAAAGCCTCTGCCTTCAGCTCAGGTCATGATCCCAGGATCTGGAGATTGAGCCCCGCATCCGGCTCTTTGCTCGGCAGGGAGCCTGCTTCCCTCTTTCTCTGTCTCTGCCTGCATCTCTGCCTACTTGTGACCTCTGTCTGTCAAACAAATAAATACATACATACATACATAAATACATAAATAAATATCATTAAATTTCTCACACTCCATGTTCCCTACTACTCTGTGAACTTCCTACAAAAACGACACTGATCAAAAACAAGAGATTTAAATTTGTACGTGTTGAAACCTATTTTGTAGTCGTTACACAGACTTGACTGAAATCTGGAAGCCAGTCTTTAAGAATGGTTTAAAAAGGACAGTCTAAATATGGTACTATGGAATTTTTTTCATGTTTTATATACAGAAAGCCCTACATAATTAATGTATATATCTTGATGAGTTTGGAGATATGCACCCGTGAAACTGTCATCACAATCTCTGCCATAAACGTCCAGAAGTTTCCTTCTGCCCTCTTATTGTTTGAGAACACTTAACATAAAGTGTGGCTTTTTCGGAAATTTTTAAGTGTACAATACAGTATTGTTAACTATAGGCACAGTGCTGTACAGTAGAACTCTAGGAAGTACTCATTTTTCAGAACTGAAACTGTACCCTTTGACTAAGAGCTCTCTGTTTCGACCCCCATTCCACTCTACAACAATTTTGTCTATATTAGATGGATCATCTAAGTGGTATCATGTAGTATTCTTCTGTGTCTGACTTATTTCACTAATAACAGTAATACGGATTTTCTTAGTTTCTTCATACCCTACTGGCTAGCACAAAAAACAATGAAGCCCCTTCACCCCAGGTGTTTTTTATTTGCTTGCTTTAAAACTAAATTGCTCCTGAGACCCTGAGACTGTGGAAATCAGAGATATCTACAGAGCTATCAGACATTTACTTGTATAAAAATTGTATACAAGTAAATGAAATGCCCAAGGCAGTTTTGTCTTGGGGAAAAGAAAGAAAGGTACCTTGGGGGTCATCCCTCCTCTATTTTTTTTTAATATTTTATTTATTTATTTCACACAGATCACAAGTAGGCAGAGAGGCAGGCAGAGAGAGAGAGAGGGGGGAAGCAGGCTCCCTGCTGAGCAGAGAGCCTGATGTGGGACTCAATCCCAGGACCCCGAGATCATGACCTGAGTGGAAGGCAGAGGCCTAACCCACTGAGCCACCCAGGTGCCCCCTCCTCTATTTTGCCGTGCTAGAGAAGAGAAGGTTGTTTATGAGTAAATTATCCATCTATAAGCCAGAGTCATTTCAGCATCAGCTGGTGACTGTTGAGCTTCCCTGCTATCCTACAGCTGCCTCCTAGAGGCACTCTTCCCCTACTAACTGCAGTAGAGCCCAAGGCACGCATTCTAATTTGTGCTTTGATTGAACCCACCAAATCTAAATCAGCAGTTTCCTTCCGCCTGGATTCAAGACTTACCAGTGTTTTCTCACTTGGGAATATTTCCTCCTCCTCTGTGAGTCTGAGAAAATAGGAAAAAGCTGGAATAATATATAGGACAAGTAAAGTTCCCAGTTCTTGCCTTATTATTTTGGGGGGAAATCTCCGTTAAATGCCAACTTACTAGAAAGCCCAGAGAACATGAGAACAAAGAGAAAACGAAGCAAACTGTTCCCTCCCACTAGAAGGCCTACAGAATAATTTATCTCCCCAAAGAAAGGGGACTATAAGATGTATCCCCCATTTGTACTGTGAAAAGTGGGCCCTATACCCTAATGCCCACCCAGCAGGCGAATTGTTTGGGAAGTCTTTCTGGGGATAAAATTGGGTGGAACCCAGCAAGATTTAGTACTGAATTTTGATTTTAACTAGTAACAGTTTTCTAATAAGAATTTCTCTGAAAAAGAGCTCTCAAGGAAATGCTGTGATAGTCCTATTTCTTCAATAGTCAATACTATCCTGCCTAAGTGAGAAGGCATCAGAATCATAATGTGTAATATCCATCAGAAAAAATTTTCCAGTGTTGGTAAGGATAGTATAAGTAGTGGAAATAATGCTACTCCTCCTCCAGCTAGAATCCTTTCTTTTGATGAACAGCTTATAAAGGTATAAGATATTGTAGATGTTATTAAAGGTGCCTAAAGTGAACAGTTGGCCCAATTCATATCTATGACAGATTTTTTTTCTCCAAAGCAACAACTTCATGAAGGAAACGATATCTAATGATACTCTAATCTACTCCATGTTAGAACAAAGCAACATTCTGAATGAATTGTAAATACGAATGGTGTCCTGCCTCCATTAAGGCAAACTTTGTACATGAAACATTAGTTTAAAACCATAAAACAATGACACCTACATTTTCATCCATTTACTTTTCTAGTATTTATCGGTTTCTAGATATCTTAAATCCTTATATTCTGACATATAACTTCTGAATACTAAGTTATTAGTATTCCTTGCATTAGGAAGTCGGTAAAAATGTTGAATTTTAGAGTTGTGAGGATGTTAGAGATGAAAATTTAGCAAAGTTGTCTTCATTTGATAATTCAGTTGTTCCACAGACATTTAGTGAAGGCCTACAGTACCAGCAGTCTCTTCCAATATGAACCTGGGAATGTGATCACATAGTCATGTGTTTTTGCGAAATTTATAAAAGTAACTGTTTCAACTGCAATCCATTTAGATCACCATTTCTTTCTGCCTGGATTCCCACACCCCTGCCCCCAGTATCCCACTTCTCCTAAAGTCAGTTGGTGTTGAATTTTGGGGGGACATTTTGGCATCTTCTGGGGAATTTGAGTAGAAAATATATTTACTTTAGATTTAGTGGGGTATATTTATGTGGTTGTCAGTGTCTTCAAAATTTAGTTAAGTTATTGCTTAAATTCCAGTTTGTCTATCATGCAGCCTGCCAAGCATTATATCCAAGATGCAAGACCAGAGGTCCTATTAAGATATGAACATATCCTAAGACCCCTGACACTGAAAATATGTGGATAGTAGAGGTGAAACAAGATTGGAAATGTATAATAGCAAAAGGGGACTGTGGAAAGTTACTTCAGGCATCCAAAGACAAAATGCAAGAGGAAGAACCACTTCTAATTGATGTTATTTCTCTCATAGCAGTAATATGTTCAATAATGCAGAATAGGGGCACGTGGGTGGCTCAGTAGGTTAAACATCTGCTTTTGCCTCAGGACATGATCCCAGGGTCATGGGAATCCCTGCTCAGGGGGTGTCTGCTTCTCCCTCTCCCTCTGTGCCAGCACCCACCCCACCCCCCACCCAGCCTTGTGTTTGCTCACTCACTCTCCCTCTTGAATAAATAAAATCTTAAAAAAAAATGCAGTGTATACAGTTTTTATAATTGTAAATGTATCAAACTTTTTAAATGAAAATCATGTAACCTAGAATTTATCAGAATTCTTCATCGTAGGGCACAAACCTATAGCAGCAGTACAGTGGGTATATGTGTGAAAGTATTATATGTTTACATAGCCCTTCCATCAATAATACACTCAACCAAATGTACAGAAAATGATATTAGAAAATCATTGTCAGGGTGCGTGGCTGGCTTAGTAAAGCATGTGACTCTTGAACTCAGGGCCATGAGTTTGAGCTCCATGTTGTGTATAAAAATTACTTTAAAAAATCAGTGTCATATGAAAGGCTATCAAAAAGTATACTATAAAAATTAAAAGAAAATGGTATTATAGAGGTATGCCAAGGAGTTAATGGAAACTATATTGGTTTCCTAGACTTTGTGATGTTTGTTAAGTCAACTTTTTAAAATTGGTAATTCACATTATTTACTTTTTCACTCATTTATCTAATTTTTATTCTTATTTTAAACCATTTTTCTTTAAAAAGAACCGCTCAAGTTGTAAAAATCTTCAGGTGCCTCTGAACCTGGATCTGTCCCTAAGTGCCAACTATTATGTCAGATGCATGCTCATTCTTAGAGATACAATGACTTCGATACTTTCCCTCGAGGGGCAAGTTTGATGGGGTAAACAGATGAGCAAAGAGGGTATAAGAGGGGAAAGCTTCCTATGAGCATACATACAGGATGGACCCCCCATTATAATCTAGGAGGTTGCAGTAAGGCTCATAGAGGAAATAACTATCAGTATGCTCTCTTCTTCTCACCGGGTATAAGAGGGGAAAGCTTCCTATGAGCATACATACAGGATGGACCCCCCATTATAATCTAGGAGGTTGCAGTAAGGCTCATAGAGGAAATAACTATCAGTATGCTCTCTTCTTCTCACCTCCTGTGGCCATGATGACTTCCACAAAAAGACTGTAATTCAATAGCATATATCATGAGAAAACCTGAAGTTCATCACACTGCGATTCCCAAAGCATAAGCCCTAAAGTCCTCAAAAGTATGAGAATAGACTACAAGTGCTGATCCATGAAGCATTTAAAGAAGGATGCAAGTGTAGTTTAGAAATGCTAAGCTTCTTGTTCTGAAAAGTCCACCAGAGGGATAAGCTTCTGTCTATATCTTAGAGCACAGTATTTACTATGTGGCAGGTGGCCCAGGAACATTAAGACAGCTGTCAACATCAAGGAAAGCACCAGCCCATGAAAAGCAAGCAGATGGATTGGGGCACTTCACTAGCTGCCTCCTAGAATAATAGCTGTGCATGGCCAAATGAGGCAATGTCATGCTGCCCAGGGCAGCAAAAAGCTATAACTGGATGTAAGCGCTCAATTAGGAGATGGGGCGGGGGAATATCCTCCCCTTTCCTTTGTTTGCATAGCTCAAGTTTTCATTAAGAACAACAGCAGCAAATAAAAAAGGGAGGGAAATGATGTTAGCATTTTTCATCCTGTTATATTCTGATTATCATGGTTTATAACATGGGAAAATGCCTCAGTCTTGCTGCTTCAGTGAGAGCAGATGGTGAAATTTTTAAGTAATTGGTTATTCAGACTTCTATGGGTTGCATGAAGTTTTATTGTATTATTTGCCTGGCTTTTATTTCTAGAACATGTGGAGATTGAGATCTTTCAAATACACATCTTTCAATGTTTAAATTAAGATGTGTTAGTCTGACCTAAATTACACTTACTCTTTTATTCTCTTGATACGATGATAATTGCAAAAAGAAATGAATTCTATACAAATATATAACATTAACAGTTCAATATTTATTTCTTAAACAGTAAAATTATTGATAATACTAAATTATACTCTAAAAAGTATATGAATAGAAGAAGGATTTCTTTGGCAAACATAGATTACGAGATGTATTCCAAAAGAGTAATTTATACCAATTCACTTTGATGTGTCTTTTGAATCAAATGCTGTCTAAAATATAAAGTCATATGTATAATATTAACTTTTATTAATGCAGCTTCATCAGCATGACACACATAATTGCTCAGAATAAGAATTTACTATTGTATAAGAAATTCAATTCCTGTATTGTTTTCCCTAAATATTTCTTCTAAGTACATAATCTATATACTATATTGTGCATATCTGATACACAATTTTAAATGGAGCTATTCTGTGAAGAATAATTATAAAGTTCTGAACACTATATTAGTGTTGATTGCAAATTTTATTAGGGCTTCATAAAACAAAGCTTTAAAGTACAATGATAATTGGTTTGTGAACTGGCTTTCCTTTTTTCTGATTAGGAATATACATGTCCCAGAATCCTGAATTCTCTTATTATGGACATGTTATTCCCAGTTTAATTTGTTACAAATGGTTTAAAAACAAGACATAGAGGCAGCTGTTATTGTGAACAAATGTTTTGATTAGAGAGAGAAAGCAGCTGGAAATGATACATGTTGTCATATAAGATGGACCACTCTTCACATAGGGACTTTACCTAACTTAAAATTGAGATTAGCATTAGTTCATTTACATGAGTTTTCTTTGATAGAATGGAATAGAAATCTATTTACTTTGCTTATAATCTGGGGTGATGACATATACAAATAAATTTGACATACTTATCTATGGAAATCTTACATAATTCATTATGAAATAATATCAATGATAAACTTTCAAAAAATTTCATTTAAAAGAAACATTAAAAAGTTTAAAACATTAAAAACATTAAAATTCATTTAAAAGAAACATTAAAAACTGCTCAATGTAGTACCAAAAAACTCTGCGTGGAGTTTATAAAACCAAGTATACTACTGCAATGGATATAATTTTGATTTTTTAAGAAATGTAGCAAATACATTTCTCAATAACTCCATTTTGAAAGATCTCTATGAATTTGTCAAACTATAATGTAAGTAGTTTTGCAAATAATGAACAAAAATATCAAATATTTTAATCAGTCTATCCTTGCAACTGAATTCCTTCTTCACCTCTTCCAGTCAACTTTTCACTGGTAAAGAGAAAAAGGAGTAACCTATGACAAAGGTAAAAGAAGTCAAGAAGTTACAATAGAAATATTTTGACTCTATGATTACATAAGTAAAAAGATCATTCTCATAATTGACCTCAGAGTAATAACCATTCTTTTTTTTCTTGTCCTCCTTTTGCATTTTTTTAATTTTATTTTTTACAAACATACAATATATTTTTATCCCCAGGGGTACAGGTCTGTGAATCGCCAGGTTTACACACTTCACAGCACTCACCATAGCACATACCCTCCCCAATGTCCATAACCCCACCCCCCAACCCCCCTCCCCCCAATAACCATTCTTAAATATCAATCATGCCTATATTCTATCTTCTATTTTATTTTTCTTTCAGCTTCTCAAATAAGCAGCTCTAGGTAGTTTCCTTATAAATCATTTGGTTTACCTCTCATACATATAAGCATATTGACATACTTCTTTGAATTTCCAAATCTGGAAGACAATTAAATAAACAAATGGTTTTTTTGAACTTCACAGTTGGTATTAACAACAAAAAAAAAAATGATGATTCCATTTCCATCTGGTTCAACAGGAACTCCACTTCAAATGATCAATCAGGTATATCATCAAATGAAGTAGCTAACCACACCACAGTAGAGAATTTGTCTATAAAACTATCACCCACATGCAGCTGAGGGGAACGGATATTAATTTACTCATTTTAAATTCTGCCATTTTCATTCCAGTTCTTCCTACCACTTAAGTACATTCTGTAGGTATTTTGGGTCTGGATAGCTTAAATAAAACAGAATCTAGCTTAGAAAAAAAATGTATCTTTTAAATAAAATTTAACAAGTAACTACTTGTTGGCAAAACTCCTTCTTAGTTGGTCAGAAAGGTATCAGAGAACTTAAAAAATTTACATATTTATAGAAAAATCTATTAACCAGTCTACATTTTGGAAAGACGAAGCAAACCCCCCGCAAAATAGGAAATTCTGAAATTTGTAAATAGAATCTAAAGATCATTGACCTAGTATTGATTACTCTAGTGTTACCTGCTTCAACCCTGATTAGGAGATTTGGTGGGAGAAATACATATCAAAAAAGTAAGAGAAAGAAAAATACTATCTCACTTATATAAAGTTACTTTATAGTCTTCTGCCCACTCAATAACCTTTGGTTGAATACTTCCAGGTCTTGTGTTTGGTGATGGGAATAGAACACTGTGATCTACCATCAAGAAGCTCAGTCTCAGAACTAAGCAAAAGTTACAGATTATGACAATGCAATAATGGAGACATGTACAGGAGCAAAGGGAGAAGAATGTGACTAACTGTATCACTTGGGCAGGTTATACTTGGGGTCCAGGATAGATTTCACAAATCACAGCTCCAGAAGTGTAGATTATAAAGTCCTGCAACTACAACCAGGTAAAACACCTATTGACATATATTCATATTAGAAAGCTCTATTAGATAAAATTAATAAACTTATAATCAATCAAATTGATAATTAGATAAAATCTGTATTAGATGAAAAAGCAATATCGAAGCCCAGTAAGAGTGCACAAAATACTGGGCCAACAATAGACATATAATTAATATGTACTGTCTGATTAGTGAGAAAATATTGCAATAAAATGGGTGCTACTACATTGTGAATCATCAAATACTATGTGTAAGAAGAATATTCAAGGACTTTGGTATGTTAATATGAAACTACCTTTAAGTGAACTCTGCTACATTATTTAAAATAATTGCATAGTTAAAAGTAAATGACAAAGATAAGGTATGAGAAATATGCAGGTAGAAAAACTGCTACAATGATTCTAACATGACCTACATAATTTGAGTTTATAGCTACCAATTATTGACCAAGGCAGGTCAGACCAGTACTTCAGGCAGAAGTCTTACTACTAACCAAATATCTAATTTGGGGCCAAAATCAAGTACATGCAAAAACTAGTTTGACACATTTGACATTCTTATATAAATTGTCTTTCTTATAGCTATTACCTTGGATTCACTCTAAAAGTTGTCAGGTTAATCTTCTTACTACTGTGAAATCCAGAAAGTCAACTGGTCCATCTTTATGATTATTAAAGATGTTAAAGATGTTAAAGATGTTAAAGTGTCCCCCCAAAACAAAAATTGGCAGCAGTACTGTATTTTCTAATATTATATCTGTAAATTTCAAGAGTTCTGTAATTCATATAAGTATATCCGTATTCACATAATGGTTGCAATTATCAACATATTCAGGTAGTCAATTTTTATATGAGCAAAACAATTTCAGACTCTTTTTATGAAAATAAATTACTCATCTACTGCATTCTGTTCTGATTTTTCTCATGGAGAATGCCATTTTCTTTACATTGTTATTTCATCTAAAGCTATTTTTATCTACAGATAATTTTTATTTTGAAATTATTTCATACTTATTGAAAAATTATGAAAGTACAAAAAACCTCTTTCATTTAATGATTGAAAGTATGTTTTCAAAATGATGTCCTATCACCCCTAAATAACTTATTGTCACTTAATAAACATGACCATTGTCCTAAAATCCTGAATAACCAAAATATAACCCTCAAAATCAAGAAATTAAAGAAGTACTACCATCTTATTCTCAGACCCTACTCCTGTTTTGTCAATTGTCTCATTTCGTGGCAAAGTGAACCAATCCAGAATCACATATCACATTTATGTGTCATGTCTCTGTAGTCTCCTTCATTCTGGAAAAGTTCCTCAGTCTCTTCTTGACTTTCATGGTTGTGACGCTTTTGAATGTTAAGGGCCAATTTTTTGTTTGTTTTGTTTTGTTGGTTGGCAGTAATGGAGACATCTCTCTATTTGATGTCTCCTTATGGTTAAATCCTTAGGTCTGGTGTTTTCCTTATGGTTAAATTCAGGCTGTTTTTTGGCAAAAAATACCATGAAAGTAATGTTATGTTCTTCTTGTGTCTGGTGGCACATGATTTTCACTAGTCCTATTATGGATGATGTTTACTTGGATCAGTTGATGAATTCCATTTTAATGTATTGGCATTTTAACATTTCTCTTTACATTTTTAAAATAGTTGCTATAGGGATTTTAATATACATTTTTAATTTACACTGCCTACTAGAAATTGATATTCTATCACTTCATGTACAATGTAGTTTTACAACTGTTTAGACCCTTTATGATCTAACCTATCAGTTATACTGAAGTTGCCATATGTCATTTGTATTACACACACACACACACACACACACACATTACAAACCTCATAAGAATATGCTCACTTTTTGTTTTAGACATTTACATGTACTTCAAGAACATTAAAGCAAAAAAAAATCTTATATATTGACCCAAATATTTGCCATTTCATTGGTTTTTATTGTTTCCTGAAAATTAGATTACATTTAGTATCATTTCCCTTCAGCCGGAGGAACTTATTCTTACAATAGTGCAGAGCAGCTGGTAAATTTTTTTCTAAGTGTTCTATCTTATTATTCTGGATAATTTTTTTCTTTCCTTTCAATACTTTAAAGATATCGTACTATAGTCTTCCAGCATAGAGCTGGAAATATAATAAGAAATATAATAGTAAGAAATATAATAGTTTATATCACTCAGTATATAAATATATTTCCTCCATCCGATCCCAGGTATTTCTGAAATTTTCTTTAGTTTTCAATGATTTGCTACGATGTACCTAGGGGGTTTGTTTTGTTTTGTATTAACTCTGTTGGAGGTTTGCTGAGCTTCTTAAATCTATAAATTATGTCTTTCATTCAGTTTGGGAAATTTTCAGCCATTATTTCTTTAAAAATAATGCTCCAATCTCTTTCCTTTCCCCGTTGGACTCCCAACTACATATATGCAAAAAGTACTTCTGATATTATCCCACAGGATCCTGAGGTTTTGTTGTTGTTGTTGTTTTTTCCCCCATATTTCTCTCTCTCTCTTCTCCAGATGGGAAAATTTCTATTGATCTACATCTTCAAGTTTGTTGATTATTTCCTCTGTCATTTTCATTCTACAGTTAGTCTATGCAGTGATTTTTAAATATCAGACATCATATTTTTCAGTTCTAGAATTTCATTTAGTTTTAATATTTTCTATTTTTCTGCTGAAAATTTCTATTTATAAGCATTTTCCCCTTTATCTCATTAAGTTACTACAGCTGCCTTAAAGTCCTTTTCTGATCATTCTAGTTGCGTCATCTCAGTGTTGACCTTTTAACTTTTCCTTTGAAAATGGTTTTCTGGTCATAGTTTTCTGGTTCACCATATGTCAACTAAATTTGGATCATCAGGTATCTTGTCTCTTAGATATTTTGAATGCTATGGTGTAGAAGACGGGATTCTATTACATAATTCCAAGTTCTATTATATATTTCCATTTTTATTTTATAGAGATACTGTTTAAACTCACACTGCAAACTTGGCCTTACTGATTGTTGACAGCAGATCAAATCTCAGTTCATTATTTTAGCCCTAGCTATAACCTGCTTTGAGTCTGCCTTGTTTGCTTCTGGTTGGGGACATAGCCAGACACTTGGGAATGTCTATACCTAGAATTTTAGACTCCCATTCTCTGGATCTATCCTTTATTGAATGTTCTTCCCTTCACATTGCAGTGGCTCTGGTTGTCCCATGCCCTGTCCTCTTTTTTTCAGGGCAAAAATATGGCAAGTTTTTTGCCAGAGGCTTAGCAGCCCAGAGTTTTAGTTATGACTGTGGCTTGTTCTCAGTCTAAAAGCCTCAAAATGAAGAGGCGCTTGGCTGGCTCAGTTGGTAGAACACATGACTCTTGATCTCAGGGTTGTGAGCTCAAGCTCCAAGAGGGACACAGAGTTTACTAAATAAAAAACAAAACAAAACAAAAAACCTCAAAATGGGAAACTTACCACATTCAGTGCCACCTTCTAAGTTTCAACTCCCCTCCAAAATATGCTTGCTTTTGTTCATTCTCTAAAAACTTCAGATACATGGAATTTTTTGTTGCTGCCCAGAATTTATAGTTATCTGTAGGAGGGTTGGTCTATCAGAAATTTATTCCACTCTTTCAGAAGCATAATTCAGTCTCAACTTATTTTTTTTAAGATTATATTTATTTATTTGACAGATCACAAGTAGGCAGAGAGGGAGGCAGAGAGAGGAAGGGAAGCAGGCTCCCTGCTGAGCAGAGAGCCTGATGTGGGGCTTGATCCCAGGACCCCGGGATCATGACCTGAGCCAAAGGCAGAGGCTTTAACCCACTGAGCCACCCAGGCGCCCCTCAACTTATTTTTAAAATAATGAAAAAGATAATATATTACTAGCCCAGTCCTCATGGCTAGAAGCTTAAAAATATCTTTAGGAATAGAAATGGACGTATAAAAAGTTAATTACTGAATAATTTAATATCTTGTTTAAATTAATACAGTATTAACCTTCACTAACATTCCAATTTTATTTCCTTATTATGCTCCCAAAATTTGTGGGCCATGCAAAAATTACATGTAATATTGGCTTACATATTAACTAATTCGATAAATATGGGCCTAATATGTATACCATGCAGTGTCCTAGCCCCTTGTAATGCAGTGTGAACAAATTTTCTGCACTCATGGGGTTTATATTCTAGGGTGAAAGACCAACAATCAATCTCTCTCTCTCTCTCTCTCTCTCTCTCTATATATATATATATATATATATATGTAATAATACCAGGTCATGATAAAATGCAATAAGAAAAAATATAGCAAAATAGAATAGGAGAGAGGTATAGATTCACTAGTTTGAATACAATAGTCAGAGATGACATTTCTAAGGGTGTGACTTGAGTGAAATTAGGGAGTGAGGCATGCAAGGATCCAAGGAAAGGCATTCCAGATAGAGGAAAGAATATAATGGTCTTACAGAGGAAGAGTTTGCCTCATTCGAGAAACAGTAAGCTGGAGTGCAGTAAGTGAGGCCAACCAGTTATTGGGAAGGAGGCTAAAGATAGAGTTAGAACACGTTAGTTAGAAACATCTATAGTTCTGGTAATATTTTGGATTTTATGTGATGGAAGCTATTAAAAGGTTAAGGATAGAATGACAGGACTTATTTTTTAAAAACGAAAATGACATGGTTGCTGTGTAAGGGAGAACATTGTTGTTAAGGTAGAAGGGAAGCAGAGGGACTAATGAGGAAATGAGTTTAGAGGTCCAGACAGCTTACCATAGTTTGGACCAGAACAGTACTAATGTGGGAGGTGGGAGGTCAGAATCTGGATTTCTTTTTTTAAAACAGAATTTGCTGATGAATTGCAAAAGGGTTATGAGAAAAGAAATTTTATCTCTTCTTCATATTTTAATTGTTATGATTATTGATTTTTTGGCATAATGGATAATTTGCATTGTGTTATTTTTATTACTTTGCTATCAATGAACCCATTTTTAGTCGCTGATATTTTAGTTGGCAAAATGAACTAATGCAAGTTGATACATAACATATAGGATATTATTACTTTCATTTGCAAATGAAATAGAATATTGATTATAATGGATAAATTCTGATTTTGACAAGCTTATATAACTTAATACTGTGATTATTCAACTCTCCCACTTGTTTATATACCTTAAATTTAGGACTGGATACATGATGCCATTTACCTTTACTTAATAGCAGGAAATGAAATTGATTATCAGTACTATTGAAATACCGCCACCCCAGGTTTCTAAAATGTGCGTAAGTGAAATTTAAAATTTTGTGGAAACCTCACTAACAGTTTTAAATATATTATCTTGGTATTTTCAGACAATGAATGTTCTATGAAACTTTAGGGTATTACTTGTATTAGTAAATTATGATTTCTAAGTAGAAATACAAAGAATATTCTTTAAAACTAATTTTATAAAAGATCATCTATTTTTTCAGTGTTCTAAATGTCTTGATTCAAACATATAAACAAATGTGTGTTTATATTGGTATCTACACACACCCATGTGGTCAAAACAGTAGATTAAGAAATAATACAATACTGTGATGCACCACCTGTTTTATTTATTTGGATAAATACCCAGTAGTGCAATTGCTGGATTGTAGGGTAGTTCTGTTTTTAACTCTTTGAGGAAACTCCATACTGTTTTCCAAGTGACTGCACCAGTTTGCCTTCCCTACCAACAGTGTAAGAGGGATCCTATTTCTCCACATCCTCCCCAACACCAATTGTTATGTTGTTGATTTTAGCTGTTCTGACGGGTGTGAGGTGATATCTCATTGTAATTTTTATTTGCATTTTCCTGATGGTAAGTGATGATGAGCATCTTATCATGTGTTTTTTGGTCATGAGTATGTCTTCTTTGGAGAAATATCCGTTCAGGTCTTCTGCCCATTTTTAAACTGGATTATTTGTTTTTAGGTTGTTGGGTTTTTTAAGTTCTTTATGTATTTTGGATACTAATGCTTTATTATGTCATTTGCAAATATTTCCATTTCACAGGTTTCCTTTTAGTTTCACTGTGCAGAAGCTTTTCATTGTGATATAGTCCAAACTGGTTACTTTTCCCTTTTGTTTCCCTTGCCTCTGGAGACATATGTAAAAAAAAAATTTGCTATGGCTGACGTCAAAGAAGTTACTGCCTGTGTTCTAGGATTTTAATGGTTTCAGGTCTCACCTTTAGGTCTTTAATCCATTTTGAATGTATTTTTGTATATGGTGTAAGAAAGTGGTCCAGTTTCTTTCTTCTGCTTATTGCTATCCAGTTTCCCCACCATTTGTTAAAGAGACTTTTTCCTATTGTGTATTCTTTCTTCTTTGTTGAAGATTAATTGACCATACAGTTGTTGGTTTATTTCTGATTTTTCTATTCTGTTCCATTGATCAATGTGTCTACTTTTATGCCCGTACCATATTATTCTGATTACTACAATTTTGTAATATAACTTGAGGTCCAGAATTGTGATGCCTCCAACTTTGCTTTCCTTTTTTTCAAGATGGCTTTGGCTTTTCAGGGTCATTTTTGGTTCAATACAAATTTTATTTTATTTTTTTTAAAGATTTTAATTATTTAATTAATTAACTAATTAATTAATTTGACAGAGAGAGATGACAAGTAGACAGAGAGGGAGGCGGGGGATGGGGAAGCAGGCTCCCCGTCAAGCAGAAAGCCTGAGGTGGGGCTCAATCCCAGGACCCTGGGATCATGACCTGAGCTGAAGGCAGAGGCTTAACCTACTGAGCCACCCAAGTGCCCCTCCATACAAATTTCAGAATTGTTTGTTTTAGTTCTGTGAAAAATGCTGTCGGTATTTTGGTAGGAACTGAAATAAATGTGTAGATTTCTTTGGGTAGTACAGACATTTTAATAATATTTGTTCTCTCAATACACAAACATGGGATGACTTTCGACTTCTTTGTGTCATCTTCCATTTCTTTCATCAATGTTTTAAGCTTTCAGAGTACAGGTCTTTTACCTCTTTGGCTAGGTATCTATTTTTGGTACAACTATAAATTGGATTGTTTTGTTAATTTCTCTTTCTGCTACTTCATTATTGGTGTATAGAAATGCAACAGATTTCTCTAGATTGATTTTGTATCTGCAACTTCACTGAATTTGGTTATTAGTTCCAGCAGTTTTTTTTTGGTGGACTCTGGGTTTTCTATATATAGTATCATGTCATCTGCAAATAGTAAAAGTTTTTCTTCTTTCTTACCTTTACTTCCTTTTCTTTACTTTTAATACCCCACTTACATCAACGGACAGATCATCTAAACAGAAAATCAAGGAAACAATGGCTTTGAATGACACAGGAACAGATGAATTTAACAGATATATTCAGAACATTCCATCCTAAAACAGGAGAATATGCATTCAAGTGCATATGGACATTCCCCCGAATAGATCACATATTAGCCCACAAAATCGTCTCAACAAATTCAAGAAGATCAAAGTCATACCATGCATCTTTTCTGACCACATGCTATAAAACTAGAAGTCAACCCCAAGAAAAAAATCTGGAAAGACCACAAATATACAGAGGTTAAATAACATGTTACTAAACAATGAATGGGTCAACCAGGAAATAAAAAAAAGAAATAGAAAAGTACATAGAAACAAATGAAAATGAAAACATAATGGTCCAAACTTCTGGGATACAGTAAAAGCAGTTTTTTGTTTTGTTTTGTTTGTTTTGTTTTAAAGCCAGAGGGTGAGTGGATGGGGTGGGGGTGCAGAAGGAGAGAGAGAGAGACTCTTAAGCAGTTCAACACCAGGCACAGAGCCTAATGCAGGGCTTGATCTCATTACCAAGATCATGACCTTAGCCAAAATCAAGAGTGGGATGCTTAACTGACTGAGCCACCCAGGGCACTCCACAAAAGCAATTCTAAGAGGGAAGTTTATAGCAATACAGGCCTATCTCAAGAAACCAGAAAAACATCAACTCAACAACCTAATCTTGCACCTAAAGGATCTAGAAAAGAACAAACAAAACCTAAAAGGAGCAGAAATAAAGGGATAACTGAGATTAGAGCAGAAATAAATAATACAGAAACCAAAAAAAACAATAGAACAGATCAATGAAACCAGGAGCTAGTTCTTTGAAAGAGGTCAGTAAAATTGATAAACCTCTAGCCAGACTTATCAAGAAAAAAAGAGAAAGCACTCAAATAAATCACAAAGGAGAGAGGAGAAGTAACAACCAACACTACAGAAATACAAACAATTAAAAGAGAGTATTATAAAAGACTATATGCTAACAAATTGGACAACCTACAAGAAATGGATAAATTCCTAGAAACATATAAACTACCATAACTGATACAGGAAGAAATAGAAAATTTGAAGACTGATAACCAGCAAAGAAGCTGAATCAGTAATAAAAAAACTCCTAACAAAGAAAAGTCCAGGACCAGATGGCTTCCCAGGGGACTTCTACCAAACATTTAAAGAATTAATACTGATTCTTCTCAAAGTATTAAAAAAAAATGAAAAAAAAAAAAAAAAAAGGAAAACTTCCAAATTCATTGTATGAGGCTGGCATGATCCGGACACCACAACTGGATGAAGATACCACTAAAAAAGAGAACTACAAGCCCATATCCCTGGTGAACACAGACGGAAAAATCTTCAAAATACTAGCAAACTGAATTCAACAATAAAAAACAATTATTCACCATGATCAAGTGGGATTTGTTCCTGGGTTGCAAGGGTCTTCAATATTTACCTGTCAACAATGTGACATATCACATCAGTAATATAAAGAAACATATGATCATTTTAAGCAGAAAAGGCATTTAACAAAGTATAACATCCATTCATGATAAAAATCCTCAACAAAGTAGTTTTAGAGGGAATATAGCTCTACATAATAAGGCCCATATATGAAAAACCCACAGCTAATATCATCTTCAATGGGGAAAAACTGAGAGCTTTTCCCCTAGGCCAACAAGGCAAGGATGTGCACTCTCACATTTCACAGAGTACTGGAAGACCATGCTAGAGTAGCCAGATAACAAAATGAAATCCATGTCATTTTTCTGTCTTAATTGAATCTATCCAGTGAGTTTTTATTCCAGCTATTGTATGTTTCAGTTTTTAAAATGTTCATTTATCTTTGTTGTTATATCTTCTGGTTCTATACTGAGACTTTATATTTCTCCATTTGTTTCAAGAATGTTCATCTCTACTTTGGGCATTTTTATAATAGCTATTTTAAAGTTAGATAAATATAGAGTGCCTGGGTGGTTCAGTGGGTTAAACCTCTGCCTTCGGCTCAGGTCATGATCCCAGGGTCCTGGAATCGAGCCCCACATCAGGCTCTCTGCTCAGCAGGGAGCCTGCTTCCTTTCCTCTCTCTGCCTGCCTTTCTGCCTACTTGTGATCTCTGTCAAATAAATAAATAAAATCTTCAAAAAAAAAGTTAGATAAATATGTTAGATAACTCCAACATCTGTGTTACATTGGCGTTGGCATCAGCTGCTTTTTCTTTTCCCATGTGAATGTTTTCCTGGCTTTTGCATACTTAGTAATTTTGCATTGTATCCTGGACATCTCAAATATTATGAGTCTGAGTATTCTTTAAATTCTATGGAGACTGTTGACCATTTTGTTTTAGAAGGTATTCAACCTGGTTGAATTCAGGTCAAAAGTTCCAGCCAGCATCATAGCAATTAGAGTTTCAATGTTATTTCTGTTTTCAAAAACCTTTGTGGTTTTATTCAGATCTAGTCCATGGCCAGATCTAGGCCACCTAGTGGTCATCTAGAATTTGGGTTGTTGTCCATATCCTCCAGTTTGGGTCTCAAAGTCTACACATTTATAATCAGACCCATAGTGAGGTTAAGGCTGAAAGTCCATAAACAACTTTATGGAGTAGCTTTGCTGATCTTCTGCTTCTCCCAATCTCCCCTACACCTTCCAGTTCTCTGGGACTCCCTTTTTTGATCCACCAGCTAGAAAGCTGATGCTTCATGAACTTTATTTTGCCATACTCTTTCCTTGAATGTGCTCTTGTCTGGGGCCAAGTGGTTGGAAAACAGAATAAAAGGAATGAGCATTTGCCACAACTTCTTAGAACCATAAGGACTCTCACTGTAGAGGATGGTTTCCCCCTTCAGAATTTTAGCTATGAGTTACCCACTGCCGCTGTTGCTACTGTTGAGTACTTGAGATTGGGGGTTCATGCACAACAAGGGGTAGAAAACAATGTAGTATTTCCTTAACGTTTGCTGATTGTTAGCGAACTCCTTTCCCACTCTGAGCTGGAATTTCTCCTGGAGCTATGTCTGCACAGATGCTTAGTTCTGGGTTTTAAGCTGCTTTAAGCCAAGGTAGTGAGGACACCACAGGGGGAAAAAATGGGCATAGTCACTGCTGGATGGTGGCACATTAAATTCCAGTCTTCTTCAATCTTCCCACTACTATTTACTTCTCAGTCCTCAAGTAGCTCCCAATGCATTCAAATAGCTGGTCTATGCAGGTTTTACCATTGCATTCAAAGGGGGGACAGGGTGGAGTATGCTTACTCCAAGTTACCCAGAACTAGAACTTCTAAGGTAGCTTTCTTTAAAAAAAAAAAAAAATATTTATTTTAGAGAGGGAGAAACAGAGTGAGCACCCGCAAACAGGGGTAGGGGCTGAGGGAAATTGAGAGAGAATCTCACTCAGACTCCCTGCTGAGTATGGAGTCCCATTCAAGGCTTGACCTCATGACCTTAGCTGAAACAAGAGCTGGATGCTCAACTGACTGAGCAGCCCAGACACCCTTCCAAGGTCACTTTTGATCAACTATCACTATGCTTACTTGAGGGTGTTCTTCAAAATCCTAGGGCTTTGGGATGTGTTCTTAAAAAATATTGTCCTGCTATGCATAAATAAAATTATTCATTGTATAGGGGTTTTAAATGTAAAAAGGGTAAGTTGTATTTTGTAAATGTATAAATTAAACTTACCGAATTAGCAGATAGTATTTAAGACATTAATAATCTAGCATCTAAAAATATATTAAAACTCTATCAAATAATAAGGTTTCCAGAAATGACAAGAGCAGATATGTCACATTTAAGAGTTATAAAAACAAATAACATTTTTTTTAAAAAAAAACCCTAAAAAATGGTATAAGAATAACATTTGCAAGATAGATCTACGAATCTGCCCAAGAAAGCCCAAGGAAAAAAGTTAATGATCACTGGTGAGTGAAGTGTGAGCATGCTCACACACACACACACAGAGTACACTAAGGCTAAGATAGAGCTTGAATGTAAAATTGGATTTAACTGTCAACATTAATGATTTCATTTAACTCGAAGAAGCATAAACCTACTTCAGTTTACTTCATTTAGGTATTTCATAAAATACCTGGAAGAATTTATAAACTTTTCCAAAAGAGAATGAGAAAGAGAGAGAGAGAGAGAGAGAGAGAGAGAGACACTAACTTGGGGCCTCAGACTTTATGGATGGATATATATCACCAGTCACATGGCAAAAATTTAGAAGATGGAGAGATAACCACGGAGTTTATAATCAAGAAAATATTTTTAGCTATAGTTGTTACTCGTGATCACTTAACTTAAAATGCATATCCACAGGGTGCCTGGGTGGCTCAGTCGGTTAAGTTTCCAACTCTTGATTTCAGCTCAGGTCCTAATTTCATGGGTCCCGATATCAAGCCCCACATGGAGCTCCCTGCTTGGCAGGGAGTCGGCTTGAGATTCTCTCCCTCCATCTGCCCCTCCCCCAGCTTGTGCTCTCACTAAAAATACATAAATCTTTTTAAAAAAATGCGTATCTACAAACTGAATCATAAATGTTCCCAAATTTTACCATATGTATTTCAAGACTATCAACACTACTTATCATTTATGTCAAAATATACTGGTAAAAGTCATAGGGAAATCTGGAAAGTCAAAGCATATGCTTAGGGATAACCTGTGTGTGTGTGGTTATACTTTAAAATATTAATGTGTCCCAGGGTGCCTGGGTGGCTCAGAGGGTTGTGTCTGACTCTTGGTTTTGGCTCAGGTCGTGATCTCAACATGATAAGACTGAACTCCACATTGGCCTCCATGCTCAGCATGGAGTCCACTTAGGACTGTCTCTCCCTTTCCCTTTGCCCATTCCCCACAATACGTGCACTCTCTCTAATAAACAAATAATTCTTTAAAATTTAACATGTCTGATGTTTCAGAATCTGCCCAATGTGTTGCTACTCATTTAAAGAAAAGGAAGGAAAAACACTTCAGAAGGCTAGGACATCAGTCTTACCAGGGAAGAAAAAAAGATTTCAAAGAGCATTACTTTGTAGGCATCTGAATCTAATTTTTCATACTTAATATAATTATTTAAGAAAGAAGTAATTTGCAAATTGTTCTATTCCATTTTAGAAAATCTTTAGCTTTTTGAAAAACCTCATAGAGGTTAAGAACATACATTCTGGAGACGGATTGTCTAGACTCAAAATCCAGGGTCCTGCTTATTTGCACTATAACAGGGGTCAACCATTTTTATGTAAAGCCCCAGAGTATAAATAATTTTATGCATTACAGACCACATTACAGTATCTGTTGCTCTTTTTTTTTAAAATTAATCCTTTAAAAATATAAAATTATTAGTTCAAGGGCTATACAGAACCAGATTGGTAGTTTGCTGACACCTGATCTATGTAACAGAGATGAGAACACCTATTTCATAGGGTTGTCAAGAGGATTAAATGAATTAATATATGTAAAGTGCTTAGAAAGTTTCTGGCACATACTAAAAGCTATAAAAATGCTTATTATTGGGACGCCTGGGTGGCTCAGTTGGTTAAACAGCTGCCTTTGGCTCAGGTCATGATCCCAGGGTCCTGGGATCGAGTCCCACATCGGGCTCCTTGCTCGGCGGGGAGCCTGCTTCTCCCTCTGCCTCTGCCTGCCACTCTGTCTGCCTGTGCTCCCATGCTCTCTCTCTCTCTCTAACAAATAAATAAATAAAATCTTTAAAAAAAATGCTTATTATTACTACTACATATCTAACCAAATTTTGTTTTCAAAATACCTACTATTCCTCTATGACTTGTATGTAGCATTACTTGGTGACTTCAAATTTGGAGAAAGATTTAATTTGTCCCTCTTGGTTTACTCTAAATCACCAGAAAAAGTTTAGCACTGTACATTGATGAAACTTCCAAGTGTGGCATTAAAATTGAGTGATCAGAAGGAAGAGTCAATAATGGTCCTGAGGAAGTCCCTTGTAAATCCCAGCAGGAGCATCCTTAATGAGAAAGATTCACTATGAATATAATAACTAAGTTACCTGAAACATTCAATTAAACACAATAACCAATTTTCTATTATTGTAGTATTTCCCCCCAGCCACAGAAATGGACAAACCTATTTTAAATCCATTTAAGTGAACATTTAATCTGTTTTATTTATTTTTAATCTAAAAAGTAAGAGACTAATCAAAAAGCAGAAAATATGCATAGTTAAAATGCTACAGCATTTTAACACACCACAGTTACATGTAGGAGGTATCTGCCTTAAGTATTCCCAAGAGTAATTGCATATATTTATGGAAATCACAACGTGTTATGCCAAGAATTCTAGAGAAAAAAAAAATAACTTAAGCAATCAAAAAATAATTCACAGTTTTTAGCAGACAACCTATAAATGAAAAACAAATTTATATAAAACTGAACTCTTTTGTGATTTACAAGGCATGGGCTGAATAGGACCACATATAAATACTTAAGTACAATACATACAATAAGTTTTGAACATTTTACGAAGTGTTTATATTGAAATATAGAGCTTAATGAATTAAAATTGCAACAGAGTGATATCTAAACATGAAAAAACACTTGCTTGAGTTTTAATGCAATAAATTTTAATTGTATACCATGTTAAATACAAATGCAATAACCTCAGCTTATTCACACTTTTATGGCATCCTATAGTCCAATGTGCTTCTACATAATCTTCACATGAAAATGTACAGTAGAATAGATGTTAATAGAGCATAAACTAGATTTGGAGATCATGGAAACTTAAGGATAAAGTACTCTTTTTCTCTTTTAAATATTTGCACAGGTATGAGTTACAGCAGTTTGTGCAGTACTCATTAATTTAGTATCAGCGTAGTTTTAAAAAGTATTTTTATTACTCATTTATACCCAGAGTTGAAAATCTGAAGTATTCAGAGACTTAAAAGAAGAAACAATCAAAAACAAAACAAAATAGTAGTCACTTTTCTCTGACTTTCCCACCCCCATCCTGGTCTCCCACCCCAATGAGGGCCTTTCCAATCCTTTTCGCTATCCTTGTGGCAGATTGCTCTGTATTTCTACTATCTGTAATACTCTTGTCTCTTGAATTCATCTATCTTAAACAGATGGTTTGGTTCCAAATCATAGCACCAGCATTTACTAGTGCCATTTAGCAAGTAACTTTTTCTGGTCTCTGTTTCCTTGTCTATGAAACAAATAATAAAACCTACCTACCACACAAGGTTATTGCGACTATTAAATAACATAAAATCCAGTATGTGTAGTAATATCTAGCTCAAAATATAGTGTTCATATAGTGATAGCTATTATTATTATTGTGATAGCTATTATATATTGTTCATATGGTGATAGTTATTATTATTGAACTATTACAGTCGTTCCGGTGGATAAGGATTTGAACTCTAATATACTCTTTCTTCATCCTCCTAAACTATTCTCCTATCCTCCAGAACAATAGCATATAAGTATTTTGTTAAACTATATTCAGTGTTTTCATGTCCCTTTTATATTTGAGGCAATGCTAGATTAATGAGAATCTCACTTTGTATCCTCATCAAAACAGAGGCCTGTAAGCTAGCTAAAATGCTGGACTATTCAAATATTCTGGGTAACTTTTAATTTACCAGATTCCAAACCACTGGGATTTTTGGCCTAAGAGAAACTGAATTACAGAACTTAACTTTTAAAATGATTTCAATTCAAATCTCTATGGCATATATACCAGTACCACCGTTAGGGTAACATACCTAGTATTACTCACTTATCTTTTGTCTCTTTTTTAATTTTTATTTTCTTTAAAGATTTTGTGTATTTGAGAGAAAAGGGCAGGGGCTGAAGGCAGAAGCTCAACTGACTGAGCAACCCAGGTGCCCCTTGCCTCCTGTTTTTATCATTTTCACAGCTAAGGACATGGTAAGATGTTTTACACATTATATATTACAGTTGTTCTTTATATGTAGTGTTTTTCAGAATTGACACCCTTGCTCTATATACTGTTAATTTAAAGTGAAAGCTTCTACTCAGAGGTCACAATTATAAGTGGTCTCTAAGTTTTGAGAACTAACACAATTTGCATAGAGTAGATGCCTGAGATGTGTCTAAAATTCTAAACAACATTTTTGTAGCAGTTTATGCTCAGGAAAAACACAGTTTGGTGAGTCACAATTTAAGAAAGTGCTATAGTAATTGGAGGCATTTTAAAGAAACAAGAAGTCAGTTAAAGTAATTATTTAAGAATCATTAGTTCATCTACATACCTCTTAATCTTAAAATCCAAGATATTCATGTAGCCAAAAATAAAATGATACTATGTATAAAAAGGTTCTCAAAATCACCCTCATTAATTTTAAGTTCACTATGGATTAAGAATATGTCTTGATTTATTTACCTTGTATCACCATTGCCTGGGACAATGTGGGACTAGTGTAGGTACAGAGCGGTTCAATACACATTCATTGGATAAATAAATTCAGCTTAATTTGGTCTCAGAAAACTTACAAATGCTTGACAGTAAAACACTAAATATTACGTTAACACAGCATTATTCTTTTCAGCATAAATGAAGTACACTAGTTTGTACATTGTATGTTTATTGATAGTGACATATAGTAAAAATTTTATGTATATATTAATTACCCATGGTCCCTTATAAATATTTAAAGTTCTTTTTCCAAACACAATCATACCTGCAAAGTCATACCATGAACTAAACTTTGTAAGACAATTTTAAAAAGATGCATTAAAGATATTATAAATCATGATGAGATATTGAGATGGCTTATAACTCTGAGTTTAAACATTCTAATTACAATCAAATGTAGACTTTTACTAAGAAGTTGGTAATTCTGGAGAAGGAGCCCTTCTGAGGAATGATTTAGTTTTAATATAATTAATGGTCAGATTAGCATACTTGAAGTCCTATGTTCTTAAAAAGTTCATTCAGAGTCCATAAATGCAAGCAGAAGATTATGAAGTATTCCTAGATGCACAAACATCTTTTAAAAAAATTTGAAGTATTCAGTGTGCCTTAAGATACATTCCTTGAATTGAAAACTGTTGAGGTTTCCAAATACTATCTTTTCATGTCTTCACAGCCTGGATCTGATCTGATAACAAAAACCAAACAAAAAATTATCAGTCTCCACAGGCAAAATCCATTTTCTAAAGTAATCCAAGAAAAATCTATAAAAACATTGTGGAAGCCTATGCACACAACTGTTTGTTTAAAGCACAAACACACTGTAGCTTTTGATTCTGTTATTGTACATGCACACAGTTAGGAGCCAACTAGTTCTCCAAGGCTTTATGAAAAATAGCAATCCCTTGGCTCATCTCCTCTTTCTTTCTTAGGCAACCATTTCTAACCCCTTTTAGGAAATTTACCTCTGTATCTCTAAGTAATATACTTTTTTTAAATTACTTTTTGAAATATCAGTTCCTTCAATGTAGTATGAGGCTTCAGTTCTTGCTCTGTGCTGCCCTGCAACCCTCGTTATGCATCCAGCACTCCCATTCTTCTACCACAGTAATCTAGTCATATGATGATTCTACATGCTACTCACAACTAAGACAGGTTGTATCTCCCTCCCTGTTATTCTTCCTTTCTTCTACATTTTGTTTTCCCTGTTTTAATAAGTGTGCCTTATTCTCTAGTCCTTAGTTTTTCAAGATACTTAACACTAATTCATTGCCACTATTCTCACGCTGTTTAAACCTTTATTACTATGAAGCACATTACATAGCCTATGAATTCCACTTTCTTGAAGAACTCTCCATTAGTCTTCCAAAACTCTTTAATGTGGACCAGTTGTTCTGTTTGCCCAGCCATCTTCATAAGAGATCTCTCATTACCATTCTAGGATTTCATCATCTTTTCTGATCATCCTGAGGATCCTTCACACAGGCTCTTATACTGGTTTTCCTGTTTCGTGGTCTCTTATTTTCTCCTCTTGGTTTATTCCCTTGTCTTTTAAGAGTATACCTCTCAACGGCTACTTTAGTAAAAGGTATAGAAAGTACATTCTTGAGACTGTGCATGGCTGAAGATGTTTTAATTCTATAGTCACAATAAACTGACACTGCCTGAGCATATAATTCCATTATTTTCTCCTTGGACTTTTCCAGGCATGGCCCAATTATCTTACAGCTTCCAAATTTTGATTAGAAATCTGATGCTATTTCTGTTTCCTTATCCTTAACATGAAACTTATTTTCTTCCCAGGAAGCCTATAGAATCTTCCATTGTCTTCAGTGTTGAAATTAAATAATGGTGAGCCCTGGTGTGGGAATGTTTCCATTCACTGCACTGGGCTCTCAAGAGGCCTTTCAACTAAATTCATCATTCAGTTCTGGAAAATACTGTTTGGTGATTTACTTGTAAATTTTTTCCCTTCTATTTTCTCTTCACTCATTCTAAAATTTGTATTATTTGGATATTGGGCCCCCTCTTTCTTTTCTTTCCCATTTTACCTTTTTGCTCTACTTTCTTGAGAGAAAGCCTTTATTTTATCTTCTTTTTATTGAATTTTCAATTTCTTCTGTTCTTTTATTTTCCAAGAACATTTTTCCCCCCATTGGTCCTTTTCAAGTAGTATCCCTGGTCATATTCATGAAAGTAATACCTTTTCTTATCTCTTTGAGGATACCCCAATAGTTTTTTTTTTTTTTTTTTTAATATTCTCCCTAAATAAATACTACTTCCTCTAACCCACTTTTTTGGTTTGTTGATGTTCCATTATTTTTAATGTTTTGGTCCTCAAATGCCTGATGATCCTTTGCCATCTTCTCGCAAGTATGAATGAACACTATAAAGCTGACCAAAATTTCAATATATATGTGTGAGGCCTATAAAATATGATCTTTATTCTAGTGTAGCTAGCTACACCATTTTCTTGGGAATCTTTGTTGTTAATAGCTTTAGATCTTTTCTCGCGCTGATCTGATTCCTCAAAGAGGACTTTCTATATTCTGCCTACTGACAGTGTCTTCTTGGAGACATAGGAGAAGGCGGAAGATGATTACACTATGTGGTATAAAATCTTTCAGTTATTCCTCATTTTCAGATCAGCACTGCCACACACAGTTGTGCTTGGCATTCCCCAGTCTGGAGATACTCTGACTCTCTCCAAGAATGAACCTCCAATCTTTCTGGGGGGCAAGAAAGTCTAACTCTCTTTTCAGCCCCACCTCATCCTTCTTTCCACCTTTCACCAATATCTGAGCTTTTGAGGGGATCTGCAATGTAAAGGAAGATGCTTTCCAGCTTTCCTCAGTGCTAGTTTAGAATTCACCTTTCTCAGGTCTCTTAAATCATTCAACATTCCTCAGACATCCAGCTTCTAAAATTTGGTTGCCATTTTTGTCACTTTTTTTTTTTTTGCCCCTGTAGGGTAATGTCTTTAAACCAAAGGCCCCTCTATTAGTTAGATTTGAGAAGAGGATGAAACTAAGTGTGTGTTCAGTCCTTTATGTTCTATTGGAACGCCCATATGCATATAAAAGTCTTGTTTTAAAATCTTGGAAGCATTAACTTTTCCCAGATAAAGTGATAAAGTGATAAAATGAGTATGTTTCATTAGTTGTGTGGAAATATTTCTTTTTATAAATATCTCATTTGAGGGGTGCCTGGGTGGCTCAGTGAGTTAAAGCCTCTGCCTTCAGCTTAGGTCATGGTCCCAGGGTCCTGGGATCGAGCCTCGCATTGGGCTCTCTGCTCGGCAGGGAGCCTGCTCCTCCCCCCCCCCCCCCCGCTTCTCTGCCTACTTGTGATCTCTGTCTGTCAAATAAATAAATAAAATCTTTAAAAAAAAATCTCATTTGAAAGTTTCAGAGCTAGAAAACAACTTATGCCTCTGCAATGGTTTCTGTATATTCTTTGGTGGTTTTAAAAAACATTTCATAGTCTACTCAGGGGTTCTTGTCTTTGGGTTATAAGATATAGGTAATTATTGAAAATCCTTTCAAAAGAGAAGGGGATCATGGCACAATATATGTCATTTAATATATCACTCGAAAATTTTCAACATTAAAATAGTAAGATTAAGTTGGTCCAAAATGAACCAGAGACTTTCTTGTTTATCATACTAGGAAATTTCACAATTCTGGAAGCAAAATGAAGAGATATAAATTCAGAATTATCTTTCATAGTTAAATTTACATAAAAATCGTTGGCTAATAAGTTAAATTATAGGCATGGATGGATTAGTCTTCTACATTTACTTCTACCTAATTTGCAAAATGGGCTTTTACCTTCTTTTTAAATCCAGAGAGACAGTCTGGAGAGTCAAAATGTAAACTATTTACTATTACATAGGAAAGATGAACAAAGGATCTCCTATTCAAAACCAAGCTGATAACATCTATGTACTAAGTTTCCTCCTCTCCTAAATAGAGAGCACTTAGGTAGAAGGTAAATTTAACATTTACTGGGGTTTTTTTTCTTATCGGAGATACTTTAACACAGTGTTTTATTTAATCCATACAATTTCTGACATTTTATTTTTTATTTGTATAGGTGATGAAAATATCTTCAAAAGAAAATAACAGGTAATTGTTAATAGTAAGTAGTAGAATAAATCTGCTAGACTCAAAAGCTCAAATATTTTTTATTGCTATTCTATATTCCCTACATAAGATAGGGAAACTGTTCACAGAAAACTACTCTAAAAGTTACACAAAATAATATGGTAACACAAAGGCTCAAAAATATTTCCAATAGTGTATCCTCCTTACAAAAAGGGAAGTAAGATACAAAGATAATAAAAGAGACAAATCAAAGACACAAAAATTAGTAATAAGACCACAGTGGAACTGTGATGTTAGATCGTTACTGACACCTAGTGGCCTTGTTATTACAGACAAAATATACCAACAAAAAAAGGAAGCGAGAACTACAATTTATCAACCTATTTTCAGTAGGTACTATGTTTTTATGAGCAACAGTAGGGTTTTATCCATGCAATATCTGCACTGTGAGCAATAAGGGCTGGGAAAATAAATCAAGGCTGAACATATGCTTCTGATCGGTAGAACATTGCTCCTTAACCTGTTTTATGGAGAATAAGTCCCATAAAGGCATCAGAAGTGTAAACCAGTTCTTTATCACCATTAAAGGTTCTCAATTATGTTTTACTTAATTGTAAAGTATAACTATAACATTCTTTATAGTTTAATGGTAAATGTCATGATGTCTACACAAAAACAACAACAAAAGAGTCTGTGCAGTTTATGAAAATACCATATTTTACTAATAACACATAAAAATATTTATCAGATATAAAAATATTTATCAGATATACATTTAATACTCTGAACCGAAGAGATAGTATGTCTCTTTATGCATGGTCAAGCAGGCTATTCTTAGATTCACCAGGATATGCATAAGAGAACACAAAATTACATATATGACTAGCATTAAAAGGTCAGTGTAGAAGAAATTAAACTTATAGCCACAAGACTACAAGTAGAATTAATAATATTTTGTTATTCATCCTTGTTCAGGGCTGGGAGATTGATAGGAATGATCCCCAGTTCTGCTCACAAATGGACATTTTTCAGCCTGACTCGGGTCCTGTAACAAAAGAACCTACAGGACTTGGTTTCATTCACATCTACGGCTCTGTGTGGGTCACTGTTTTAATCCATTCCTATGGTTATAAACAATGTAATCTTAGAGGAAATGATACATCTTAATTTATTCCTTGATAATGGTAAAACTGTACCAATCAATGATAGCTATTTTAGATGAATAACAAAACTGCAATATACAAAACATCAGTAGAACACTGGTATCTACAATACTAAATGAGTGTTAAAATTTGTGTAAACATGTATAAATGGAGCTATAAGAAGAGTTCAGCATGATTTTTAGGAGATATATGCCATTCAAACTTATTTTTAATTATTGACAGTTAAGGCCCGGAATTTGTCCCAAACTTCAAATGTGCTTCTATCACTAGATCTGACAGAAATTTGCTGCCATAAATTGAAATTTTCTAGAGTTGCCATGTATATTGATTGTAAAGATGCAAATTATTTAAATAAACCCTTCAGAAAAATGTAATAGAAGTAAATGTAGCCTGTTACAAGGAGAACAGATTCTTAGCAAACTTATGTAATTGACTATGATTGCCATGGAAGAAAGAATATTTACTGGGACCTTTTGAATTCTGGAGGATTCAGGTAGATAAAAAAGTTAAATGCTTTTATTTGTTTTATTATTATTTCTGTTCTTATAACAGGACACCATTGGAAACATTGGTTATTTATCAAGGCTTTGACTGGGATATCATATTTGAGAGAGACAGACCTAGACTCAGATATGACCAAACGGCTTTGAGGAACTAAGGCTGACTTCACGAAACACAGCACATAAAGCCCCTTGGAAATACCTTGCTTACAGAGTCACCAGGTGAGTAAAGAATGTCACTTCCTGGTAGGTACAGGAACCTCAGGCTATACTGGGCACCTTGTGAAGAGGAGTCCACCTAAATCTACAGGAATTGCAGGCATGTCCGATGGCAAGTACTTGACTTGGCTTCTGGCCAGGAGAGGCTACTTATGTAAATAATTAGGCCAAGTTTATTAAAATTGGACTTGTTTTTTAGACAAATTCATCTTGATTTGGCTATGTCTGGAAATGAGGGTTTTTTTAGAGAGAAAAATTATGTTTCAATAACCCACCTTTGCAGATGTTAAATCCTAGTTTTGATTGTCCTTAAATGTTGTTTGCTTAAGCTAGACAACTTGAGATAAATTGCAGAGATATAGTTTTTATATATTTACTATACAATAGCTCATATACAGATAATCTTATTGCTTGTTATGCTGTGGGGATAATATGAGGACCCCCATGTGCATATTATTATTTAAACAACTGGAAAATGGGATTAATCCCCGAACAATTGTATAACTCAAATATCACCTTGACCAATTTCCTTATTTAAGGAAAATGAAAATTTTTTTTAAAAGCTGGAGCCTATCTCATTCCATGAGGTTAATTATAGACTTGTGGAGATAATGGATGACCCCACTTTCTCTATGATTGGACTGGATGATGCACTTGGGGATGCACTTGCCCTAATCTCTTGAGACAAGTCTCTCACTTGACAGTGATTCCTTGTAATTAGGATATTGTTAAGGCTGGACCTCAAACAAAGAGGGCTTTTTTTTTTTTTTTTTTTTTTTTTTTCCTCTCTTTTTTTTTTTTTTTTTTTTTATAATTTTATTTTTTATAAACATATATATATATATATATTTTTCCCCCAGGGGTACAGGTCTGTGAATCTCCACGTTTACAAACTTCACAGCACTCACCATAGCACATACCCTACCCAATGTCCATAACCCCCCCCAACCCCCCTCTGCCCAGCAACCCTCAGTTTGTTTTGTGAGATTAAGAGTCACTTATGGTTTGTCTCCCTCCCAATCCCAACTTGTTTCATTTACTCTTCTCCTACCACATTAACCCCCCATGTTGCATCTCCTCTCCCTCATATCAGGGAGATCATATGATAGTTGTCTTTCTCTGATTGACTTATTTCGCTAAGCATGATACCCTCTAGTTCCATCCATGTTGTTGCAAATGGCAAGATTTCATTTCTTTTGATGGCTGCATAGTATTCCATTGTATATATATACCACATCTTCTTTATCCATTCGTCTGTTGATGGACATCTAGGTTCTTTCCATAGTTTGGCTATTGTAGACATTGCTGCTATAAACATTCGGGTGCACGTGCCCCTTCGGATCACTACGTTTGTATCTTTAGGGTAAATACCCAGCAGTGCAATTGCTGGGTCATAGGGTAGTTCTATTTTCAACATTTTGAGGAACCTCCATGCTGTTTTCCAGAGTGGTTGCACCAGCTTGCATTCCCACCAACAATGTAGGAGGGTTCCCCTCTCTCCGCATCCTCGCCAGCATCTGTCATTTCCGGACTTGTTAATTTTAGCCATTCTGACTGGTGTGAGGTGGTATCTCATTGTGGTTTTGATTTGTATTTCCCTGATGCCGAGTGATATGGAGCACTTTTTCATGTGTCTGTTGGCCATCTGGATGTCTTCTTTGCAGAAATGTCTGTTCATGTCTTCTGCCCATTTCTTGATGGGATTATTTGTTCTTTGGGTGTTGAGTTTGCTAAGTTCTTTATAGATTCTGGACACTAGCCCTTTATCTGATATGTCGTTTGCAAATATCTTCTCCCATTCTGTCAGTTGTCTTTTGGTTTTGTGAACTGTTTCCTTTGCTGTGCAAAAGCTTTTGATCTTGATAAAATCCCAATAGTTCATTTTTGCCCTTGCTTCCCTTGCCTTTGGCGATGTTCCTAGGAAGATGTTGCTGCGGCTGAGGTCGAAGAGGTTGCTGCCTGTGTTCTCCTCAAGGATGTTGATGGATTCCTTTCTCACATTGAGGTCCTTCATCCATTTTGAGTCTATTTTCGTGTGTGGTGTAAGGAAATGATCCAATTTCATTTTTCTGCATGTGGCTGTCCAATTTTCCCAACACCATTTATTGAAGAGGCTGTCTTTTTTCCATTGGACATTCTTTCCTGCTTTGTCGAAGATTAGTTGACCATAGAGTTGAGGGTCTATTTCTGGGCTCTCTATTCTGTTCCATTGATCTATGTGTCTGTTTTTGTGCCAGTACCATGCTGTCTTGATGATGACAGCTTTGTAATAGAGCTTGAAGTCCGGAATTGTGATGCCACCAACTCTGGCTTTCTTTTTCAATATTCCTTTGGCTATTCGCGGTCTTTTCTGGTTCCATATAAATTTTAGGATTATTTGTTCCATTTCTTTGAAAAAAATGGATGGTACTTTGATAGGAATTGCATTAAATGTGTAGATTGCTTTAGGTAGCATAGACATTTTCACAATATTTATTCTTCCAATCCAGGAGCATGGAACATTTTTCCATTTCTTTGTGTCTTCCTCAATTTCTTTCATGAGTACTTTATAGTTTTCTGTGTATAGATTCTTAGTCTCTTTGGTTAGGTTTATTCCTAGGTATCTTATAGTTTTGGGTGCAATTGTAAATGGGATGGACTCCTTAATTTCTCTTTCTTCTGTCTTATTGTTGGTGTAGAGAAATGCGACTGATTTCTGTGCATTGATTTTATATCCTGACACATTACTGAATTCCTGTACAAGTTCTAGCAGTTTTGGAGTGGAGTCTTTTGGGTTTTCCACATATAGTATCATATCATCTGCGAAGAGTGATAGTTTGACTTCTTCTTTGCCGATTTGGATGCCTTTAATTTCTTTTTGTTGTCTGATTGCTGAGGCTAGGACTTCTAGTACTATGTTGAATAGCAGTGGTGATAACGGACATCCCTGCCGTGTTCCTGACCTTAGCGGAAAAGCTTTCAGTTTTTCTCCATTGAGAATGATATTTGCGATGGGTTTTTCATAGATGGCTTTGATAATATTGAGGTATGTGCCCTCTATCCCTACACTTTGAAGAGTTTTGATCAGGAAGGGATGCCGTACTTTGTCAAATGCTTTTTCAGCATCTATGGAGAGTATCATATGGTTCCTGTTTTTTCTTTTATTAATGTGTTGTATCACATTGATTGATTTGCGGATGTTGAACCAACCTTGCAGCCCTGGAATAAATCCCACTTGGTCGTGGTGAATAATCCTTTTAATGTACTGTTGAATCCTATTGGCTAGTATTTTGGTGAGAATTTTTGCATCTGTGTTCATCAAGGATATTGGTCTGTAGTTCTCTTTTTTGATGGGATCCTTGTCTGGTTTGGGGATCAAGGTGAGGCTGGCCTCATAAAATGAGTTTGGAAGTTTTCCTTCCATTTCTATTTTTTGGAACAGTCTCAGGAGAATAGGAATTAGTTCTTCTTTAAATGTTTGGTAGAATTCCCCCGGGAAGCCGTCTGGCCCTGGGTTTTTGTTTGTTTGGAGATTTTTGATGACTGTTTCAATCTCCTTACTGGTTATGGGTCTGTTCAGGCTTTCTATTTCTTCCAGGTTCAGTTGTGGTAGTTTATATGTCTCTAGGAATGCATCCATTTCTTCCAGATTGTCAAATTTGTTGGCATAGAGTTGCTCATAATATGTTCTTATAATTGTCTGTATTTCTTTGGTGTTAGTTGTGATCTCTCCTCTTTCATTCATGATTTTATTTATTTGGGTCCTTTCTCTTCTCTTTTTGATAAGTCTGGCCAGGGGCTTATCAATCTTATTAATTCTTTAAAAGAACCAGCTCCTAGTTTCGTTGATTTGTTCTATTGGTTTTTTGGTTTCTATTTCATTGATTTCTGCTCTGATCTTTATGATTTCTCTTCTCCTGCTGGGTTTAGGGTTTCTTTCTTGTTCTTTCTCCAGCTCCTTTAGGTGTAGGGTTAGGTTGTGTACCTGAGACCTTTCTTGTTTCTTGAGAAAGGCTTGTACCGCTATATATTTTCCTCTCAGGACTGCCTTTGTTGTGTCCCACAGATTTTGAACTGTTGTATTTTCATTATCATTTGTTTCCATGAATTTTTTCAATTCTTCTTTAATTTCCTGGTTGACCCATTCATTCTTTAGAAGGATGCTGTTTAGTCGCCATATATTTGGGTTCTTTCCAAATTTCCTCTTGCGATTGAGTTCTAGCTTCAGAGCATTGTGGTCTGAAAATATGCAGGGAATGATCCCAATTTTTTGATAACAGTTAAGACCTGATTTAGAACCAAGGATGTGATCTATTCTGGAGAATGTTCCATGTGCACTAGAGAAGAATGTGTATTCTGTTGCTTTGGGATGAAATGTTCTGAATATATCTGTGATGTCCATCTGGTCCAGTGTGTCATTTAAGGCCTTTATTTCCTTGTTGATCTTTTGCTTGGATGATCTGTCCATTTCAGTGAGGGGAGTGTTAAAGTCCCCTACTATTATTGTATGATTGTCGATGTGTTTCTTTGATTTTGTTATTAATTGGTTTATATAGTTGGCTGCTCCCACGTTAGGGGCGTAGATATTTACAATTGTTAGATCTTCTTGTTGGACAGATCCTTTGAGTATGATATAGTGTCCGTCTTCATCTCTTATTATAGTCTTTGGTTTAAAATCTAAGTGATCTGATATAAGGATTGCCACTCCTGCTTTCTTCTGATGTCCATTAGCATGGTAAATTCTTTTCCACCCCCTCACTTTAAATCTGAAAGTGTCTTCGGGTTTAAAATGAGTTTCTTGTAGGCAACATATAGATGGGTTTTGTTTTTTTATCCATTCTGATACCCTGTGTCTTTTGATTGGGGCATTTAGCCCATTAACATTCAGGGTAACTATTGAGAGATATGAATTTAGTGCCATTGTATTGCCTGTAAGGTGACTGCTATTGTATATTGTTTCTGTTCCTTTCTGATCTACTACTTTTAGGTTCTCTCTTTGCTTAGAGGACCCCTTTCAATATTTCCTGTAGAGCTGGCTTGGTGTTTGCAAATTCTTTCAGTTTTTGTTTGTCCTGGAAGCTTTTAATCTCTCCTTCTATTTTCAATGATAGCCTAGCTGGATATAGTATTCTTGGCTGCATGTTTTTCTCGTTTAGTACTCTGAATATATCATGCCAGCTCTTTCTGGCCTGCCAGGTCTCTGTGGATAAGTCTGCTGCCAATCTAATATTTTTACCATTGTATGTTACAGACTTCTTCTCCCGGGCTGCTTTCAGGATTTTCTCTTTGTCACTAAGACTTGTAAATTTGACTATTAGGTGACGGGGTGTGGACCTATTCTTATTGATTTTGAGTGGGGTTCTCTGAACCTCCTGGATTTTGATGCTTGTTCCCTTTGCCATATTGGGGAAATTCTCTCCAATAATTCTCTCCAATATACCTTCTGCTCCCCTCTCTCTTTCTTCTTCTTCTGGAATCCCAATTATTCTAATGTTGTTTCGTCTTATGGTGTCACTTATCTCTCGAATTCTGCCCTCGTGGTCCAGTAGTTGTTTGTCCCTCTTTTGTTCAGCTTCCTTATTCTCTGTCATTTGGTCTTCTATATCGCTAATTCTTTCTTCTGCCTCATTTATCCTAGCAGTGAGAGCCTCCATTTTTGATTGCACCTCATTAATAGCTTTTTTGATTTCAACTTGATTAGATTTTAGTTCTTTTATTTCTCCAGAAAGGGCTTTTATATCTCCCGAGAGGGTTTCTCTAATATCTTCCATGCCTTTTTCGAGCCCAGCTAGAACCTTGAGAATCGTCATTCTGAACTCTAAATCTGACATATTACCAATGTCTGTATTGATTAGGTCCTTAGCCTTTGGTACTGCCTCTTGTTCTTTTTTTTGTGGTGAATTTTTCCGCCTTGTCATTTTGTCCAGATAAGAGTATATGAAGGAGTAAGTAAAATACTAAAAGGGTGGCAACAACCCCAGGAAAATATGCTTTAGCCAAATCAGAAGAGATCCCAAATCGTGAGGGGGGGGGGGGG